>NC_083351.1:91383950-91692387 GCF_030254825.1 Meriones unguiculatus
ATCCCTGTGAAAGTACCTCTTTTCCTCTACATTGCTCATTAAGTAGTTTCCATTTCCTCTCTTCTCATGAGAGTTGGGTATATCCTATTCTGTCAAATCTTTCTCTGATTTGTCACCTTTTCTGCTACTCAGTTAGACATTACTTCAAGCATGAGTGTTTCCTTCTACAAACTAACTTCACCTTCTTTGTTTGGGATTAAAGGTACTATCACACCTGGACTAAGCTTTTCTTTACCTGAAACTTGCTCTATACCAGGCTGGCTTTGAACTTAGATCTGCTTGCCTCTGTCTCCTGGATTAAAGGCATGTCTGTATTGCAGTTGGATCACGAAGACCTAGAAGGCCTTTGGATGTGATCTCTTGCCAGAGCAGCCATGACCTGAATAAAAATTTCTCTGCAAGCCTCAGAGGGTCTGTACAAACCTGAGAGTTCTTGGGTTCAATAAGATCTGAGTATGCTGTTTCTTAGAGAGAAACTCAGTCATCTTGGTCTTCTTGATAGGTGGCTCTTGTGTCCACAGACTCCCTTGGCCACAGACTCCCCCAGCCCTTCACCCTCATGGTCTCTTGTGAAACATCCTCAACATTTCTTCAAGTTTAGTTACAACCAATCCCTTCATAATAAGCACATGCTTTTGACCAATACGTTCCAAGCCTAGGCTTGCTCATCTTCCCTCTCCTCCTCTCTCCCTCCGTCCCCCACTCTTACTCTCTTGTTCTTGATCTCTCTCTTGCTCTTACTCTCGCTTTGCCTACAGATCCTAATGTAGCTGTCAGCTACTGCTCCAGCACTTTTCTACATACAACCAAGCTTCTCACTGTATGCAAGCTTCCAGTTAATTGATTTCCTTCTCAGAGTTACCTTGGTTATGGTGTCTCTTCACAGCAATAGAACAGTGACTAAGACACCTACAATAGACAGATTCAACTTGTCTGGCAGACTGTTGAGCCCTAACTATTTGCTTGTCTCTACCTCCCCAATGTGCACAGGACTACGTCAAGCAGTGCCTCTATCTGTCTACCTTGCTTCCAAAGCATGAGGGTTTTGCATCAGTGGAACCCCAATGCCTCATTTAAAAAAAAATTACTAAACTTGCATAATTTCTTCTGGTTAATCTGTCTTATGCAGAACCCTGAGGTTTATTATTATTTTTTTATTATTATTTTATGTGTATGTGTGATAGTCAATGTGTGTGTGTGTGTGTGTGTGTGTGTGTGTGTGTGTGTGTGTGTGTGCGTGTGCGTGCGTGCTCATGCCTGCTGCCAGCAAAGGGCAGAGAAGGTGTCAGGTTGTCAGGAACAGTTACAGTTGTCTTAGTTACAGTTTCATTGCTGTGAGGAGACGTCATGACCAAGGCAAGCCTTCTAAATGAAAACATTAATTGGGTTTAATCACAGTTTCAGAGGTTTAGTCTGTTATTAGTATGGTGAGAAGCATGGCAGTGTGTAGGCAGACTTGGTGCTGGAGAAGCTGGAGACAGCAGGAGACGGGAATTCCATGCTGGCTGGAGCTTTGGCATAGGAGCCTGCCCCCACAGTGACACACTTTCTCCAATAAGACCACACCTACTCCAACTAGGCCACACCTCCTAATAGTGCCATTCTCTATGGGCCAAGCATAAGTTATAGGGGCCAAACATATTCAAACCACAGTTGTGAGATACATTATAGGCACTGGGAACTAAAAGTGGGTCTTCTGCAAGAACAGAAGTACTTTTTTTAATCATTAATTTATTTATTTAATTTACATCCTGACTGTAGCCCCCTCCCTCCTCTCCTCCCAGTTCCACCTTCCCACCTTCTTCCCCTTCCCTCCTCCCCTTCTCCTCAGAAAGGGGGACCCCCAACAACAACAACCCCCACCATTCCCCAGCCCATCAAGTCTCATCAGGACTAAGCGCATCCTTTCTACTGAGGCCAGACATGGCAGCCCAGATAGAGGAAAGTGATTCAAAAGAAGGCAGCAGAGTCCATGTCAAAGACAGCGCCCACTCCAATTGCTAGGCGACCCTCATGAAGACCAAGCTGCCCATGAGCTACATATGTGTAGGGAGCCTAGGTCCAGTGCATGCATGCTCTTTGGCTGGTGGTTCAGTCTCTGAGCCCCCATGGGCCTAAGTTAGTTTACTCTGTACATCTCATTGTGGAGTTTTTGTGCCCTCTGGGTCCTTCTTTCCCCCAACTCTTCCACAAGACTCCCTGAGCTCTGCCTAATGTTTGTCTGTGGGTCTCAGCATGTTTTGACCCGATTCTGGTTGGAGCCTCTCAGAGAGCAGTTATGTTAGGCTTCTGTCTGTAAGCATAGCAGAGTATCATTAATAGTGTCAGGGGTTGGCTCTCTCCCATGGGGTAGGTCTCAAGTTGGGCTAGTCATAGGTTGGCCATGCCCACAATCTCTGCTCCATCTTTATCCCTGCACACCTCGTAGGCAGAGTACCTTTTGGGTGGAAGGTTTTGTGGTTAGGTTGATGTCTCCGTCCTCTCCTGGAAGACCTGCCTGGCTATAGGAAGTGGCAACTTCAGTCTCCATACCCCAAGATGATAGAATCATAGCTAGAGTCAACCCCATAACTTCCCAGGAGCCTACCCCATTAAAGGTTTGCAGCTTGTCCCAGAGATGCCTCCCACTTTGGTTTCTCTTCTCTCTCCCAGCCTCCTCACCTCTCATCCTGTTCTCCCCACCCTTGTGCCCCTCCCCCAACCCCCCACCTAGTTCTCTCTCTTCCTTTTCTTCTGATGTCTATTCTATTTCTCCTGAGATTCAAGTACCTTCTTTTGGCCCCTCCTTGTCACTTTGCTTCTTTGGGTCTGTGGATTGTAGTATGGTTATTCCTGTACCACATGGCTAATATTTACTTATAACCGAATACATACCATGTGTGTATTGGGTTTGGGTTACCTCACTCAGCATATTTTCTAGTTCCATCCATTTGCCTGCAAATTTTATGATTTCCTCATTTTTAATAGCTGATTAGCATTCCAGAGGAAGTACTTGAAGAGAGGGAATGGGGGTGGGGGGGGTGCTAAGGGAAATGAGGGTGAAAACCAGATGTGGAGAGCCAGCTGTTGGATATAGGGTTGGTGAGACAGCCTATCACTGGAGCACAGGGAGCCTTATGAAAGAGTGGGGGTGGAAGAATAGAAGGACCCAGAGGGGTCAGGAGCTCCACAAGAAGACCAAAATGGCCGACTAACCTGGGCCCTAGGTGAGGCTTGTGGAAACTGAGGCAACATCCAAGGACCAAGTATGTGCTCAACTAGGCCCCCTGCACATATGTACCCAATTGGTATCTTGGTCTTCATGTGAGTTCTCTGGTAAGGAGAGCCGGGGCTGTCTCTGCCAAGGACTCTGTTGCATGTTTTTCCATCATTTCCCTCTGGCAGGGCTGCCTTGCCAGGCCACTGAGGAGTCTTGGTGCAACTTGATGTGCTGGGATGGGGGCTGGGGAGGCTCCCCTTTTCTGAGGAGTAGGGGAGGATGGATGGGGGAGGGAGGATGGAGGGTGGGGCTGGGAGGAGAGGAGGGAGGGAGTTACGATTAGGATGTAAAGTGAATGAATGAATGATCTTTTAAAATAGAAATAAAAGTTTGGTATGCCAGTGTCCTTACCCTTCCTTATCGGTTGCTTGCATCCCACTCAGGAGCGCAGAATTTACACCAGCTGCTCAGGGACATCCCTATCTCTTGAGGACCTTGTCCAGTCCTCACAGCTGAGCCATTAAGAGGCCAGAACAAATGCCTACGGTTGAGATTCCACCGTGAATTGTGAAGGAGCTTACCAAAGCCCAGGGAAGGTCCACTGTCTATCATATTTCTCAAGTAAAAGGAGTTTCTGTATTTGGGAACCATTGCTAGGTAGAAGGGTGCTTGTCTTGTCTTTCTCTTAGCTTCAGGGACCAGTAGGTCTCTAGCTTCTCGGAGGCACAAAGCACTTTATTCATTTCACTTATTTTTGCCTTTATTTGTTTGTTTGTTTTGAGACAAGAGCTTGCTGTGTAGCTGTGACTGCCTTGAAACTCGCTATGTAGCCTAGACTGGCCTTAAATTCAGTTATCCTCCTGCCTCTACCTCCTGAGTACTGAGATTACAGGCCTGCACCATTGCCCCTTGCTTCTTGCTCCCATTCCTGGTGGCCAGGTGTTCCCCAATGACACATATTGCCTTCCTCTCTCTGGCCTTCCTTCCTCTAGTGGCTACATATCTGGGCTCTGATGACTCCACATTCTCTTCATTCCCAGAACTCACCGAGGACAGCTTAGTGTGCAGATTAGAGTCAGATCCTTTGTTCAGCCTTTCCTGGGGTGTGACCACAGAACCTGGGTTTCAGGCACCTCCGTAGCCCTGACACTCACATCCCTAGGATTGGATAGATACAAACCTCTTGTGGTTCTCTGCTGACCCTGACCAGAAAACTCTGGTCAGAAAACTCTGTAGGAGTCCCATCAGCCACCCAGAGGAGATGGCAGACTCAGCTGATACATCCCATGGTGGGCGCAGCAGGTGCCACCAATGACTTTGAGGTATCCTGTCAGCTGGTGATACTCTTCATGGCCAGCTGTGATGTGCTCTGCATGTGGGCAGCAGACCTAACTTCAGTTCCAATATGCTGTTCCCACCCCTTCCTCCTGGCTGCTTCATGTATTCCTTCATTCTGCCAACACAAGCACTCATTTACCAGGGAGCCAGAGTGGCGGCTGGCTTCTTGTGGGACAGAAACTGCCCAAAGTTGGTTTAGCTGCTAATGAGTCCTTCTAATATGTTATTTTATGTTGATTTGTTAGGTTTTTTTAATGTGTTAAAACCAGCAACCTCCACTGAAATATCTTAAATTTTTATTCTGCTTATAGGCACCTATGAACTACATAATTCATGTCCATATGCTTAGAACAATAGTTCTCAACCTCAAAGAAGCCACAACCCTTTGGGGAGTAGAAGGACCCTTTCACAGAGGTCACATATCAGAGATTCTGCAATATCAGATATTTACATTATGATTCATAACAATAGCAAGATTACAGTTCTGAAGTAGCAACAAAATAATTGTATTAAAGGAATTGTATTTAAGGGTTGCAGCATAGGAAGGTTGAAAACCAGTGGCTTGGAAGAAGCTTTGCCTGGGACACTGGCTAATGTCAGTGGTGTCTAGAAATGATGTTTACTCTAAAACTATTTAGAACTCATGAGTGTGAACTTCGCATGTCTAAGAGGAAATGTCACTAGCACATGCACCTGCACATGCACTTACCTAAAGACACAGTCTCAGGTGGCTTGAGACTTGAGTTTACGGGGAATGACCAGGACACACACACAAGTTTATTCATTAGAGTCCTGAAGCATAGGAACCTTCATAAGAAATAGAGCCAGTTAGTGGACCACCCATGTGCCAAATTAGATCAGTAGGAGATCTTAAAGGATAACAGAATGACATGGTCCTTGTTGATTAAAAAATAAATTCTTGCCTCTGGTTTAGGCATTTCCTCCCATGTAATTTCACCTCCTACTTCTTAGAATGGGACCATCAGAAAGTGATGCTATTGCTCACTCCTGCCATTTCTGCTTACCATTGTCCACATCCAGAGCAGCACTTTTTGAGGTGCATTGTCTTAGCTCCTTCACATTGTGTTGTGAAAGGAGATAGAAGGCTGCCTGATCCACACTTCAGGAGAGGCTTCTCCCCAGCATTAAAACAGCAAGCCATTGTCAAGCACTTCTATACCAAGTGGGCTTAAGTCTTGAAGGCAGGATGTGGACTTCAGGAACTAGCTCTTTTCCTGGGTAGAAAAACATCAGCAAAGCACATGGTTCAATCCTCCCTTTTAAAGCAGATCACTCATATTGATACAAAACACAGCTTTTACATGAAAAGGAATAAGAGTTCATTTTTGAGCGAAGCAAGAGTAACCATGACCCAAGAACATCAATTCAAATTGCCCTCTGTCCCCCCCCCCAAAAAAAATCACGTGTACCACCAATTTTACCAACTTTTTATGCTTACAGAATTTTTTAAAGCTGTAAATCAAGGTCTTTTTCAAATCCATTGGTTGAAACATCAGGTTGGACAGGTTAGCAAAGGAAGTCTCATCTGTAGGTCTCACATGTTATCTGATCACATTCTTAGCTTTCAGCAGTGATGACATTGGTAGAAGCTAGTGACTTGTTAAGATACTACATTTCAAAAGATTTTACTTGATAGTCACAAGGATATTATATCAGACACAGTAGTGGACAATGAGGGGCTATAAAGAATGCCCAGTGTAATTTTTCTCTAGATCAGTGGTTCTCAGCATCCAAATACAGTTCTTCATGTGTGGTGACCCCAACCATAAAATTGTTTTTGTTGCTACTTTATCATTGTAACTTTGCCACTGTTGTGAATCATAATGTAAATATCTGATATGCAGGATATCTGATATGCAACCCCCATGAAAGGGTCCTTTGACCCCAAGGGAGTAGCAACCCACAGGTTGAGAACCACTACTCTAGAGATCTTCAACATTCCAGCTTTTCCACAATCACAAAATTCTAAATTAGCCAGTTATTCTTATACCGTATTGGAAGTAGGTCTGACTTTTTCTGGAAGCTTCAGGTCACGCTCAGTTTGGAGATAGGCCGTATTCCATTAAGAGGGTCTTTTCCATGGGGGGCTTTTAAAGTCTCTCTGGGAGGGCAGCTGAGTGCAGTAAGGGACAATGACCTGCCAGTTAGCTCCATCTGTTTTCTTTTTGATGGACTTGGCATAGACCAGAGTCCCTTGGGCCTCATGTATCTGGGTTTGTGGTGAGGTATTGGGTGTGAGATAGTACCACCACAGCACTCACTCTGGTCCTGTGTCCTGAGTCTGTAGTGTGTTTCAGCCACCTTTCCTCTCTTCAGAGGTGTAAGGGTAGCTGAACTATCAGAATGTGAGTCACATGCCTACACTGCTGCACACTTCGAGCATTTGCACATGGCATCTGCATAGGAATGGGGATCAGCCAGGCTGATAGGGCCTTGTCTGCATGTATTCAACCTTGTTGTCTATGTCCCAGGCAGAGATAAGAATCAAAAGTGAAGATCAGACGACAACAGGCCAATGGTTACCATCTACCCTTCCTTCTAAGCTGCTCTTGCTGGCTGCTCCACTTCTGGCTACAATGTGTTGCCAGTGAGGAACAGGGCTCAGGTTACTCTTGACTTTGGTTGACCAGAACTCAGGTTTTTCTATGCCCACCAAAGTCAGAGCCCCCTGAAAGCCAACAGAAAGCCAATTCCTAGACCTAGTGTTTATTCAGAGTAAGACTGTTTTTTGCTGAGAGAAATGCTTTTTTGTATTTCACTTTTGTAGAACAACTCCCAAGTGTTCTGGCCAGTTTTTGCTTGGCTCAAATTTTAGAGTGAAAATGAAGCACCACCTATTACTGAACTTGGCCTAGCAGATGGAGAAATTGAATGTGCCACAGCCTGCAAAGGGAGGCAGGACTTCTGACAAGAAACAAGCCACCAATGACAGGGCGGCCTCCTTTCTCTCTAATGCTTTGTCTTTGTATATTTTCACTTCTTCTCCCTCCAGAGAGGAAATGCACATTGTCTACATGAAAGAAGAGAATTTAATTTCTGGGATCTCAACTCCCAGACAACCAATAACAAGCTATCAGTTTTAAATGATCAAAAGCCTTGATCTTACAGTTGTAGATGACTACCAGTCAGACCCTTCATCCCCTCTTTGTGGGAACTGGAATTGATGCCTGTTGCCAGCACTCTGTGCGTTAGTCCTCAGGGTCCTCAGGAAGCTAGGTGTTGCCATGCACAAGTCCAGACACTGCCCAGACAGACGGTGTAGGGAATCACTCACAGCACCCAACAGCACTGCACCTGACAGAAGAACGCTGCTCTGGCCCTCCAAAGCCTGCCTGACTCCTTTCCCGCCCCTGAGGAAAATAATGACAGGAAAGTGGCTGATCTCTGAGCTCACGGGTGACCTGAGGAAGGTACTTCAGGAAGTGTGTAGTGCAGCACATCAGGCCGCCTGGATGGGTTGTGGTAGCACTCAAACTGGTCCCAGTGTTCCCTGCATACACTCGGGCCATAGACTCCATCCTACCAGTGACAGTGAAAACAGCTACAGCATCACATTGAGAGGGGCAGTAGTACAGAGGAGGAGCCATTCCAGGGCTAGCATGGGGCTTGGGGACAAAGCCACTCACACTAATGCCCCCAGGACTCAGAACTTCAAGCAAAGATGCAAAAGGCGACTGCCCCACTCAGTACCAACACCGCCAATGCCTGTTTGCTGAGGATTTTGAGCACCTGGAAAACTATCTTGTCTCAGGGCAGAAGTATCCAGAATCTCTTCTGGAGGCTTTGTGCTTGCCACAGATATCAGGGATGGCCTGCAGCAGACTGGGGTTCTTCCTTCTGGTACAGCTAGGCAGTAGGGGCTTACCCCAAGTACCATCATGTTGGGAACACCTCATGTTTTGCCTTCCTGATGACCCTTTCTGCTATCATGTTGGGACCTCTCTTTCTCCAGTATATGTGAAAGTCACATATTCATCCTTGTTCTTCTGTTGCCCTAGCTTTGGGTTCACACTTGAAACTGTTTCCTATCAGCTTCTCAGTCTTTACATGACCAGCATTCTTCACATGGGGTTTCTTTATGTCCATGAGGCTCATGTCCCAGGGTGCCTTTGTATATGAGCTGTTGTAGTAGCTTGTATAAAGTTCGTGATGAAGATGGGTCTACTCACCTGGCTCTGCTCTCCACCTACATTCCTCTAGTAGTGTGCTCTTTCCTCCTGGACCTTGATCTCTAAAGCTTTCTTACAGTGGTTGTAGTGAGGACCTTTACTAGTCTTCTCAGTGATCCTTATATCTAGTCAATCTAGTTTCGCTTTTATCCTGAAAACTTGCTAGGTACTAGTTTTTCTGTATCCCATTTTTTACTTATTTTTCTCTGCTCCTGGGCCCGATGTGTATGTGACCATTAGCTTGGACTTTAGTCCCAAGGTTCCAGCCAGCCCCTTTTCATGACACTTGTATGACATATGTAACTCATGGTATAGTCTTCTTTTCTTCCTTTAGGGATTTTTCACATTATACACTTTACTAACTCAAAAGGAAGTTATATATCCTGCCTGCTCTGTAGGAGCTTCTCTGAAGTATAACAAACTCAATATCCTAATGTCTAAATGTCCTGTCTACCATTCCTCTGGAGTGCTGGTCTGGTGGCCCCACCAGACATTATGCTCTCACTTGTACCCATTTGTTAGTTTGATTCACCACCTTGTGTATTTTCCTCCCTCCTCTCCCAGCATGCCTCACATAGGTTCTCTGTCAACAGCGCCCTCCCAGTTCTTCCCACATGGTGGCTCTTGTATTAGCCCCACTGCCTGTCTGTATTAGAATATCTTTATGTTGTCCTCCTTAGAGTGTGTTTGCTGCCTGCTGCCTACTTGTGTCTCCTCCCTTAAGTCACCTGCCCCAAGGCCAAGCCATGTCTCCATCTAGGTGGAGTCCTTCTCATCTGTCTTGGGAGGATTCTTCTGTTGGGCCAAGGAGCTACAGCCTCAGTCCACTTTGGGAGCCTCTGGGCTGTCAGCCTCCCTCTTCTTTCTGATGGCTCTGGTCCTGAATGTCACTGTCACCCTACTTTTCCCTGGTGCTCTGGGCTTCATTCCAGATGGTTTCTTCATGACTTCCTGCAAGTCTCAAGTTCTTGTCTTGTGTCTAACATAATACTGAATGTCTCACTGACTTAGGTTTCAGTTATTGCTTAATTTCCTGGTTTTGATTTTCAGGTTCTGCTTGCTTTTAACTGCTCTTGAGTCTCCTTTACATGTCTGAAAGCACATGATGCCCATTTATTTTTCCCCTCACACACTGATGGACTCTGCTTCCTGTGTTAACAAACTGTACCCGGACTGCTGTTTCTAAGGACTTCCACTGCAGGCTACTAAGTTTTTTTAATCTCCTTTTCTGGAAGGCCTTGCAAGGAGGCATGTGGTACCCTACACAGTGGACTGACATTTTACTTCTTTTGGGAGCTTGAGAACAATGCTAGATTTTAACCACATTAAAACAAACGCTTAGCCCTTGTCCATCAGATTCCCAGGAAGGTGACTGCAAGGCTGCAAGCTCACTAGGACCATAAACTTGTTATGAGTTCCGTGGGAGATGCTCTTCTCATGCTCATTCTCTCTAATCCTTGGATTTGCCACTCTCTGGCTAATCCTGAGTTCTTCCACTGTGACCACCTTTTTTTGGATGCATCTTGTATTAGCCTGAGTCTCTAGAAAATGAATATCGCTGTTTGCATCACTGAGATGGCAAACTTCCCTGGAATAAGACAGGCTCTGGTCTGACTTTAGTTTCTTATGGGGATGGGGATGCAGAAGACATCCTTCCTCACTGATGGGCAATGCTCTAGGAATATGCTATACAAGCCATCCAGCATACTGTGGCTTTAGGCTATTTCTCTGCTTCCTGTGTCTGTAGATGTTTTCTAAGTCTTAAGTTCACATTCTGAGGACCTTCTGTAGCTGCCTCTCCAAGCTGACAGCTAGCCATGTCATTTTTCTCATAGAGGCAGTGCTCCTGGGTCTGTCACAGTCCATAGTGTGAAGTGGGAAAGGGCCAGTTCAGACACTCATATTGTTGTGAGAGGCCACTGCTTGATAGATGGGGTACAGGGAGGGGGCTCCAGGGGCTCCCTGGACAGAGGGGGATACTACTCTCAAATTCCTGATTAGGAGAGATCTTCAGAATGACTCATGGTGGGCCATGTACAGGCTTCTTCCACAAATCTCATTTGTCTGTTCTTTTCTCCTCTAGATTTCTTCTAGCTCTTTTCCCATTGTGGCAAACATCAGCCTTCTGGGTATGAGAGCTTGTAGAGAACAAGTGAAATCCTGAGTAAATGTGTGTTGTTGACAAGGATATGTCTATGTCAAGGACTCTAATGTTTCAGACCCTGGGAGTGGCAGAGTCTTCCCCAGGTGAGCCTTGTGTGTATGTGGGGGGGGGGGGGAGTAGAATGTTACAGACCCCTGGGAGTGGCGGAACCTTCCCCAGGTGAGCCTTGTGTGTATGTGGGGGGTGGGGGGAGTAGAATGTTACAGACCCCTGGGAGTGGCGGAACCTTCCCCAGGTGAGCCTTGTGTGTATGTGGAGGGGGGGGGGGAGTAGAATGTTACAGACCCCTGGGAGTGGCGGAACCTTCCCCAGGTGAGCCTTGTGTGTATGTGGGGGCTGGGGGGGAGAGGAGTGGAGATGGCAAAGCCTTCTTCTGACCCAAGTTCAAATGTTGACAATATGTGCAGAAAATGTCCACTATAGTCACCCCCTAAAGACTATGCCCCTACAGAGACTGCTCCTACAAAAATTAGCTAACCCTGCCTCCATGTTCAACTGGATATAATAAATATGCTGAATTTCTAAGCTGCTGCGGTTTCTCCATTTGAGCCCAAAACACCCCATCCTGGCATTTCTGTATGTGTGTGTATCTATCCTTCATTTCCTGGGTACTCTGAGCCAGGCTTCAAAGACCCAAGCCAGAGAACAGCTAGGAGTGAGAGGCTAGAAACAAACCACATTCCTTAAAATATGTGTGGAGGGGACGGGGCACTAGGCACCAAGCTGAGACTGGAGTTTGAGCCAGGTGGAACCTAAGAGCTGTGTAGTTCCTGTAAAGACCAAAAAAAAAAAAAAAAAAAATCAATGGGTTTATTTTGAAAAAGGAGTCATTTCTCCATTATTTTTACACAACCTGAAATCTAAGTTCCTGGGGCATGAGCATGAGCAGTGTACCTGGGCAGATACAATCCTGTCCCCAGTGCCTTTACCTCCTCTCAATGCCTGGACAAAGCAAAAGACAATTTAGAACTCACACAGCCCAAAGTCAAGTTGTGTTTTTTAAGTTGGATGAAGGAGTCGGCTAGTCCCTCAGCAGAAGTTTGGGCTTCTCAGTAGTTACAGGGTATGATAGCTTAGTGAAAGGCAAAGACAGTGGAGTCGGGGTGGAGTCTATGAAAGAAATTTGTGTGCATCATAAGTATTCCTTTTCTGGGGACTAGCCACCTAAAAGAGAACACAGCCCTGTTCACAAAATGTTTAAGTGGAATTAAGGGTCACTTAGCAGGCAAGGAATGTCCCCTATATCTGGAGAGACTGCTAGAGCTAGAGCTATGGAGGACTGCCTGGAGCAAGTGAGCAGATTCTCCAAGGCAGAGCTCTGTGTCCACTAAAGACGCTGACACAGAATGTGTGAAAGGCATGGCCATGCTTCATTGATCCCTGGACTCTTCTTTCTCTTCTGCCCCTGGCCTGATTCCCTCCCTGCAATCCCACTCTTCTCCTCTCACTACCTCCCTCCTCATCCTCCTCCTCCTCCTCAGGGTGGGACACCATTTTATGGACCAGGCCCCATACTAAAAAAGTGGGCAGGCTGAGCATAAGCACACATGCATTAATTCATTGCTCTCTGCTCTTGACTGCTTCCTTCTGCCTTGATTCTACTACAGTGCTCTACAGTAAACCAAAATTGTGAGCCAAGTAAGCCTATTCTTCCTTTAATTGTTTTTTTTTTCAGAATATTTTGCCATAGCAATAGGAATTAAAAATAAGATATCCCCTGATCCCTGTTCCGTTTGCCCCTTTTCCTCTCATTCTTCACTCCATAACTTCCTCCTAATCCCTTTCTTTTGTCACCCTTTCCCATTTCCCCTTGCTTTTTCCTTTTCTTAACACATGATCTCCCCTTCCTGTTTTCCCCCTCCTCTTTTCCTGCTCATCCCACTCCTGTTCCTCCTTCCCTCACCTTCCCTCTACCCCTGAGATTCTCCACTTTCTCCTTTCTAGCTCTTGTTCCTCCTCCTCTCCCTGAGCCTGTTCCCTACCTTCTCTGCAGTGCTTGGCTGCCTTGTCATAAAGTCTTTCTCCTTGGGTTGGAGAGATGGTGAGGAGTACTTATTGCTCTCAGAAGACCTGAGTTCCATTCCCAGCACTCATATAGCAGGTCACAGCCATCTGTAACTCTAATTCCAGGAGATCTGCTGCCTTCTGACCTCCACAGGCATCAGGCATTCACATAGTGCACAGACATACATATAGGCAAAACACTCATGCATAAAATAAATCTAAAAATATTCTTAAAGAAAGTTTCTCTTCTGCTTGTACCAGGAAAATAACTGTGAACAGGTGGCCTTTTGCCTTCCAAGGCTTATACATGTGGAGACCCTGGTCCTTAAAGGTTGCGCTAATGCATTCCTATCCAAAAACGTGTTCTAAAGAGTCAAGTGCCAGACCCATCTTGCAAGCTCAGAGAAGACAGGTTCCACAGCACTGGTTGGAGGTCTTCCTAGCTATTCTTTGACTCACTAGAAGAACACACAAAAGCTTCTCCCCATGCATCAATGCCAAGTGAGATTAGTACAGGGCCATCTGCTCTCATCAGCCTCTGGGTGTGGGGCACTGTTCCTTCTCAGATTGACAATAATATGAGGATGGTTATGATGTCACTGTATCATTAATTGAACTTGTAAAAGAGTGTGATCCTGCAGAGATTAGAGACTACAACCCAGGGCAAGATGGAGAAAGAATAGTCATTTTGAATTACCTGGGTCAAAGCTGGACAGGTTCAAAGGATCCACTCATCTGACCCACACCCCTTTTCCCCCACTTGTTTGGTTTTTCAAGACAGAGTTTCTCTGTATAGCCCTGGATGTCTTGGACCTACTCTGTAGACCAGGCTGACCTTGAACTCCGAAATCTGCCTCATTCACATTCCATAGTTTTCCCTTTCTTATCCCAACCCTGTCTTAACCCTTTGTGCCCCACAGTGATAGTATGCCAGGCTGCCCTTATTTTTCCTCATCTTGAGAAATACTGGCCAGGTGTCTCCTGATACCTGCTTACACGTGCACATCCATGCATGTGCACACCCACACACAGACCCTTTGACACTGGCCCACTGCGGTGTGGTGCTGTCTAGTGTTAGGAAATGTGGGCATTATCTCTCTGTCGCTGGCTTCCAGCTGCACCCAGAACACACCTGTCTGAGGTCAATTTTGTGCATTGAGATCTTCCTGGGACTCAAGATGTGTGCCTCAGGAATGTGCTTTCTGTAGTTGTAGCATGGAGTGGCCACAAGTGCCCGTGAGATCCAGTCCGTTGATGATGTTTATTATTCTATCTTGGCTGGCTTTCTTCTCACTGTTTCTACCAATTTTTGAGAGTGTGGTATTGACACATCAACCACATTTATGACTTTGTCTGTTTTTCTTTTTGGCTTATTCATTTTTGCCTCGTGTGCTTTGAATCTCTCTTGCTTAGGATTATGTCTTCTTGTTAAATTATTTTTCTTCTCTTTGTTGGTCATGATGTATTGTCCATCTTTATTAGTGAGAATGTCTTTGTTTGATTTTAACACATTCACTCCAACATTTATTTGATTTGTATTCTTAGTGTATGTCTCTTTAATAATTTTAAATCTCCTCTATTACTATAATTTCAAGTGAGAGTTTTCCATTTTGTTTGTTTGGTTTGGTTTGGTTTTAAATTTTTGAGACAGGGTTTCTCTGTTGTAGCCCTAGCTGTCCTGGAACTTGCTCTGTAAACCAAACTGGCCTCAAACTCATAGAGATCTGCCTGCCTCTGCCTCCTGGGTCCTAGTTTTAAAGGTGGGTACTACCACTGCCCAGCATCAATTAAGTTTTTTGGCATAGCATGTATTGGGTAATTTTTCGAAGTCCATTTTCAGCACTTCTATTAATCATTGGATTTTTAAGAGTATTTAAATTTGACTTAATTGTTCATATATTGGGACATAGGACACCATTTTGTTATTTGGTTTATTTTTTTCCTCTTTATTTTTTATTGTCTTCCTTCTTATTTCCTACCTCTTTTTCAGTTATTTAGTCATTTCCTAGTGTGGTAATGAGCTTCCCATCTCTATAATGAAATATTTCAGGTAATTAACATATAAAGAAAAAAAAGGTTGTTTTGGCTCAAAACCTTTTTAGCTCAAGATCAGCAGGTGGGGATGTCAGATGGCAAAGACAAGGCACCCATGGTGCATCAAATTGCTCATGGTGTGGCCAGGAAGGAAAAGAGAATGATGATGGACCCAGAACTCCAGTGACTTAAAGACCTTCCACTACTTCTGAAAGGGTCTACAACCTCCCATTAGCATGCTCTAGGGACCAAGCATGGGTAGGGACCTTTAAGGATGGGTAGGGAAACGGGCCTCTCAATCCTAGCCACACAATGTCATTTTGAGAAGCCTCCATTTAGTTGTTCTGTACACTAAGGCTGTGTGACAGACTGCAATAAAACAAGGCCGTCCTTCCCTCTCTGACAATGATTCCCCGAGACCCTGGACTTTCTAATAAGAATATGGATGGAGTACACCTAAATACAATTTCTTCATAGGCCTTGTTTTCTTATGCCCTCTCCTGAGTACCACACAAACTTAGAGCTCTATTAAATAGGGAAGGAAGGCAACTTTGGTGAGTACAGATGCCTGCAAGCCATCCAGTGCTCTGCTGAACTGGTTTGAGTCATTCTGGTCTTTTGGTTCTGTCCCAGTTTTGAGGTAGGCATTTGTTTAACAACTCCCTGGAAATTCATACAGGGTGCCAGTCCAAACCATGGCGTGTGGTTGTTCACTTTAGTTTAACAAATTTCACTGTTTGGGCTCAGGCATTGCCATTTCACTGTTACCCAGTGTACCCTTAAAGCAACTTGTACTTCTGCCTCAGATGTGCCTAGTACATGAGACCTCCCTAGTCGTGTTCATGTGGTGATTGCAATGCTTAATTTGATATTTGTTCCCTGCATCAGCTTTACATTTCAAAGCATGTATTATTTATGTTTTGTTTTATCATCCAATGCATATTCACTGGTTTCAGTCCTACAACTAGATATATCTTGGGCTGGTCCCCAGAGATAGTTCTGTAGCTTTTCTGGTTATTTTGTGGTTGAAAGAAGTTTAGATTTTAGCAAATTTTTCAAGAATGACTTGTAGGGGCAGTATTCCCTGAGTGGTTGTATATTTATGACTGCTTATGACTTTGTTCTTGATAAATGGCTTGGTTGCACACAATATTCTTGGCTCAAAGTTTCTTCCCTGGAGTCTCTAAGCTGTTTCTCCACTGTTTTCTAGTAAAAGATTGTTATTAAAGTACTTGGAGCCAATCTTCTGTTCTTTCTTTTGTAAATAAATTAGGCATTTCTTTCCTTTACTATCTGTTTTAGTTAGGGTTTCTATTGCTATGAAGAGACACCATAACCACAGCAACTCTTTTAAAGGAAAGCATTTATTTGGGGCTGTCTCACAGTTCAGAGGTTTAGTCCATTGTCAGAATGGCAGGAAGCATGGTGGCATACAGGCAGACATGGTGCTGGAGATGGATAAGAAAGTTCTACATCCAGATCCTCAGGCAGCAGAGAGAGACATTGGGCCTGGCTTGAACATTTGAAACCTCAAAGCTTACCCCAGTGACACACCTTCCTCCAACAAGGCCACACTTCCTGACAGTGCACTCCCTAATGACCAAGCAGAGGCTGAGGGTTTACATCTTGAACTGTAAGCTCAAAGAGAGAAAACTGGGAATGGTTTTCAAACCTCAAAGCCTATCCTCGGTGATGTATGGACATACTTCCATTGTCAAGGCAACCCCTCCTAAACCTACCGAAGCAGTGCCACCAACTGGAGACCAAAGACAAAGGGACATTCTCATTAGAACCATCAGACTCTCTGAAGTACCCTTACTTTGGTGTAGCAAGGAGACTGGGTAAACCGACTTCTATATTCCTCATCAATAGTCTGTCTACCCCCAGATCACCTTATGCTTCTGGGACACAGTCATCCTAAGCTCCAAGTCACTCCAAGCTCAGGAGTGCCTGCCCATGCCCTTGGGCCACAAACATGACCCTTGACCTTAAGCCCAAGCTCTGTGGGTACTAGCAACAGCCAATGGCCCAGGACATTAGACATTTGGGTCAGCTGCCTGCCTATTTGTTTATTTTGTGGGGGTTGAGTAACTTCATGCCATGGTGCATGTGCAGAGGTCAGAAGACAACTTTTGAGAGTTGATTCGCTTTCTATCATGTGAGTATAAGAGAAGGAACGTAGTGGAAATTTACCCTGCATGCTGAGTCATGTTGGCATTCCAGAACACTTGGATTTAATGAAGCTCCTGATACATAGTTCACATACAAATTTGTTCACTCAAAGCAAACAAACGTTTGCTTAAGTTCTGCCAGATTCATTGGGTTCCATAATATGTTCTGCCTAAAAGATCATATCATCTGCAAAGTGTTTTATTTCTTCCCTGCTAATACATGTAATCCCTTTCTGTTGCCCAATTGCCCACCCCAGCCCCAGGACCTCCTTGTTCTGTTGGATAGCTTGGTAGGAGAAGACACTCTCACCTTCCCCTTAATTGTGAGAATCAGCCTTCCAGCTTTCCCCTGGGGTGCCCCTCACTGTCCCTCACCCCCACTCCCAGGCATCACCAGCACAGCAGCCTGGAGTCTTTGAGACCCAAATGGCTACCTAACAACAGCTCCCCAGTGAGGCCTTAGGAAGTCCACACGATATGGCCATTTATGCACACTTGGGTAAATATCCAAGAATCCCACTGACTACATATGCAAGTGAACTGAAGCTAGGAGGAAGAACTGATGGATGCACAGGGAGATCACGTCTGGCTGAGATTCTTCCTGGGTATAAGACTTAGCTTAACAAGGTATGGTGTAGAGAAACACCAGCCACACGTTTGAGTGAAAAGTTGAAGAACAAGAAGGACAAGATGGATAGTGTCTGGGGAAAAGAGATGAGGATGTCAGGAGACTACAAGCTCATCAAGAGCCAGCTGTGTGAGTTGGCCACTTAAAAGTTTCTGAACAGCCCAGGAAGAAAAGTCTTGAAAACAGCTTGCACAGCAGATACTCCGATCAACGTGAAAATGTCCCCTCCTGCCAGCGCAGTATGCTGAACAGATGTGGAACAATTCCTAGTGCAGAGCAAGTAGTATGCAGTGGTATGGCTGGTTCACGTGTTAAATGCTGTGATTCTTGCAAAGCCCTCATCATTGGATTGGAAGGGGGAGCCAGGCAGCAGCTTTGAGCTGGAATCTGGCTTTGCATCTAGCCCGGACCTGTACATTTTCAGAGAGGAGTAACAGACTTGTGCTTCCAGCAGAATTCCAGGGTGGTGGGACCGATGTCCTGGGGGAGTAGGCTGGTGGTGGTAGTGGGATACCCTGGAAGGGAAGTGAGACTTCTTTGGGACATTAAATCTTCACACTTGGGGGTGCATGCTAGCCCACTTGAGGCCAAGGAGAGTGACTAGAGAGCAGAGTCAGGACAGGAACAGGTGCCAGAGTGCCAGGTTCACTCTGAGGTTTTAGAATTATGGAGCAAAACATTCTGACAGAGCTGTGTAGATGTGAGTGTACAGTTTAGAGAGTGGCAGTGTCTAAGGTACCAGAGCCACACCTGGAGTCAGGTGGCCCTCTCCAGGAGCTCCTCTGTCTTGAAGTAAAAATAAACACCTTTCGAATGGCACAGTTTAATCAAGGAAGTCAAGCGATCCCTGAGTGAAGGTGTAAAGAGCATAGAAGTCCTATTGACCTTGCGTTGTTTGACATGAACGTGACCATGCCTCGGACCCGTGGGAGTGGGAAAGTGTTCCTCTGGGTGAGGCTCATCAGGACATCAAAAACTTCTGCAGACAGGTGTTGCTTTACTTTGCTCTACATGTGAAATTAAACTCTGTGGTGACTTTTATCATGATTTTGAGACCCATCCACTGAATGGGGTGTGTGTGTAGCTTGTGGTAGGGGCTTAATTCTGCATGCCAGGAAGGCTCTGTGGTATTCTGATCACAGTGGGCCGTGGCCACAAAGCACACCATACTCAACCCCACAGTGACTAGGGGTTTTGTGAAGCAGCTATAATAGTTTCATCTCTGCCTGGTCCACCTCACCTCAAGCAATTGGAATTGTTTGTTTTATTTATTTATTTACAAAAGTAGTTTATATACAATGTTCGAGTCCGTTTGTTCTCAATCTTTCTAATACTGCAACCCTTAATACAATTCCTCATGTTATGGTGACATCAACCATAAAATTAATTTTGTTACTACTTTATAACTGTAATTTTGCTACTGTTATAAATTATAATGTAAATATCTGTGTTTTCTGATGATATTAGGCAACCGCTGTGAGAGGGTTATTTGGCCCCCAAAGGGGTTACAACTCATAGATTGAAAACCACTGTTCTCAGTTGGTTACTGCTAATAATGTTGGAGATTTTATGTATCCTGGATTGCTTGCCATTTTTGCTGAGCATCTTATCATACTCTGAATATAGCAAGCTTCACATTTCCCTTTTTTATTTTATGGTTGGCTCTTTTCTCTCTGTGGTGCGTTTGTATATATGTTAATGTGCAGTTTCACATGTATGTGTGTGTGCAGATGCTTATAGAAGGAGGCCAGAAGCCAGCTTAATGTCTTATTTCACTGGAGCCATCCCTCTTGATTTTATTTTGTTTTGTTTTATTTTATTTTATTTTATTTTATGTGCGTGGGTATTTTGCCTACACGTTTGTGCGTGACTTGCATGTCTGGTGCTCACAGAAGCCAGAAGAGGGTGTGTTGGATTCCCTGGACCTGGAGTGTGAGTTTCTGGAGAGCCAGGTAACCCCTGAGTGAATGTATAAAGAGCAGGTTTCCTAAATGACTGTATACTCTTTGCCAAGAGCTGTGTCAAGGACACCAATGCCTCCAACCTGGGGAAAGGAAAAGCCTTTCTCTGGGTGAGGCTCAGAGAAACAACAGAGTAATCTGACTGCAAATGTTGGTAGTGTATGTAAGAATAATAAGCCACAGTTTCCTTCTTCTAGGTGATTGCAACCTGAGACTGCTCACCTACACAGATCTCCTCCTATTAATAGCTAAGCTCTCCTCCCAGGGCTGCACATAATCAAAGAGCTGAGTTTTGGGAAAGACTGTTATGTAGTTAGTGCTGTTCCGTCAGACTGAACACAACCCACATGACCATGGCTTTTCTGTATGTGTATCTGTTCTTTCTTCATTCCCTTGCCAACCCAGTCAGATTCCCAGGATCAAACTGCATAGGATGCAGCATGAACTGCCATGAGGGTGCTGAGAACCAAGCCTTGGTCCTCAGGATGAGCAGCCAGTGCTCTTAACCACTGAACAATCTCTCCTACCTCTTCTATTCCTCTTTTAAAAAACAAACAACAAAAGAACCCTCTTTCAGTGGGCCTTGGAACTTAATTTTTATGTCATAGTTACTTTTCTATTGCTATAAAGAGATACCATTTCCAAGGCAACTTATAGAAGAAAGAGTTTATTGGGGCTTATAGTTTCAGGTCAGAGGGTAAGTCTATGACCATCATGGCAGAGAACATGGCAGCAGGTAGGCAGGCATGGTGCTAGAGCAGTACTGAGAGCTTACATCTATCTGCTCCAGTAGCAGGAAACAGAGGGCAATAGAGACAAAGAAACTCAGCTTAGTATGGACTTTTGAAACCTTCTCCATAGGTTATCTCCATAGTGCCATACTTCTAACAAGGCCAAAGCTCCCAGTCCTTCCCAAATAATCCACCAATGAGTAACAAAACATCTAAATATATGAGCCTGTCAGGGCTAGTCTCATTCAAACTAGTTTTGAGGCTGTACTGGGTGGCCAGTAAGCCCCAGGGATCTTCCTTCCTGTTTCTGCCTCCCCAGTGCTTGGGATTATTATAAGCACAGGACAAAATTCTCAGCATTTTATCTATCTATCTATCTATCTATCTATCTATCTATCTATCTATCTATCTTTAATGTAAGTGCTGGAGATTGAACTCAGGTCTTCATTCTTGCTTGAGTTATCTCCCCAGCACCTGTGATGTTTTTGGATGTACAGACTGCCTCAATTTTAATGAGACTGAATGTTTCAATCCTTCTTTAATAGTTTGTGCTTTTTTTTTTTTTTCCAGTTAAGAAATTCCTCCAAGGGATATGACATTTCATCCCATGTCATCTCTAATTTATTTAATTTCTTGTGCATCATTTGGGCCTTTAGTGTTCCCAAGGTAAGAAGTAGAAACACAACTTAATTTTTTTTTAACAGATGACTAACTTTCTCTCAGCTGTCATTGTAAATTCTGTCCACAGCAAGACTTATGACCTGCTACTGTCTGAGGGACGTGTGTCTGTCTCAGCCTCACTTCATTCCTTTGGCTCATTTGGTTCTTTGAGTCTCTTTGCACTATCCTTTTGAGGTAGGCCTGTCTCCAGTCAGTCACTTTTCCTCCTGGGGTTTGCCCTCACCTTAGCTTCTCCATGTGGACTTTACAGTCATTTTTCTATAACGATGATTATTGGGGTGAGAGTTGTGTGACTGTCTTTATAGAAAAAGCTCCTCTTTAAGTCTTAGCTCAGTGAGTTCATACAAGTTTACCTTCAATATTGTTATTTTCAGTAAAATTTTAATTTTCAGAACATTTTTCCTGGAATATAAAACTTGAGTTGACTCTGTGTACTGGATTTGCATTCAGTATTCTTTTCCTCTTCCTCCTCCTCTTCCTCCTGGCCTTGAAGTCACAGAAATCCACTGGCCTCTGCCCCTGCCTCCCAAGTACTAGAGTACAAAGTATGAACCACCACATCCTGCTACTGCTACTTCTTTTAAACTTTATGTATTATCATTGGATGTATATAGAGTTGAGGGGAGGGGCATGCACATGCCATGGGGTCATGTAGATTGAAAAACAATTTTATAGAATTGGTTCTCTACTTTTGTAGTCCTCGAGAACAAATCTGTTCTCCAGATTTTGGTAGCAAATTCCTTTACCTGCTGAATCATCTTCCTTCTTTAGTGCTCCTTGTTGCCTCTGATAATGTATGTATTACCTCAAGAAGGTTCTTGAGTCCCTCATGCTTCCTGGCCGCAATGCTGGGTCACTGGCACAAATATGCCATGATGTGTATGTGTGCGGGATCCAGCAGTCTTCAAAGGAGGCAGTGCCAGATCTGTGTGATTTCATTTAGATTTTCCATCAGGTAATCTATTTTTCTTATATTTATTATTTCCTCTCATTGTCTTCATTTTCTTAATTGTATACTGATACCACTTCCAAACAACATTTTTCTTTTTATCTTTTCCAAGTATGACATCAGGGTCCTCCTGAGCACTCCTCACCACCTCTCTGACTAGCATGACAGTCTGAGTAGCCTTTCCTGAAATGTCAGAAGGAAACCGCCCTCACCATGCCCTGGTCACATAGGAACATTTGCTGCTTCCCCACTTAATACTGTGTTTGCGGAAGGCCTTTTGAAGAGACTCGTATTCAGCTAAGGAAATTCCTTTCTATTCTTAGTTGGCTGAGGGTTTGTTGTTTTTTTGTTTTTTCATGAATGAAAGCTGAGTGTTCCCAGATGTGGGCCTGTGTCTATTAGGGTGGTCATGTGCTTTCCTTCTTCCTTTTGTGAATGTGGGCCCCAGGAAGTAGGTCATTCTGTGACCCCACTGCAGCCCTCACCACTCAGATGGGTATGGTTACAAAGTGCCTTTTGCATCCACTCTTTCTGTATCTCCACTTTCTCATCAGGAAAATGGGTCCCCTCAGTGACCATGGATGGAAAGCCAAGGTTGCCTTTGTTAGGTCAAGCTAACATGATGCCAGGGTTTGAGAGGGACAGGAGGGACAGGAGGTAAACCGGCTGAGGAGCTTCTCACCTAGCCTCACTCTTGGCTCACCCCAGGATGGCTCCCTCCAGCTGCATCTGGGTCACAACCCTGAGCAGCTGCCTCTGAAGGAGCCTCCCAGAGGTCTGGCAGAAGAGAGCCACACATCTTTGGACTTGCCTGTAAAAACCCAATATCCTTTGAAACCAGCGCTGCCCACCCCAACTGAAGCTCAGTAGTGCTGAGGTCTGCCAGTCTTAGCTCAAGACTGCAGGTAATGCATTGGGGTGGGGTTCCCAGAGGGCACCAGGGGCATCATGGAGGAGAGCCATCATCAGCCTGCACTGATGTACATCAGGCACCAAGTGCGTGGATCCAGCTCTGCGTGCTTTGATGGTGCTGTTGCCCATGGTCAGTGAGGCAGAAAGCCACAGCCCTTGTGACCTGGGAGCATGAGGGGCTCCACTATACCCTGCTATCCCTTCAAACAGTACCCTCACAGCCAGTGCAATGGCATTTCGTAAATAATTACACATTCCTCAAACTTTTGTAAAGCCAAGAGAAAACACAACTGCGATGCTGAGATTCTTGGAATGTTTTTCATTTATTTGGGGCTACACAATCCCTCTTTCCTGTGGCATGTTAGAATGAAATGATAGAACTGTGGCGCTTGTCAGATCCCTCCAAATAAGACAAGCTTCCTGGTCCTATGATGCCCACTCTTGGGGCAGCCCCATAGGGGCCTGGGGCTGATATCACGATAGGGTACTACAAACAAGTCTTCCCTGGGATCTCTTGTTCAGTGTCTTACCCCTCGGAGGATGGCTTCAGGATGCTGGCTATTCCTCTGCTTATTCCAGAGTATCTGTTTATTCAGGGAATATTGATAATATTCCCTGTTGAGGCTCCCTATAGTTTGCAGCAGGCTCACCTGTTTGTCTTTCTCTGAGCCTTTCTTTGACAGGCACCCTGGCTTAACCTGGGTGACACCATAGTGGTATCTCTTGGAGACCACAAAAGTTTATCACATCTCAGCCACCCAAGGTCCTACCGCTCAACATCTTCCTATCAGCTACACAGTTTGTTTTTGTGGGGTAGGGCATTGTACAATAGAAAACAACTATTCTGTGTTTGCTGAAACCTTCTTGATAAAGCATTTTCCACTGCTGTCCTCAACACCTGGCTTCACTAGGCTTGGGGGACACTTCCCAGCTGCTGGAATATGTGATCCTGTGCAGGGAAGGACCACAAAGCCAAGGATGGTGTCACATGCTCTTTAATCCAAAGCCAAACTCATGATGAAATAAACCAAATAGTTGAAGGTACATGCTTAGCTCTGTAGCTGAGGTCTGGACAGCTTGTTATGACTTAGGCTATGCTGGCCTTGGCAACATGGCTCCAGGTGTTTTGTGGCCACAAGTAAATCTTTCTGAGGGCCAGTGGCCAGAAGCATGCTGCCAAGCAGCTCACTGCAACTTGAGCCACCATTTTGTCATGACTAGTGTAATCTTGGCTCCCTTGGTTACCATAAAGCATTGCTATCTGAAGGGTCCTGTGTTCAAAATACAGGGGACAAGTCACAGCTGCATTTCTACCTAACTCATGTACTGTACTCAAAGTCCAGTTGAGTTCTATACCCTACCCTTCTCCGTGGGCAGGTGACCCAACTCAGGGAAATGACATAGACTAGACTTATTTTATTTAGATAAATGTAGTTAGTGGACAAAGAGTTTCCATATTGGGGAGGGACAGTAGCCTGGAATAACTAGCCAGGCATTTTTCCAAGGGCAGCACTTAGCCCTCTGGCCAGCACTATAACTCAGGTGTAAGGGACTGTTGAGCTGATTACCGTGTCCTTCCTTCTAGCCTCTCCCGCCATGCATAGCAGGTCTACTGTATGAGCCTAGCACTTGGCTCAGGCTCTTCTACTTCCGTACCAGACCTTCCACTACCAACTTCCTGATGAAGCCCCCAGGGCAGGCTGTGACTGTGGGCTCTGTGGTCACACCTAGCTCTAAGGAAATGCCACTGGCTATCACTGTCCCTAGGCCTCCTTGATGCTTACATCTCATGCACTATCATGGCCAGCCACCCTGTAAATTCAAGGTTTTGCCTAAGTCTCTGATGCTCCCTCTTCTCCACAAGCCTGGATACAGAGTCTAACTGGGGTGTCCTAGTACTTTCAGTCTTGGGGTCCTCCTTCCTGCCTTCCTGAAGCAAGGAGGATTTCTGGTTTCACTTGAGTTCATTTGAACCCAGACCTCCATGGCAAGCTGCACTCATTTCATACCCCTCCTGCAGCTGAAGGGGTAAACTTCCAAGGCCCCATTGGCCTTATGGGAGAGGAGATATCAGCTGAAGGGTCAGCTCTGCACCCCCACCCTTCAATGACAGCTCCTGCTTCCAGGACACGTACATCTGTCTGGATCTGCAGCTACCCTCAGGTTCTGATCTGCATTGTCTCATGTCATTTTTAAAATAACTGAACAGTGTGGCTGTTGCTGCTTTATTTCATGGAGCCCGGCAGACACCTCTCTGTTGTAAGAATTTGCTATAAGCCTATGCACAGTCACCTTAATGTCTCTTCTTCCCCCGGATCCTCGTTCTCATCCTTATCTGGGATGTTGTGGTTCAGACCATGAATTCCTATATCCTACTGCTATGTCAGCACTGCTCTGTGTGAGGAGTTAGTCTCCAGCCAGTCTTCTCTGCGGCTTTAACACGGCTTCTAGACCAGTGCTTCTCAGTCTTCCCAGTGCTGCAACCAGACAGTTATTTTTGTTGCTACTTTATAACTTTAATCTTGCTATTATGAATCATAATGTAAATATCTGTGTTTTCCAATGGTCTTTGGTGACTCCTGTGAAAGGGTCTCTCAACACTCAGGTTGAGAACCACTGTTCTGGACACACTCAACATTTGTGCTATCCCTTATTTTCTAGTAGAAATTCCCTTATTTTTTAGTCAGAAATTGAGAAAACCTTAAGAGCATCTACACACCTGATCAAAACTGAAGAAAACAAAGCTACCTCTCCTGATATCCACATCTCATGGAGACATTGGTTGCCTTACCTGCCATGGGAGTGACTCACACCCTCTTTCCTGTCTGTAGCATAGTGGCTATTTGGACATAGTTCTCTCCAGAAGACTCTATACAGTCCACTGGACACTCCATCCAGACAGCATCCTGCTCTCTTGCCACATATGCCATACCCGACAACGTGGACCCAGCACCTTGACATCACCTTCCCAGAGAGAGGGCAGCTGTTCTCCAAGCTTCCCACTTCTAAACTCCCACAGGAAAAAGGGCTGTCATGCTACAGGGAAGAAATCCAGATGCCTGCAGCTCTGGCCTGGCCCCAAGTAAGGCCTTCTGGAGATGGCTACTCCCTGACCAGTGTGTCCAGACGAAAGTAGTCCAGCCAGCCAGACATAAGGTTCTTGTTATATATACACTGTAGCAAGAACAAAGCAGATGTAAATGTTTCCCCTTTGGAAAAAGCTGAAAGCAGAGCCCAGGCTCTGTTCCATACTCCTAATAAAATGAGAGACCACCTGGGTTCATCTCCGTCAAAGCAGCCTGTGCTTCGAAGGGGCCTTTCTAGGAAGTTCAGTTCATGCAGAGGGGGAACAAGAACAAGAGCAGAGCCTGGATATGGCAGCTCCAGGGTCCCTGCCTGTGCCCTGGTCTACGCTAGTGTCTGCTTGGTGTAGCTTGAGAGTTTGGAGAACTGACTTCAGATAGCTTGGCAGGTGACTCCACCCATCTTTATACAGGTGTTTGATGAAAGTTAGAGACATCAGTCTGTTTCACAATATAAGCAGGACACTCCTAATCTCCTAAGGGGCGCCCCAGCTTTCTGGTAAGACAACCAACTTTGCCTTCTTGAACCCTACAGGTACCAGCTGCTCTGCAGATCTGACCCTATTGTTTCACCAGTCAAGGTAATGGTGGCATGTGGGACAGAGTACAGCCCCAGACAATGGCCAAAAACCAGCTCAGAACATTTACAACATAATCAAAGTGGACATGCCTAGCCTTCTGGGGCTCAAGTGGTTGCAAGCATTTGATGCCAGCCAACCAATACAATGCCTGCCGATGTAATAACAGTGGGTGGCATTCCATAACTAGGAATCTCTGGAGGAGCCGGGAGCCTTTCCTTTTAGAGTGGTGCTACCCTACAAAGCCTCTTCCCCTCCAGTTCTGTGAGCAGATTATACTGCCTTGGCTGGATATGCCATAAGTACAACCAAACTGCAAACTTGATTTGTGTCCATGTGCAGCTGATTTTATGGTTACTGTATTTGAAACTACCAACTCACCCTATTCTATACCCTGAGGGCCTCAACTCACTGCAATTCAATAAGATCTCAAGGTTCTCTGCACAAAGCAAATAAAACAATTGGAACAAATAATAATACAAGTAATCATGACAAGAAAGAGGTAATAAAGATTCACCATGCTGATTATCGGTGTTTTAGAACTGAAGAAAACATCCACATGAGCATTACAGCAACCTGAAAAGCAAGGAGGCCAGTAGGTTTCAGTTATGAAAATCCTGCACCTTCCAGACTGTGGTTTGAGCCAATTTATGCCTCTTCTCACCTTTCAGCCTTCTCTGGCCAGAGACTTTGACTTATGTGGCGCAGGCCCATTAGGTTTGCAAAGTAACTGTAAATGACTAGTGACACACTAATAAGGACCCCATGTCCTGAGCCCCACCCCACCACACACACAGACAGACACACTGCATCCCAAAGAATGGGGTGGAACAAGGAAGAACAACTTGGGGAGCCCCAGGCAGCCTGTGAGCTGGGGAGTACACAGCAGGCGAGGTGCTTGCTAAGAACTGGTAGAGCCTTGCGACTCTGGATGAGTGCGGATCGACACCCCAACCACCCTGTACATTCCACACCTATGAACTTGGAGCAGAATGAGCTGCCACGGGCAAAACTGTCAGAATGGGTTATGCAGGTGGGACTTCTAGCCAGCTTCTTGGAGTAGTTCTGAAAGGTGAATTTAATTCTTACTAACAAATAAGTATTTAATTAATAAATAGTCATGCACATGGATATTTTCTTCAGTTGTCAAATGCCATCTCAGGGCTCAAGAGCAGCTCAACTGAGGGGTTCTGACCCAGAGTCCCACACAGTCATGGAAGTCTCTCAAGCTGCAGGCTGCCTGCTGTCACGCCACCTCAACCGGGGAATCCCCACCCCCAGTTCCCTCCGGAATGTTGCTGGCATTTTGGCTCCTGGTAGTGGCCAAGACATCTTGAGATACAGAAGTAGATCCTCTGGCAAGTTGCCTGGCCTAGAGGGGTCCCAGTCACAGGAAAGGAGAGAAGGAGGAGGGAGCCAAAGCAGGAAGGAAGGAAGGAAGGAAGGAGGAAAGCAGGGACAAGTAAAAGGGAACAAGGAGATATTAGCACCTGTTAGACCCTTTTAGTTTCAAATTCTACTGATTCACATAGGGCAGCTGCAGCATAGGGTGCTGAGACCTGCAAAAAGGCTAGGTTGAGTCTTGCCAACTGTGTCCATGTCCTCTATGTGGGGTTTGTTTGTTGGTTGGTTGCTTGGTTGGTTGCCTGGTTGCTTGGGTTGCTTAGTTGGTGTGTAGCCCTGGCTGTCCTGGAACTCATAGAGATTCACCCACTTCTGCCTCCCAAATGCAGGGATTAAAGGTGTACACCATGACCAGCTGGGTCTGGACTTTTAAGAAGGACTGATCTATGACCAGGGGATATGGATAGAATGCCCACCCATTTCCAGTGAACATTCTTCAAAATTATATGGCCAGGAATATGATTTTTTCAGGGCCAGAGAGTCCTCTTGTATCTTTCCAACCAAAAGATCCCACTATCCTCTGAACCAAGGACAGTGCCATGCAGAAGCCAATGATTCATGGCGGTAGCTCCCTTCTCTACTCCCATCTTCTCTTCTGCAAAATGGATGTGCCTGCCAGGCTGGAAAGCCTATCACTGAGAGACTTACCTCTGACCATGTGACTAGAATTTGAAGCTCACTGGGGCCTGAAGACCTCAAGTTTGAGCAGATGGTCTGGGATTCATGGTGCTAGTTTTAAAGGTGACCTTGTACTACACAGTGAGGGCAGAACAGTACCTCTGTGACTCAAGATAGTCACTAGTTACTGGGAGTAGACCAGGCCTAGAGCCTTGGGCAGAATATACCCTTAAGGGATCTAGGCAGTTGGCAAACTGGCTCCACCCTTCCCTACTGCTGCCCTCAGGTTCAGTGTGAAATCATTCTGTGGGTTCAGAGACTTTCTCAAACAATTATTAAATAAAAATCCCACATTCTTTTGCAAGAGTTCACCTTCCCAGGTCTTAAACATGAGTGTAGTAACTGTTACATGCAGCGCTGCTGTATGCCCCATGTCCTCCAAATGCCAGTAATCCCTCAGCGCTTCCAGAACACCAATACTCCTCTGTGGTCCCAGAGAAATGAAAGCAGAGGGGCCCACACTGATGGGCAGCAGTGGGTGGAAACCCAGGGCACCACGGGTATCAAAAGCAGTCCCTAAAGTCAGATGGGTGTAGAGACGAAGGAGTTCCAAAGGCTCCACAAATCCATGTGAGTAATAGGGCCTGTGACCTCAGTCTTGGGCCACCAAGGGACTGTAGCCAAGTGATTAATGTTACTAGGGGCCAAGAAGCCCAAGGCTCAGAATATCTTACCATTATGAAGGGAGAAGATGAAGTCTAGATGAAAATGTGTGTGTGTGTGTGCCAGAGGTCAGCCAAAGGTGTCACTTTTCAGGAGCTGTCTACCTTGTTTTTTGAGACACAGTCTGTCACTTGACTCTAAGTTCACCATTTCGACTATATGGACTGACAAGTGAGCCCCAAGGATACACCTGTTTGAACCTCCCCAGCACCAAGATAACAAATGTGTGCCACAGCGCATGGCTTTTTTACATGTGTGGTGGGTATCAAACATAGGTCCTCATGCTTTTAAGGCAGCAACTTTATCAAGTAGTGCTCAGATGAAAGTCTCATGAAAATAATACAACAGGTTTACTATAAAATTGTACATCTGCAAATACAAGCTTACATAAAAACAAACACCAAAACCACATACACATGTACTCACCCTCTCACCATACACATATACATGCATACTCCATGTGCACACAAATCCACCCCCTAGGCACATACCAGTCATACTCACACTCAGACATGTGCAAGCATGAGTGCAGTGGCCATGTCCATCCATGCACAAACATGCACACATAGTCGTGACTTGCATACCTTGCTTCCCTACTTTTGTCAACTTTTAAGTTCTTTTGATTTGGAAATAAAGTTGGCCAACAGAGAATCATTCCTGTCTCCTTGGTGTAAAAAGTTGTCTCGAAAAGGATCAAGTTTTGGTGCTCCCGTCCGCTCGGCAGGTCTGTTCCACCTGGTGCGTGGAGAAGAGGCTGTAGGAACAGCAACCATGCTGGGATGTGGGTAGTGACAGCATCTCAGCTGGTGGCCTATCCAAGAAGATGGGCAAAAGGGCCACAGAATGGATGGAGGCTGTGAGGGATCCTGCTATTGTTTGTCACTTTCTTTTTTCCTCAGTTTCTGGTTCTCTTAAAGCAGAAGCAAGCAAACTGAAGTTCTCAGTCCCTGTCACCTGCACAGAGTAGGGACTCATTAAGTGCTGGTGGTATGGGTAGATCAATAGATGAATGGATGGAGATGGATAGATGAATGGCAAGGAAAAGAGGCAGAGTAAGGGATGTTTATGGTGTTGTTGGAACCTCCCAGTCTCTGGGAGCTGGAACTGGGTCTTCTAATTCAGCGTGCTCCCATTCCCTTTACTACACCACACTGTCCTTGGCCAGAATGGGGTAACTGAGTAGGGGCCTGCAGGATCCAAGCATATGTACTGAGACCTGCCTGTATGTCCACTTTCTTGAGTGACTTGGAGAAACACAGGCCTCCTGGACTAGGGTGCCAAGGCTCAGGGTACCTGAGCTCCAGGGAAGACAGAGAAACAAATTTGGTCCACAGTCTGTTAAGGGAATGCCTACCCAGTGATGTCACATCCACCAGTGTGCAGGCCTCCAGTTAGTCAGCCCCTCACAGACACACAATGGGGCGATGATTCAATTTTTGCCTCATTTGACTTCATTTGTTGGTGTCATGGAGACACACAAGAATGGCCTCCAGTCAGGGGCTCACACACAAAAATTTCCAAGAAAGGCTTCATTATTCTCCTCTCTGGAGACTCTATTTGGTCAGTTTTGAGCAGTCATATTTGTGGCCGGAAAAAGAAGTCAGGAAGACAGACATCCTGAGGGCCTGAAAGCTGGGTGGTTTTGGCGCCAGATGTCACCGAAAGAAATAGGACAATGCTCTTATTTATACACATAAAATTATCTCTTGAATAGTGGGAAGCTGCAAGATGGGATGGAGAGGTTGTTATCCTTATGAAGCTCACGCTTCATAAGCTCAAGTAAACACCTGACACTAATCTTTGTGTGTTTTAACAAACTCCTCAGGTTGGAGAATCTTTTGTTTTCAGTTTCCAAAGGCTGCCAAGGGAGGCGTGGTTGTCAATCATAAGGCTCTGAGCTGAAGTTTACTAGAAAGTTCTGAAAGCAGAGAAGTTGGTTGCTTTTAAAAATAGCAACAGTGAAAACAAAAGTTTAAACAGCTAAGTGTTGGGAGGGCCCAGGGGGGCCTTGTCGAAGAACATACTTCCCTTTTAGAAGATTAGAGCTGTGGCACTTGATGGGACATGGTGGCTGCAGATGACAATGTTTCATTGTCCAGAGGAAAAAATGACATTGAACAAGGCCCACACACCCTCATTCCACAATCTTTCGCAATCCCTTCCCTCAAGACAAAATCACCAGGCATTTACCGGCTCCAAATCGCAGCTGGAAGCATGGTTGTTTTTTCTGCTTTGATGAAGAAGTACTGCTTTTTTCAGGACTTTGAAGTTTATTTATTGTCACTAAATTGCATTAATTATTTTTGAAGCTTATACTTTTGTTCACAACTTAAGGGTTTCTGAAGGGCATACCATCAGCATAAATTCAAATCATTTGAAGAAATAGATCCAACAGTTACTTTTAATTGGCAGCAGAGCATGGCCCCCGATTTATTACAAACTTACACGCTATGGCTTAGAACTAATTTTAGGTTCCCCTTGAAGCTGGAATTCAAAACCTCACCGTGGCTCCACATGGTATTATCTGAGGAGAATGTTTGTTTCATAGTTTGAAATAAGAACCTGGATCTTTTATGAGGCTAATATCATTTCCATATGAGGACGCAGAAATGAAGGAGCCGCTGGGGTTGAGTTGTCATGGTGGGAGCCAATTCAACCCCAGTCTCCCAGCTGTGGGCCCTTCTATGGGACCCTAGGTACAAGTTTCCACAACCCTGTGTGCTTGGTCATCTAAAAGCCAGCCAGCATCCTGGGGTTTCTGGAACCTTAGGGCCAGGACAGTAACTGAAAACCCTCCCTCCAGGCATGTCCAGTAGGCGCAGCAACAGCAGCCCCAGACACTCCAGCAGCAGCAGACATGACCCTGGCCTCAAGCTCCACTGTGACCTTCTTTCTATCTGGCCCTTCACGAAATCAGAGAACCCATGGCCCATCCCTGAATCCTCCTCCATCTCTTCTCTCTTCTTGCTTCTCTCCCTTCTCATTGTCTACCAGAGTGCTGGATATGCAGACAGAGTCTTTCTCAGCAGCTCCAGCCTCTGGAAGTGAGTGACTAAGGTCCCAAGTCTCAAGAGGAAATGGGATTGCTGACCTATGTGTACAGGTCAGAGAGACAGGGACTATCTTTAACTGATCCCAAGACAAGGACTTAGATACAGAATGGATCTGGGAAGGTGGTCCCAGGAACAGAAAGGAAGGCCAAGGGAGATGGGTAGGGGTCCTTGAATTGTCTCACAATGTACAGAAACAGGAGAGTGTTCCACTTACTTCAGCTTGGCTCCTTGTTGGAGCATACTTTCATGTCACTAGATACTGCTGTGTAGTGAGACGTGAGAACTGTGAGTGCTGATGGGACCAGGAGCCTGATGATAACACACAACATACACTGAGTGGTTTCATGATGACCTGGGCCTGCAGGGCCCAGTGAGGATCAGGGAATCTGGAGGACTCTTACTGGGAGAGACTGAAGGTACTGAGTAATTGGGCAAGGAGTGGTCGATTTTGGCCTTCTGTTTAAGACAGCATACTTGTTCAGGAGTCTCTGCTCTGCAATGGGATACTTCAGGGCTCAGAGGCAAAGGATAAGCTCACAGTGTGGAGTGTAAAAACAAGGCACGGATGGGGCTCTTCTGGATCCCCTCTTGGAGGCAGCTGATGGTTCCTGAGAAGGGCAGAGCCCTGGAGGTGGGGGCAGGAGGTGTTTTCTGTGACTGTGTAAGCATATCACAGGGAAGTTGCGCATTTAAATCTGGGGTCCCAGGGAAACTGCCAGGGCTACAAGCCCTCACCTAGCTGGGCAGTGCCTTTCCTCTGAGCCACACCCACATTGCAGAGCAGGCTACAAGACTTGGGAGCACAGAGGGCAGATGTGAGACAGAATGAAAGGTGTCTTGCAAACCCCACAAAGGCCCTGTCCTATATCGGTGCCCTTTCCTTCTAAGGTGGTCCCTGTGGGGTCTCCAGCAGTCCTAAGCTGAATGCCTCTGGACTTTCTCTGCACCTTAACTCTGGTTTGCTCTGCCTTCCTGCCTCCCTGTTCTTGTGTTCCATCTTTGGCTGACATGGTTGTGAGGCCCCCTGGTCCAAACCCACTTTTGGCCATTCTCTTATCCACTCCCTGCCACCCGCTTGTTAGTCTGGCTGGTACCCTTGTTTGCGTGTGTGTGGTTTTGGCCTTTTCAAAGCCTACAACAAACTTCATATTGTTTTAATCTTTCTTCCTTTCTTCTCGTGTCTTACAGCTTTTTCTGTGTTCATTTTTCTTTTTATTTGGAGGCTTCATTGTGGTTCTGCTGGCAGATCTTCTGAAGCCCTGTGGGAATATTTTTATTGTGTCTTAAGATAGTTCTTTCTTTTAACTCTTATATGTCTACTCCCTCTATTTCCATGTTGCTCTCTTTTTAGAGTACCCGTTTTTTCATGTTGTTAAGCCTCACCTCGCCTTGAGGAATGTGATGCACTTCTTCTGGACCCTGTGTCCCTTTATCGGAATGGCCACTTCACCTGCCATAGCTTCTAGTTCATGTGTGATGTTTATATTTCTTGTTGCAGTTTCCTTTACTAAGAGCTTGTCTTGCCCTGTAAGTATATCTGCTCACCTTTGAAGGGAGAGACATCATCTAAAACCATGTACAGCACCCAAAATACAGACTTTTACAATGAGGCCACGACCAAATGGCCAAAACACTAAGAGGAAATAAGCTTCTAGATGTAAAACTGAATAAGGACAGAGCTTGTATGCTCCAAACATGGTTTTTAAGTTGTTGTGGTTTACTTATGCACAGTAGATAATAAAACAACATTTTCACAGGAGCATTGAAATCACTTTTTAATCAAATCAAAGTGCTAAAACTCTAAACATCAGCTGAAATTAACTAACAAAAACCCAAACACAGTGGCTAATATCTGTAATCTGAGCACTAAAAAGCAGAGAAAGAAAGGTCTCTGGCCTCACTGGGCACCCAGTCTAGCCAATCAGTCTAGCCAGTACAGAGAGAGAGAGAGAGAAAGAGAGAGAGGGGGGGGCTCAGGGCTAGCTCAGCCTGGGAGTTAAGATGAGCAGCAAATACTTGACACTAGACTGTTTGTCTGAGTGAATGAAGATATGAGGTGATTTTCTTTTTGTTGGCATCTAGCATTTCCCTTTATTTATTTATTTATCTTTACAATGAACATACAGTGTTAAGAGTCTATCAAGGATAAACCTTGATGAAAGAGAGTAAAACTGTAAGTTGCTGAGCTACCCAGGCTCAGGACTCACTCACTCCACTGTGATTCGACATTTTCACTGGGATTCTTGCCTAAACAACTTTAGTCTTTTCTGGTTGGCTCAGACATCTCAAGAGATCTGTCTGCTTGCTACAGAATGGCCTAGCTTAAGTTCTGTTTTTAAAAGTTCAATTCCTAGTGCTTATAAACTGGGTATGATGGTGCATGCATACAATTCCAGTACTTTGGGTAGTAGAGGCAGGAGAATCAGAAGGTGAAGGCCATCCTTAGTTATATATCAAGTTTAAGTTTAAGAACAGCTTGGGACATATGAAGCATGTCAAAACCAAAAGTGGAACACTGATTCTCTTTCCTTTTTAGAAGGGAAACATCACCACACCCACGGGCTTCCTTTGTTGTCCCATAGTGGAGACTTAGCCATTTAGAACCCTAGGACAGACCCAAGACCCCAACTCTCCCTTGTCTCAAGCATAGCTTCATATATCCAGTCACAGGGAAAGGCCAGAGCCTTGCCATGGCCCGTGTCCACATCCCGAGGCCCAGGCCACCTTTCAGGGTGTCTGTAGGGTATTATTATTATCAAGGTCTGATGAGAGAGTAACAGAAACTCCAGGATACTCTCTCATAGTAACGCTGGGTTAGAAGCCAGGCATTGGCTCATACATCTGCCTGGAACAGGATCAAGTCTTTCATCAGGTCTGATCTACTTAAGGGAACTTCACAGCTAGTGGGAGATAGCAGGGAGCTGGAGCCAGAGGAACCCTGTCCTTGCTGGGCACCTCCCAGAAAGGCTGTGTTCGGTGGCTGGAACCTTCCAGAAACTGGTGCTGTGCCCAGGCCCTAGATCCTAAGACCTGTTTTTGAAATTATAGGTGTGGCTGAGTTGGGACTGTGCTTTCTGTGGAGATGCCTAGACTGTCATTGAGGATCTTACATGGTCAGGGGCCACACCTCATTTCCAACTGGCTTAGGATAATGCTTTCTGCTATGGACAAAGAAGGCCATCCCTGAGCCAACGATAGCCCTGCTGAGCACTGCTCTGCAGGTCTCCTCCTTCTAGAGCAATGTTGAGCAGAAAGCCCCATCAGGGACTCTGTAAGTATGCAGGAATCCGAGCGATCTCTAGAGGCTCTAGGACAGGCCCGTGTTTGCTTCTTGGAAGGCATGCTATGTGGAATAATCTGGTTTGTCTGGACTTCTGGGGACCTGTCTACACCTGGTGTTCAGTGCTCTCCAGACAAAACAGGGCTGTGCTGTCTGTTACTGATGCTTCCGCCTGGGCTGTAGACAGGGTCTCACTCCTTAGTCACCAGGAGCAGCTCTTGCTTTTGAGATTGGGGAGTGAGGAGGGCTGGATTTGTGTGATAGTTGTCCATATAGTGTCTAGGGAGGAGAATGTAGGGTCCTCGTTTTTAGGCTTGGAGGTGTCCACTGCTTCCTGGTTGCCAACAGAACTATGAAAACTCACTGTGCATAGTATACAAGTATGGGCTTGGAGTGTATGTGTGTGTGCGCATTTATGGGTATGCATGTGCATGTGTGTGCACCTACATGTACATTTGCATTCATGTACATGCATGTGGAACTGTGGAGTTGCTATGATGGTCCTGTAGAATCATGCTATTTCTTGAACCCTCACTACCACTCAGTCCTTCCCATCTTGGAGGTTTGGGTGAGACAGACTGTGAGTGGATGGAAGAAAGAGCCAAATAGGCATAGGTGTAATTTTGGGTGGGAGGCTGTGAGATGGAAGGCTTTGGCAGAAGGCCTGGTCAGAAGAAGAGGCTAGGTGTGGCAAGGCTACATGTGGGGTACCCTAAAAAAGGAGTAAGGGTAGGGTAGACAGGAGGAAGGTTGGGGTTCTGAGTGTTGGCTGAGACTAGTAAATTTGCAAGAAATTTGGAAGGAGGAGGAGTCCTCATTCCAAAGTCCAGCTGAGCTTTTTTACCAGCTGAAAATCAAAGAATCCAGCGCAACTAGCATTCACTGTAAAAGTTTCTGTCATACAGACAATATTCCTTTTATCTGTAGATATCTTATATTTAAAAGCAATGACCCAGGTTTAAGGCCTGAATGTATATGATCTAAGGTAGGAGATCATTATTAACTTGTGTACGGTGGAAGATTCTCTCTTGTTGCTTTTCTCTGAGCTAGAGTTTTACCATTTCAATTGTAACCTTGTCAGTGCACCTCCTCACCCTCCCAAGTCATCCTGTGATCTCATTTAGGTTTCTTAGCCACCCTTTAAAGATGTCAGCTTCAGGATCCACCAACATCCTATACATAACTCTTATAGAAACAGCCAAGCGTGTCTCTTTCTGCTGTTCTCTGAGTGCCCTCCTTTCTGTTTTCAATAAACCCCAACTTTGCTTGTTCTGAAATTGTGGCTTTACCTAAGTCAAGCTCCCCTAACGATTAAGGGAACTTCTTGCAGTTCTGTGGGCCACAGGATAGCGCCATGCCACTATCCTCCCACCACTGACATGATGTAAGCATTGCTGTGACTGCAGGCCCTGCTCTGGTATAGTTCGCATGGCTAGTCAGCGGCGTGGAGATTCTGTGGCTCCCGCAACAGGGGGTAGCATGCATGGGTGCTGAGTGTAGACTCTAGTTTGTCTTGACTATCATATTGAGAGATGCCCTAGGGATTAGGAAAGCACATCGCTAGGTATTGGTGAGGCTGTTTCCAGATTGGATTAACCAAGATAGGGAAAGACCTGCCTAAATATTAGTGGAACTAATCCATAGACCAGAGTCCAGGTAGAGTAAGAGGAGAAAGGAGAAAGCCTGGGAGTACAGGCATTCTCTGCTCTGCTCTCCCACTCCTTTCTCAATGATGGGCTAACACCTCTTAGCCAATATAAACCTTTCAGTGGTTCCTCTGAGTAATTCTGACACAATGAAGAAAAAGTTACTGATACAATGTCTGTCTTAGGACACAGTTACTGCTCATTCCTGGCTGAGACACTGGCAGTCAAGGTAGAGCACAGCCATGTGGGCTATCTATAGTGCCACATCCATCAGGATGAAAGGGAAGCCCGAAGAGGGAGAACAAAGGGGGACTGGCTGGTACCCAGCTGTCAGAGGAACCTTGAGGGATAGATTCTATCTCACATATCTGAGGAAGAAGTTCCTTCCATGAGAACTCCATCAGTATATTTTCCCTAGACTGTTTTGGCTGATGAGTACAAGGTTCTAGGGATGTCAGACACCTTTCTGGAAGCCTAAAAAAAGCAGTTGGCCAAGGGCTGTGTCCTTAGACACCAGCCGTGTCCCTCATGCCACTTGCCACAGTAGGGCGGCAAGAGCAGCCACTACTGAAGGACAAGACTGGCACTGGAAGACTCGTTTTCCCTGTTTTTATTCTGAAATTTTCCAGGGTGGGGGGAAGCGCCTTTTTTTTTCCTGGAGACTTGAGAAGTCTGAGAGACTAGACATAGCCTCTTTCTTCTGTCTCTAATTAACTTCCTTTCAAAGCCAAGCAGGAAAAACAGTGTCTCTCTTTGGGGCACTTGTCCTTGTATCAGCCTTCTGGAAAGCAGCCCTGGGTTCTGAGCGCATAGCTATAGAAAACAAGAAAATCCCAGGGAGAGGAAACAAAAGAAAAGCTTTTTTTTTCTTTCCCTCTCCCTCCACTTTTCTTCTCTGTGCCATGTACATCTTCAAAGTTAGAAAGAAACTATTTTTCCTTTTCATTATTGACAAGGAAAAAAAAAAACCTACTTTTCCCACTACATTTTGCTTAGAAAGGGAGGTGTTTTGTTCCTGGTGGTTTATGGGACCACCTGGAAACCCAGCCCAGAATCTTTCCCGAGGCCCCTTTTCCTCTCCACTCCAGCTGCAGAAGCTCCATGTCCAGGACCAAGCCCAGTGGTTGTGCTTTGGAGATCTTGCCCCCATCACACGCCTTCCCACTGTGCCTTCCATGAGAACAGCTGGCCTGTGGGGTCCAGGTTTGGTGCAGAGAGGAAAAACTGAAGCCTCAAGTCCAGCTGAGTAAGGCCAGATAGGTAGGTCCCTCGTTTCCAGTGCTATAAATGTAATGACATCATATAACTAAATGTTGATGTGGCTTTTTAAAAGTAAGTCTGAGTGCTTACTTCATTCATTTAGAGCAGAATCAATGATAAAGGAACATTATGTCAGCCATAACACCCATATTCCATGGACGGGTGATCAAAGCATCCCTTGCCCTCCAGGTTGTAGTGGTTTGAATGAGAATGTCTCCCATAAAGCTCATAATTTTGAATATTTGATATCCAGTTGGTGGAACTGTTTGAGAAGGATTAGGAGGTATTGCCTTGTTAGAGGAGGTGTGTAATTAGAGGCAGTCATCAAGGTTTCAAAAGCCCATGCCATTCCAGTTAGTTCTCGCTCTTCCTCTCCTTGCCTTGTGCTTGTGGATCTGATGTAAGTGCTCAGCAAGTGCTCCAGAGCTATATCTGCCTACTGCTATGCTCCCTGTTGGTGATTATAGACTCTAGACTACCCTCTAGAACCATGAACCCCAAATTGATTGCTGTCTCTGAACTGGTCATGGTGCTTTGTCACAGCAGTAGGAAAACAACTAAGATGCAGAGCTCTGCCTTTCCCATCCTTTGGGAAACAAGGAGCCATCTTTCTTACCTCTGAACTCAGGCAACTGCCCAAGACTCACAAGCTAGGGATCTGACCAGACTGAGCAGGGCTTGGGGCTCTGCCCAGGTCAACTCCACAGAGTGAGCAGCATGCTTTGCCATCTGCCTTTCTTTCAACTCTTTTTTTTTTTTTTTTTTTTTTTTTTTTCCTGAGACAGGATCTCACTATGTAACCCTATCTGGCCTGGCCAGGCATTTGCTATGTAGACATGCTGGCTCTGAACTCACATAGGTTCTCCTGCTTCTGCCTCCCAATTGCTGGGGCTAAAGATGTGTGTCTTTTAAATTAAATTAAACACGACTTTTAATTTTTAAAGAGGTTTTTCTTCTTACCTTTTAAAAAGATGTATTACTATAACTACAAATTCAAAACTAAAACAAGTTCTAAAATAAGCTTCCATTAATGGTCCAATGTGCATCTTTTTGGTCACTGACTGCATGATAGAATAAATGGTTATTTAGATATGCTGAGTGTGATGATTTGAATGGAGATGCCCCTGCAAGCCTGTAGTCTCTTAAAATCAAATGTATAGTTACCACATGGTGGAACTGTTTGAGATTATGAGGTGTGGTATTGTGGGAGGAGGTGCTTTGAATTTCAAACACCTATGCCAGTCCCAGTCCCTCTATCTCCATTTGTCTCTCTCTGTGCCTCTCTCCCTATGTGTTCTCTCTGTGCCTCTCTGTGTGTTTGTGTTTGTCTCTGTCTCTCTCACTCACACTCTGTCTCTCTCTGTTTGTCTTTCTCTGTGTGTCTTGTCTCTGTGTGTATGTATCTATCTTTTTGTGTGTCTGTCTCTCTGTCTTTCTGTCTCTAGATGTCTGTATCTCTCTGTCTCTCTCTCTATTTCTCTCTGCCTGTGAATCAGGATGTAGCTCTCAACTAGTTCTGCACCATGCCTGCCATGCCTGCTGCCATGTTTTCTACCATGATGATGGACTAAACCTCAGACATTGTAAGCCATCCCCTAACTGACTGATAATAAGAGCTGCTTCAGTCACGGTGTCTCTTCACAGCAGTACAGCAGTGACTAAGACACCAATCTTGATCTGACCATTTTTAAAAGGCTGATTAGTATTCTGTCCCAGTGACATGATCAGTTCATATTCAACTCTCCACAGGTGAAAATCTACTGTTTCTGGTGTTTAAATATATTTGTAAACCAGGTTACAGTGAGCACACATGACACTTCAGCTTATAAGTCATCTGTTCCAAGTCAAATATCTCCCAAAAATACTCCCAGAAAAAGAAAACTGCTATTCCGTCCATATCACAGTTTTGGGTGGTACTGGCCAGAGAGGTGGAAAGGTAATATGTAGACAGTACTAAAGAGATGTGGAGCTTTTAGCAGTCCACCTACATGTTGAATATAGCTCATCATTTCCAGTTCATAGACAAGGGACAGGGTGAGGTGCTGGATTTTGAAAAAGTAGCTTCTGTCTTTTTGTTTTTATTTCCAGCTTCTGAAGCTAGTGTTCTCCAATGACTCACAAAAACAAAACAAAACAAAACAAAACAAAAAAAAAAAACTGTTCTTGGGCCAGTGAGAGAGCACATATGAAGCTGTCTCAGTTTATAGGAAGATGAATACCAGTATTCATGAGGCCAAGAGCCTATTTTAGGGGCAGCCCTAGGCTTCAGAGCATTCTTACACCTCTGAAGGAGAGATCAGCAGGGAAGGTTACTTGCTCTCTGCTTGGCGGTTGTCCTCAAGAGTTGACAAATGCTGGAACAGAAATTCATGAACATTCTTTATACAAAGGGATGTCTCTGGCTCCCTCCCCTGAACTTGGGGAGACATCAGAAGCAGAGTGACTTCCTTCACTTTAGGGCTGTTTAGAGAAAGCCCATACCTGTTTCCTCCAAGGGAGCAAAATTTTGAGTTGGGAGGGGGGAAAGGCAGAGAGATGTAAAGTCAGAGATAGGGAAATATGGTGAGACAGAGAGACCGAGAGACAGCGACAGAAAAAGACACAGAAAGACAAAGAGATAGAAAGAGAAGATAGAGTAACTGTCAAAGACAGACAAAGACACAGAGAAGGAAGACAAGACAGGGAGAAGAAAGAGTCTTACAGAACAAGAATGGCAGAGGTGACACATTCCTTTAATCACAGCACTTGGGGAGGCAGAGGCCAGCCTGGTCTACAAAGCAATGGTGTGAGAGTTATAGACTGATATGCACCCCCAGAATCTCAGAATGAACGCTCAGTCAAGGTGAACTGGTTAGAGTGACCTCGGTCTAGTATACTAGTATCTTTGTAAAAAGGATACCGTTAAATGGACTTGCAGATGGAGAGTGGTCAGGGCTTGAAGACTGACGTCAATTAAAGGTCTACAAGCCAAAGACCTCAAGGGCTGTAAAAGCCTGAGGAGCTGAGAAGGGTGAGGCCAGACATCCTCAGGCTTCAGGGGACAGACCCACACACACCTTGTTCTTTGACTTGAAGGTGGGGTTGTAAGACAATAAATGTTCATTGTTAGAGATGCCTGCCTGTGGTTCTTTGTCTTGGTGGCCACAGGAATCCTATTTGCGGAGTTTCCTAGCCCTGGCCACAGGAACTTACAGGCCATCTCCCCTTCCCTGTGCTCTGGGCTCTGGAGGGTAGGTTGAGGCTGAGTATAGTGCATGTGACAAGGTTGGTGAGTCAGGAGCAGGGCTGGCTCCAAGCTCACTCTCTTACTTCACAGTGTGGAGCATAGGCAGTTAGCCTGTCCTTTTGTGGGGTGGTGGGGATGGAGCGCAAGGGAGTGTTGAGACAAGGTCTCTCTCCTTGTAGCCCTGGCTGTTCTAGAGCTGTGTAGACCAGGCTGCCTCAAACTCACAGAGATCCTAATACTTCTCCCAAGTGCTGGGATCAAAGGTGTGTGCCACCACGCCCAGCCAAATTAGCTTGTTCTTAGTTGGAACAAATCCAAAACATAGCTAATTCCATCTATAAGAGTCTTCCTCAAACTAAACGGTACAGAAAAGAAGAAGACATCTAGGAAGGAATTGGGCAGGCACATATGAACTAGAAACATGAGTCTGATAAACAACACTTCTGTGTGAAACAACAACAAAAAAATAGTGGCAGAAAAAAGGGTCAAAGTGCATTACATAGAACAAGGTAAACACTGCTGTGAATACTCAGACCAACATGAGAGAAGAACCAAGCTGTGAACCATGAAACACAGCTTTGAAAATATAAAGCATCCATTCTTGTAGTCATGGCCGAGTGGTTAAGGTGATGGCCTTGAAAACATAAAACATCAACTAGAATTCATCAACACTTCCACAGCTAGCGATTAACTTGCCTCTTCCATAAACTCATAGTCAGTGAATTAAAGCATAGAACTAGATTAGTTACATATATGGTTACCAACTCTAAAGCATTATCAACATAGAAAGCAAGTTACCAGAAAATTAAAAGTACAGAGGTTTTTTAAACACTCATGGAATTTTACTAGTGCCAACAAACAAACAAAAAATAGATAACGAAGCACAATACGAAGAGTTTTTATTAGCTAGAAAAAGAAAAACAAGAAAACTTATTGATATACTTAATAACTATTATGTTGAGTTGATAAGAAATAAGGGTTAGCATATAGGCAAAGCAGAACTTCCCCAAAGCATAATTAATATAGTCAAAACAGCTCTGAGAGGATTGTGCATAACTATATTGTATTCAAGAGACATATCTGAAAATAAGTAGACCAAGCATTGTACTTTGAGGGATAGGAAAATGACAAACACAATGCAAAGAGAAAACTTTAAAAACAAAATGTAACTATACCCAGTCAATGAAACAGAAAGCTTGTTCACACACACACACACACACACACACACACACACACACACGAGCACGCAAAAAATAAAACAGAAAGACATTGTGCTCTGCCTAGACAAAATTTCTAGTTCAAATGTTCTAACCCTCTGCTTTCAGACACAGTGTAGTAATACCACTGGGTTCATCCTACTAACTGAATACTAAATTATCAGACAAAGCAGATGAAGCAATGCTTTTCCAGACACAAGGCACAGGGCAACAAAAGACAATGACACTGGAGAGAGAAAACAAGGAGGGGAGCCCATGCTCCTCAGTGTACTTTTCTACAGCAGTTTCTAAGTTTCAGGGGAGGAAGGCTCGGGCAGAGCTCAAGCAGAGCCTTACCAAGCCATGGAGGTGCTGGTCCAGGCAGGCCGAGGAAACAGAAGGCACGGGAGGGAGGGCAAAGCTATCCTGAAGAAGGCAGTAGACATGGGTTTCTCATCATGAAGCTGCCCACAGACAAACCTGCAGAGTAAGCCCAATTCCCATCTCACCAGTCAGGGGAGTTTGCCTCCACAGGTACATGGGTTTTACTAGAGCTGTCAGAAAACAAAGACAAAAACAAACAAACAAACAAAAAAACACTATGGAACAAATAGTTTAAGTAAAATAAATGATTCAGCCCAGAGTTCTAGTGTCTATAGACGGAGAAGAAGCATGGGCTAGATTAGTTTCCCTGGAGATAAGGAGACCTCATTCTCTAGTCCTCCCCTGCCCTTGATGGCTGTGACCCTTGGCCTGCAGGAGCACCATCTGATGTCCTGTGTGTTCTCCAATGTGCATCTGTTTCCGAGCTCACACTTGGTAAGACCTGACCTAATGACCTCATCTAAGCTCAGTTGTTACAAAGACTATATTTTCAAATATAGTCTGACTGTCAGGTCCCATGCATCAGGATTTCAACAAAGGAAAAGGTGGAAATCAAATTCAGGCCCCAAGAGCAGAGGCACAGAACTGTCACTAGGCTGCAAACTGTCTGATCCCACTTTGGAGGGTTTCAAAGCAAAAGTAGAAAGCACCAAACTATTTCCGCATAACTTAAGCCCAGAGCAAAGCTTGGGATGTTTATAGAAAGATGCCCAGTACCTTACCAGCACAGTCTGCAATGCCTGGGAGTCAACCAGAAACTGGCCAGCTGCAAAGAAGCAGGAAAATGTGACTCATAACATATCTCCAAATGACACAGATTCCACAGACAATGACATCAAAACAATGTGACCACATTTCAAAACACCAGAGGATAGATGGCTTAACCAGGCATGTAGAAACACAGGGGGTGTAGAAACTAAAACTAAACTCGGAGTGGATGTAATGGACACAAAACAGATGTTCCAGACAGTAACATCGACAGCCTGAAAGCTGTAATGAAGAAATCTATCCAAAAAGACACAGGTAAAGGAAAAGAAGTGGGAAAAGTGAATTTAGTGTGAAGAGTGTGGAAAATTTGAAGTGTCCTAAATGTGTTGCACATAGATGTTTCCTCTAAATTGAAACATTCTCTCCAAAGATAAGGGTGTTTACAAGGCATAGGGAAATCAGTAAGCTGCCAGGCCCATGAGGCCCCGCCTTAAGTAATGACAGCAGGCAATAAATTGCTGAGAAGAGGAAACTGTATGCTAAGTATGATTTTCAAAGGATGGAAGTATATAAATATTTGAAGAAACAACAGTCTGCTTTTTCAAAATTGATGACAACTACACACACAAAGATTTGTGATCCTCAACAAGCTTCATGCATGAGGAACAAGAAAAAGCACAGATTGATACAGGTACCTGTATGTACCTGCATGTCTGTCTGTCTCTCTGTGTGTCTGTCTGTCTGTCTGTCTGTCTCTCTCTCTTTCTCTCTCTCTCTCTGTGTGTGTGTAGGAATTTTAATCCAGAACAGGGCTGCTCTGGCAAGAGATCATATCCTGCTAGGACTGTGTGATCCAGCTGGAATACAGACACGCTTTTAATCCAGGAGACAGAGGCAAGCAGAGCTGAGTTCTAGGCCAGCCTGGTATAGAGCAAGTGAAAAAAACACAAAAGCTTAGGTCTAGGTGTGGTGGTACACAAACAATGAAGATAAAGATAATTTGTAGAAGGAAGCACCCATGTTTGAAAATGATGCCTAATTGACTGGCAGAAAAAGTGACAAATCAGAGAAGATTTAACACAATAAGATACTCCCAACTCTCACGAGAACAGAGAAGAAAGGGAAGCTACTTAAGGGGCAATGCAGAGACAGAGAGGAGGCAGTTTTACCAGGAGAGGGATAGAGAGACAGGTTGCAGAGAGAAAACTCAGGTGAAGACCGAATGAGCCAGAGAATGTGAAGGAGCCAGAAGATTAGAGCAGATTTTTGGAGTTAGTTTGAGGCCAAACAGAGCATTTCAGAGACTGAGAGAGAAGCCAGATTGAATAAGTTAGCTGGGAGAGGAGCTTGTGTCAGAACAGTTGAGTTGAACCAGCCAGCCCAGAGCTCAGAAAGAACAAGTAAGGATGACTTTATTCCACAGTAATTCTCAGAGGCTAAAAACACTCTAGGCCTACGTTAGATTGTATGGAAGCTAGAAACTTTGAGGACTAGGCCTAAGTTAGCAGATGGAGGCAGTAATCCTTCAAGACAATAACTAAATCAGGTGAATGAAAGTTTCTTTTACATGTATGTATGTATGTATGGTGTGTGTGTGTGTGTGTGTGTGTGTGTGTGTATTTTGAGACAGGTTCTCTATATATTGCCTTGGCTGTCCCAGAATTCTATCTGTAGAGTTCATATTTACAGAGATCCACCTGCCTCTGCCTCCTGAGTGCTGGGATTAAAGACACATGCCACCATATCTGGCATAGATCCCTATTTTTGTTACAGATGCCTAATTTTACATGAATTCTTGTACATAATGGGACTTACTGGATTCTCCTAGTATTTTTCTCTTTATCCCTGGCTTTAAAGATATCTGATCCCAGCACTCAGAAGGTAGAAGCAGGTGATCTCTGTAGTGAGAATTTGGGTTTCCTTTAAAATCCAGTTATGTTACATGAATAAGTTTTTGTTTTAATCCTAGATGTTAATTAATCCTGCTGCTAATTTTGTTTTGTGTTGTTTATTTATTTGTTGAGACAGGGTCTCTCCATGTAGTCCTGGTTGTCCTGGAGCTTTCTATGTAGACCAGGCTGGCTTTGAACTCAAAGAGATCTGTGGGTATACTTTTTATGCTATTTTTTTTTTGGGTTCTTATATCTACCACCCTCCTCCACCCCAATCGCTTCCAACACCCCAACACTAGGTAGGCAAGAAATAAGGTTAGAGGGGAAAGGGAACATAGACCTCTTTAGCCTAATTCTTACTGATTAGGGATGTTGAGGTCCTGGAGCAAGTCTTATCTTTGTTGTCAGGATATATCCAAGTTCTTGTTCTCATCAAACTGCAATAATGGTGACCAGGAGCAGTATGGGGGGCAGCAGCTTCCTAGCCCCCACCTAGGATTAAAACAAAAACATATTCATGTAACATAACTGGATTTTTAAAGAAACCAAAATCCTCACTGCAGAGATCCCCTGCTTCTGCCTCCTGAGAGCTGGCATCAGATATCTTTAAAGCCAGGGGTAAAGAGAAAAATACTAGGAGGAACCGGTAAGCCCCATTATGTACGAGAATTCATGTAAAATAGCAGCAGGCTTCGCTCCCAGAGCTCAGAGACAGAAATGCAAAATCTTCAAAGTGCCATCATTAAAAATCCATGGGTGCCAGATGTGGCACACACCTTTAAGTCCAGAACCTGGGAAGCAGAGGCAGGTGGATCTCTGAGTTTGAGGCTAGCCTGGTCCACAGAACTAGTTCCAGATAAGCCAGGGCTACACAGAAAAACATTGCCACAAAAATAAATAGATGATAGATAGATAGATAGATAGATAGATAGATAGATAGATAGATAGATAGATAGATAGAATAAAAATCCACCAGGTAAACTAGGTATGGTGGTGCATACCTTTAACCCCAGCACCCAAGAGACTGAGGCAGGAGGCTCTCAGGAGTTAAAGGCCAGCCTAATCTATAAAGAGCTCCAGGCTAGCCAAGGTTACACAGTGAGAGCCTGTCTCAAACAAACAAACAAACAAAATACCCATCAACTAAAACATTTTACATAATAAAAATAACTTGCAAAGACAAGAGCAGGCACTTGGGAGATGGCTTCATCAGCAAAGAGCTTGCTGTGCAAGCCTGAGGATCTGAATTCAGACCCACATAAAAAGCTGGAGATGGCAGCACCAGCTTTTACTCCCAGCACTGGAGGTAAAGACAAGCAGATGGATCCCTGGACTTTGCATATCAGTCAGTCTATCCAAGTTGGTAAGCTCCAGATTCAATAAGAGACTCTGAAGACACCGGATGGCAAACCCTGGCCCTCCCATGCATGTGCACACACAAGAGCACACCACACTCAAATACACAAACGTAGTGGCTCCTTCAGACATTAAAAACTGGTGATTCTAGAAGCACAGACATTAAGAGGAAGGCTAAAGAGCTTCGAGAGGGAATGTAAGCTAAAACAAGGCACTGGGTGAGCAAGGAAGGTTCTCACTAAATAAACCTTTACAGAAAGGTGAGCAGCAGCTTCAAGCCTGAAACACTGTAGGTGGCATTTACAGCGGTGTAAGGAAAACAGCAACAATGTCAACAGGGTAGGAGGGGTAGGAGATGCCTGGTAAAGGACCTGTCTTTATACTCATTAGTTAGCCCTGGGTTGCCTAAGGGTAATCATAGCCCCTGAAGCAAACACAAAACAACACAGCAGTGAGATCTGTTTGTCGCTGTGCCTTGCAAGTTCTGCAGGACGATGAATGCACATGTGAAGCCAGGCCACTTCTGCCATGCTCTTCACAGTCCCTTGTGCTGTCCACCACCAGCTACTCTGGGCCTCTTGCCACCTGCACCTCTCCTTCAGCAGGAGCAACTTGCTAGCAATGTTCTCAATTCAAAGTCCCAAGAAACCCTATTCTCATGGTCAACATCACTCCTAACACAAAGGGGTCTTTGTTAGTTACTTCTTTTTCTTCTTTTTAACAAAATACCAAATTGAAACAAGAAAGGAGAGATTTATTTTGGCTCCCAGTTTCTGAGGATTGCAGCCCATCAGGCATGGAGAAAAAAAATGGGGTAGCTCTTTGATGGCAGGAGCCCACAGAGGGCAGCATCATGGTTACAAACAGTAATCAGAGGCCTCAGTGAGGAACTGGAAGTGGGGGTCATGTTCAGAGCCCACCTCCACAAGCCAGGACCCACATTCCAAAGTTCAACAACCGCCCAAAACAGTGCCACTACCAGGGAACACGTGTTCAAACATGAGTCTGTAAGGGGGCACGTTACATCCAAACCTCACAGGCATGGTGTAATTTTCCCTGCCTCCTTCCTGTCTGGGAAGGTTCTGGTAAGTGGCGCAAGGTCAGAGGACTTAGAGGCACAAGTATCTGTCTGCTTCACTTCTTTGCAAGCTCCTTGGGTTGGTGACCGCCAGGCAAATGCCGTTGCTAGGAACTCAAAGCCAGAAGCAGCAGGGGGCTTCCAGAGCACCTTGGAAAAGGTACTCTATGCCAGGAGGCAGAAAGGTGAATGGCCATAGTCTGTGCTCTTCCTACCTAGTCCAGCCTTGTGTCCATACTCCTCAAAGGATCTGCTGGTACCTGGCCATACTGGTCTACATGCATTTGAGATCATAGTCTCAGGTGATACTTTCATCTGGATTCAGATGTTCCTGGAATAGCTAGCCCCAGAGGAGAAACTGGATCCCTCTATCTCCAGTGAAGGCCCCTGGCCCCTTCTTCCCCCAGGGTTTAGCTGGCCTGTATTATTCCAGTAGTAATTGAAAAGGGGTTCTTCTGTAATGCTCCAGAATCCACTGTGGTGTTTAAACAGAATCACATATTCTTTCCCCAGTGACCCCTCTGCCCCAGTGCTGGTTTTATCTTCACTGAAGCAGCACCCATGACTTATGGTATGGTAGCACCCATAGAACCTAGCCTGAGGAATGGCACTAGGCCTAAGGGCCCTAGCAAGGAAAGCTCACGTGTACTTAAAATGTCTTTTTATGTCAGGAGGCAGCGAGTGATGGGGCCTGTCCAAAACCAGCAGCCTGCCTGCAGGCAGGCCACCTGATGCCCAAGCCTTCTCCAAGAGGTCCCAGGTACAGTGTCCATCTGTAAGTCCCTAGAGACAAGTGGCACATCTTAACATGATTTCTGTGATCCAGGCACTGCAGAAGGCCTCAAGAAGAGAGATCAAGGAAAAGGGGGGTGAGTTCCTGGCAGTCACTGACCATCCAGAGGCCCCCACCCTCTGCACCAGTGTTCAGATAAGGTTGGGTTAGCACTGGGGCAAGGTGGGGCAATGTCAGTTTCCTGCATGTCCTTGCTAATAGTTGCCCTGGTCTATCCTTATGATCAATCTGTTGGCTGGAGAGGTCCATAATTATGCCTATTACCAAACCACAATGTGAGGAACCAGCCCAGTGTTTCACAACTAAATAGCTCTAAGCCAAACCCCACCCTGACTGTTCAGAGTGCTTACAGAAGCACAGCTGTGTGGGACCTTGCTGACACAAGACCCTAGCCTGGGTTCACGGGCAGTCAAGTCTGGGAGTCCCTGGGCAACAGGGACCCTGGGCTTTCAATCCCGCATCCTCAACTCTAGGTACCTGATAAGGTAATATAGATATACCCCACCATAGACTGGGAAGAGAAGTTGTGGGGCAGTGCCCAGAACCTTACAAGTCCTCTAGGTTGGCTTTTTTTTTTTTTTTTTTTTTTTAAATCTAGTGGCTCATGTATATGGAAGCCACTTGGAACCTTGGGAATGCTGGAAACCTTGATCAAGGTTACCCACAAGGAGTTCTGCTAGGTCTCTCAGGCCATAGTTGCACCAAGAAGCTAAGAGACACTCTTGGCCCTCAGGTAACTAGCGGCTGAGAATATTCTGGAGTAGGACTGACCATGTCTCCCTGGGGTACACTCCCAGTTACCTATTGGGTTTCCATGGCTCTGAGCTACTGAACTGAACATGCCTAGGGTCCTGCCCGGATGGCTGCCTGAGGCCCAGGCAGGCCCTCCATGGGAAGGCTTCACCATCTCGCTCTGGTCACTGAAGGGGTGTGGTATCTCCCTGAGTATGTGATGCGACCTCCCACTCACCTCTGCCACCCTGTGCTGCAGGGAGCTGACCCCTGCAGAGTAAGCTCAGGAACTTGTTACAGATCGATGGAGCCCACCTGCACAAGATCCATTCTGGGAGTCTCTACTGCCGGCTCAGAGTTCTGAAGTGCTAAAGCAGATCAGTCTGACGAGAATAAGAACACACATGTGCACTGACTTATATGACAATTTGGGAGAAAACCTGCCAGGCTTCTCACTGGCTGCAGGGTCCACAAGATTCCTCCACCCACAGAGGCCAGGGCAGACCTGCTCCACTTTGTCTCCATCCTGTCTTTGTCAGGCCCCAGCCTCCCGTCCTATAGGACTGAGCCATGCTAACCCACCCTTCTCTCCACAGTGGTCTCAGCGGCTCTATCTGACATAAGGGCATAGAACGCCTAGAGTTTTGGGAAATGGGTACAAAAGAATAAGAACAAGCTGCAAATTTAGTCTATCTTCCCAGGAAGTAAAGAGAACAGAATTTCACTACCTCGAGGACAGTCCTCTGCCCAAGTCCTGTCAGTCAAGACTCAGCCTCAGCCCAGACACATTCACACAGGATCACATGCCACACAGAGACTAGTAAGAACCATATGGTGGCTGGCTTTGTGTGAGTTCTGTCTTATTTTAATCACCAGTACCTTATAACTCTAAGCTATGGGACTGGTGTGGTTGTATGGGGCTGGTATGGTTATAAGCTCTGACCATTTGGGGATAATGAGGCTGAGCTAAGTTGCCAGCCCTGAAGACAATGCATCCCACAGGCACCACTTGGTCCTGGAATCCCACCAATGGAATCCTGAATTTGAGGCTGAGGACATCATTGTTCACATGAAGAAAGTAACACTTGAGCAAGTATAGGGCAGCACAGCCTAGCTCATCACCTTTTAGGGAAGGCCTACAACTATGTTTACATGTTTACACACGCACACACACGTTTACCAAGCAGGTACCTGTATGACTATTTAGGGACATACAAAAGAGGAAAGCTGTCCCACATAGTCTTTCTTTGCCATAGTGGACGCTAGGCACAATCTAACATTGAAGGATATGGTGAAGGCCACCTTTCAGGACCCACCTTCAATAATTTATTGAGGTTGTGCAGGGTGCTGGCTGTGTGAGCCTGGTCATTAGAAAATGGACGGCCCATGGCCATCTTCTGACCAAAGGATGGCCAGGGAACCTTATGAGAAAGTTATACGCTGACACCTTTTTCTTGGATGTCGGATCTGGCTTGATCCATGCACAGAGGACAATCAAGGCTAGAGCCCTCTCACCCAGAAGGGGGTAAGATATGCAGGTCCAGAAGATCTCTGGCCAGCTGGTCAGAGTGTCATCATGCTCCTTCCACCACCACAGCCTTCTGGGACAAAAACTACCAACCGTGTCCCACTAGCCTTGTAGATTTCTAATCTTGGTCCCACATCTGGCCAGTCTCTTTTTTGCAAACCAGGTGTTTTCTGAAGAAGTGAGAGCATCTGGGACAGAGGCTGTGCATGGAAGAAAACCTTGGTGACCTGAGCCCACTCATGTCTCCACTGAGGAGCTTCCCAGAGCCTGGCTTTTCTGTCCTGTACACCTAGACATTCTTCGCTCGGCTTTCTAGGTCCATCCTGAGCCCCAGATCTGACTGCAGAGTGCTATGTGGACAAGCCTGGACTCTCTCTGAGAACCCATCCTCCTGCTTTCTGAGCCTGCTGGCATCCCCTTGACTCAGGCTGGAGCAGGGGCACATGGTGGACAGATTCTTCAACTCTAGTTTCCACTGGCAGAGAGTCAAGGGTTTAGAATAACTGCTACTCTTTCATACAAGGTAACCCAAATATTCCAATAATAAACACTCTTCGATTAAACAAGAAGCCAGGCACACTGTGACCCTCACACTCAGGATGCTGAAGCGGGAGGATCGTGAGTTTGAGGCGACCTTGGGCTATATAGTGAGAAACAAAGAAAGAAAAAAAAAGAAATTGAGGAAAACATATTTTTATTACATAGAGATGTTAAAGTTGCAAATAGATCTATGAGCAAATGAGATGCTTACAGAAAAATAACAGAGGAAATATATTAAAATATGAAAATCTCTTGTAAGCAATAGGAACAATTCAGCAGGAGAAATGTAACCGTAGCCCTGCATCTCAGGTGTCAGCCTCTACACAGCCAAGAATGTAAACGCTGAGGCTGTTTGCCCTTCAGCATCTCCATCTCCTCAGGTGGTTGAGCCTGTTTTGCTGATGTTTGCTACAGTTCAAGAGGGAAAGCAGTTCTCTCTTCCTCTGGGAAAGCTTCCTGGAATAGTTAGCTAGACATCCTGAAAGACAGATGTTACATCAAGTAGAATAGAAGGGAACAGTGACATCAAGACAAGAGTGACACCCCAGACAAGAGTGTGATTATGCTAGACAACCACAAGAAGAAACCGCCATGAGATGGTTCTGATGAAACCTGAAGCAGTCGTCTGCATTGCCACTCATAAGGGCCACTTGGGAAGAAGGAGTTAGGGGAGTGCTGTATTTCCCAGTTGATATTCTTCATACTTCTTGACTTTCCTGCATAGTCATGCAGAACTGTCGTTGTAACAAAAGGTAATATTTTATCTTCCGGAGGGATTGGGACGGGAGGTGGGAGGGAACCATGGTGGGGGGGATACAAACTGAATAAAGTGTAATTACTAAAGAAAAAAAAAGAAAAAATATTTTATCTTCCACAACCTGGGAAAGGTGACCTGAGAAGCCTGTGTGTGAGCACTGGCAACTGTCCTGAGTGGAGGCATTCATCGTTGCTTAGTTCTAGGCAAGGCTTTAGGGAGCTCTGTCAGTGCTGGTCTTGGTGGTTCTAGGCATTGGATGGTTCTCATTTCTTCCTATAGAGCCAGATCATGGGAGAGAGAAACACCAGGTCTAGGCATAGCCTGCTGTCTCTTTGTCATGCCCTCCACTGTTGTGAGCTCCTGGACCCAGCAGCCTGTTCACTATCCCAGGGCAAGACCTCCAGTGTGGCCTCTAGGGGGCTTGTTTTCACCTGTTTCTGCCACACACACCCTCCAAGAGGGTTTTGTTGTCCTCATGAGAAAAACATTCAGTGTGGCCAAATTTCCAATTAATTGGGTTGTATCATTAGGCCGTGATAATGAGGCCAAGACAGAGATCAGAGGAGCAGGCAGGACAGTGTTGAGGTGGGATGCAAGCATGAGATAAGCCATACCCTGTCCACCCTGCTGTCTTTCTACCCTCTTCTCTGTCCTGGGCTGAGTGATTCTCTGAATGTTTTGACTGGAGGCAGTAAAGCCCCCAACAGCAGCATGGACCGGTGGTGGGCATGCACCATGGTTCTGGCCATGTGCAGCTAGCTGCAAGCTGCAAGGCAAAAACAATGCACTACTGCATTGACGTCCTACTAAGAGGTTACCCAGCACGACGGAGCTCAGCTCACACAGGCGCCTCTCACCAAAGCCTGGTTCTACTGGGTGCTTATAATGTTTCTTCCACCTAACCGGCCCTGAAGGAACCTGGAGCTTAAGTCCATTTGATGTTGGTAGGTCAGATGTCATTGCCTGTGAGGCCCAGGTTCTAGGCTTTTCAGTGGGGTGAATGGCAGCTGAGGTTACTTTTATATGGGAAGACAGAAGAGATTTCATTTTACCGAGGAGACCCTGTGCAGATGTCTGGGGCAGCTTACCCCAGTCACCTGACCAGAGCTTGTCGTGTCAATGCATGGCTTCTTGCAGATATGGTGGCCTATGCCTTGGTCCTTGGCTCCGGAGAATACACTGTCTGGGTGGCACCAGTTCTACGACTTAGCTGAGCGTGGATCCCCATTGATCACTATTGGAGGACCTCAAGAATACCTGGAGCTGAGCAAATAACACCTCAGCTGACAATGCTAGGATCATGATGTCCAGCGCAGAGAGCCTTCTAGGGGCAGTGCATTTCTCAAGCTTTGACACTTCTCTATCCTTTTGGGAGCCTGCTGGGAAGCAACCTGAGCACTCCATTTTCCTGAACACATCATGAACTGCAGACAGCTGCTGAGCCTCATCTTGAAGCCCAGAGCTCAGAGGTTGTATTACCACAGGGAAGGAGCTGTGGTGCAGAGGAGGCTGAGCATCATCTGCCCTTAGAGCTACAGATGACCCCAAGTCTGCAAAACTGGGCCTTCTTGCTCCAACCTTTCCAGCTCCTCCCTCTATATTCACTTTTCATTCAGCAAGTTCCAAAAGGACATGATCTCAAACACACACTCCCCAATCTGTGTTCCCTGTACGATCTGTCTTCCTCTGCCCAATTCTTATTGCTGGTACCTGCCCTTTGCCTTGGAACTCTGTGGGCCATTTTATGCTCATAGACTTTCATATGCTCTGTGACTTTCAGAGACACTGGCACTCTCACATCCAAATACTTACCCTCTAGGATCAGATGAGATGGTGGCCACTGACTTTCTAAGACAGATTCATGAGATTTGACCCAAGTGGCCCAAGACAGGCATTGTATCACAGGCCTTTAATCCCAGAACCCAGGAGGTAGAAGCAGGTGGCTCTCTGAGTTCCAGGCCAGCCATCATGATCTACATAGCAAACTCTAGGCCAGCAAAGGCTTCAGAGTGAGACCCAGTTGGTATCAAGAAGGCGAGGCGATATGGCACATATTTACACAAGCCTGAATCTGTTCTAACACATTCTATACACCGAGGCAGGCCAGCAGGCCAGCAGGCCAGGGCGGCTTTTCTCCACAGCCGAATGAGCCAGGCGAAGGAAGACTGTATCTGCTGTGAGCACCCCAGATTACACTGGGTGCCAGTCAAAAAGGGACCACACAATCCACTGAGGATGTGTGCTTCCCTGCCTGCAACAGGATCGCAGGTGCCTTCCCCTAGACCGCAGGCTTTCCACAGGTTATAGCATTCTGCCTGGCTCTAGTGTCCTGGCTCTCTCCCTATGCCCTGGTGCCTCCTGGCATGGTTACATGTTAGAGGCCACTCCCCAGTCTTTGTCCTTGTTGACCACAGAGCCCAGGCTTGGTTCTGGCTGCTAGAGAAAGGAAGATGAGGAGTGGGCCGGAACAGGAACACCCTGGAAAGTCCACCTTGTCCTGGCACTTCTTCAGCTTTCTGTGCCAGGGCTAGGCCAGGCCTAGTGACCATGAGACATCTCTCCATAAATCAAGCAGTTCTTTGGACGACAAGGTACTTCCTGTTGTCTCATAACTATGAATATTTATTTCACTTAGGCATATCCAGATTAAGATCCCTTCCTCCTTGAGAGAGAAGAAAGCCTGAGGAAGAGGCAGAGCACGCCAAGTGCCACCAGCCACGAAGGGCAAGGCTCCCAGCTGAGGTGAACGTCAGGGATAAAACGGGCCACCCCAGTTCCCCAGAGGCCAACTGTACAGATCTTCACCCTAAACTGTATAGACCTTACCCTCCCTAAAGAAATACACTGTCTGAATCTACTTCCAACACATCCAGGAGGTGCAGTAGTGGGAGGGGAAATAGAAGGTGAGGGGAGCCCTCGGCTGTTCAGCCTAGAAACTTTGGTGGGGCAGAGCCAGCAGGGCAGTGCCTGATGCTGTAAAGAGACTTACCCCTTGCTGCTTTGCAAGGATATCAGAGAGCCGGTGGCCCAGCCCCAGGAAGCCCGGAGGGCTGGAGGAGAAGCTACTCCTGACTGACCACTGATGTAAGCAACACCAGGCCAGCAGCAGTGCTGTGAATGGCTCCAGCCATTCAGTGTCATTCTCTTGCTGCTTGTGTCTTCACACTCTCAGCTCAGGAGAGGATGCGCACAGTCCCTGTGACAGGACAAGTGCTTTGGCTTTTGTTCCCCATGTCTACCTGCCTTGGCCTCGGAGATTCTCAGAGCAGCTCCATCTGGATCCACTCCTAATCAGGCTGAAGCTTCTGGCCCACAAACTGCCACCGTGTGTTCCTTGGCCCAGACACCTCGGGTGCTTGTGTGAAATGCAGTGAGAAGCCCTGGGAGGAAAAATGTTAAAAGGTACTTTCCTCAAAGGAAGAAGCCATTTTATGAGCAAGAATGTGAAGGAGGCTGGTGTTTGTTCCTTGACTCTGTATCATCCTTCCTGGGAAGACCTTGAGCTTCCTATCGAGGGAGAAGCCACACATCGCTGGTATGATTCCCATTTCCTACTCTGGCAGGCCCCCTGAGAAGCTGTCAGACCATCCTCATCCCACAGTCAGCTCTGTCCAGGACCCAGAACATGAGGCCCGAACCATAATCTGAGAATAACGGGAACAGCTTACCAGTCTGTATTTCCTTCAGATTGAAGTTTTCTCCACCTAAGGGCTGATAGGGCCACAAAGAACAAGCAATCCAAACTCCTGTATAGATAAGAGTAGTATTACAGACATGCAAGTGGTCAGGCCCTAGCCATTATCTACTGACTCATTAATACACTTCTCAGACCTCTGGCAACCTGCTGCACCCCCAGCCACAACAAAGACCAGGCTTTCAGAATGAGTGCAAGGGGCTCACCTTCACTGCCATATATCTTTCCTTAAATAATGCTCTATCTGAGAGTGGTGGGTTTTCTATATGTACCTATCACTTAGGTCTGAGATCGTTCAACCTGCAGGTTCCCTTTTGCTCACATATATCTTCCAAGTACTTCTGTTTTATAACTTACAAAGCTTGAGTTAATTGTGGTTAAAATTAGTAACACACACAAAAATCATGCTGAGGACATGCTTGGACATGCTGTGGATAGGGTAGATTGTCTCTTCTTGGATTTCTAAATACAAATCTGTGTGAAAGGTTTGCACAAACATTGCTTGATACTGAACGGTACAACTTCCCGTCCATAAAGAAGAACAATTCAGTCTCTGTGAGGGTCAGTCTCATCTGTCTTACATGTCGCTTACTGGGAGTGACTTGGTCAGAGTGATGAGGTAAACTCTTCAAGAAGAAGCTCGTTATGTAGAAACCTCCAGGTGTGCTGAGGTAGGGCTCATTACCTCAAATTCACTTCCATTTAGCTTTTAGCAGTGGCCATGCCAGCAATGGCATTGTAACTCATTTGTGCTCAGGGTAAGTGCTTATGTGGTGACAGTCAGGAGGACACAGCTTGAAATGTAAGACACTCATGTTTTGTGAATCAGTGCTGGCTTCTCCAGCAAGGCCTTAGAAGGATCTGTAAAATACCAGAGTGTGTAGGTAGACAGGGAACAGATGCCCACGGAGAGGTGGTGGCTAATATTTCACAAACAACCTCCACTGTAGCAGAACTCTGCATCAGAGGAGAGTCCTGCAGAAAGCATGGGGCCAGGCTGGAGACAGGTCATTCTGTACATAAGCAATGATCCAGCCACAAAAATGATGAGCAGATACTGGGTGAAGGAAACAGCCTCTCAAACTCAGTCTCTGACTATATGTGTGTGATATCTTCATGGAAGAGGTTGAAAAAGATAGATTGGCATATTCTGACTTTGTCACCTAATGATTTGTGTTTGTCCCAAAACAGACCCTGTTTCTCAAGCACTACCCCAGGCACACAGGGAGACTGGCCCCTGTGTGCTCCCTGGTCCTCAGTCCAAGCTGTTTCCTCAAACAGGGCAGGATCAGCAGTGCTCAGTTCTGGGCCCTAGAGCCACCTTCTAGCTAGAACGCTCTGCTCTGCGCCTTCCCCACTCCTGCCTGCAGCTGGCCAAAGCACAGCACACCACAGGCCTCCTCTCACTTCTGAAGAGGGGAGAGTAATGACTAAAAGCTACCATCACAGAGATGACCACAGGAACAGACAAGCTGCCTCTCTGCACAGGTAAGAATAGCCCATTCAGGTGCCACAGCTAAGAGAGGGTGCACGCTCTCCCAGTGAAGAAATCCCACAATGAGTTTCTTTCTGAAGAAGTCATGAAGGCAAGTGTCCCCTTCCCCTGTCTGAGGCATCCCCAACCAGAGGTCACTGCCACAGGCAGATGTGGGAAAGCAGAGGGCCCTTAATGGAGGGGCCCCCAGAGTGATGCCTTGTTTAGATTGGGGTCCAGGCTTGAAGAGCGGGGCCACACTGCTACAGAAGCTCTTGAGCCTTCACTGTTGGAGGTGGTACAGCACGGGGCACCAGCATGGGCAGGTGTGAGTAGCTGTAGCTTGGATGCGGAGATGGACGCTAGGCAGCGTCCCTTCATCTTAGAGATAAGGGCACTCACTGCCCTACCCACCCGACAGATAATGACAAAGTGCTTTGAAAAGCTTCAAGCCCACAACTTAATGAGACAGGTGTGGCCACAGCACAGCCTTGCTCTTTGAAACCTCTTGAGAGTTGATTTTTATCAACCGGTGGACTCTTCCCAGAGCCTCAGGCCTGAGTAAGGCACTGTACTAGGTGTGGGTACAGGAACCAAGGTGTCAGAGAACACAGGCGATCAGATACTGTGCACAGGTGAGTTCTCAGAGAGCCAGCCTGATTGTGTTCTATCTTCCCACACTGGGCAGCCAGGGGAACAAGGACATTTGGCCAAAAAATTGCTTCTCCAGCCGGAGAGGCCCAAGCTCAGGCTGTTCCAAAAGATAACAGTGAAAAATAGAAGGTGGAAACAGACTTGAGTCCAGGGGCAGAGACTGACTCAGAGAGACAGGCCCAGAGAGGCTGACTGCCTGTAAAGAGGGTGTCGGCTGCACAGGACTTGAGAGCAGACCCTGGTCTGAGTGGGTTCTGCTCTTCCCCTGGATGACGCTTTCATACATGTGGATTTGTGGTCCATCGAGGTTCGAAATGACCATTGCTGCCTTGAAGCAGGGCAGCGGTGGCCACCTCCTCTGGATCCTCATGATACTATATTAATTCCCCATCATGGAGGGAGGACGAAGGTCATGAGGTTCAGGAAACCTTCGGGGAGACCTCCCTAAGCACCTTCCCTCTCTGATATTGTAAGAAGTAACCAGTTGCCAGGGTTGGACTTCTCGGCGGGACAGCTGCCTGCGCGCCCCGTGCTCCTGTGAACAAACCAATAGGCTCCTAATAAACTGATTCTCCAAGCTGCACTTGGAGGGAACCGGTTTTGGTCTGTGCTCTCTTTGGGGCAGATGTTTCTTTCTGTCTCCCCAGGAAGGCACACAACAATCTTGGTGTTCTTTCTTTATGCCCTTGGTTCAAAGCTCACGGAGATCACAGAAGCATTGGGGTTGGAGGTTGGCTTCGAGGGACAGAGATAGGCCTGAACACAGGATTAGTGTGGAGGCCTATGTTGCCTCTTGGACGTCAAGTCCCAGCCTTGGCGTCAAGTCCCAGCCTCTCTAGGAAGCCCAACCCGATGATACTGTTGCCCAGTTTGACAGTTACACTGAGTCTTGTCTCCTCAGGCCAATGCTTCATCTCTGGGAGTGGGAGGGATGGGAAGAATAGCAATTTCCTGGAAATTTCCACCTAAGTCTGTCCCCATCAACTGGGAAACATGGACAGGATGAAGCAGAGGATAAAGGCCAACTGAGCCCCATCCAGCTTGCTCAAAGGTGAGACAGTGGAGCACCTGTCTGAACTTTGTGACGGCTGTATTTGCAAACACTCCCTCAAACAAAGTTTCAGACAATGATCAGTGAGTCCTTTCCTGGGACCCCTTCCTTCTTCCTCGGTTGCTGGTTGTTGATCGAACCCTTTTTTTTTTTTTCCAGATAAGGGAGGCATGAGGCTAGGTAAGTGACCTGGTAGGTAAGGAGTCCCCATAAGTAATATGAGTCCGTTGCACATCTGTCATGCCTGTGGCTGGGACATGGCTCTGTTTAAGGCAAGCATATTTGCAGGTGTTTTTGTTTGTTTTCCTTTTTGCACTGATGCATCTTCAGCATCAACAACTTCTAAGAACTTCAGAAGTTCAAGGTCATCCTTAGCTATACAGTGAATTTGAGGCTACCCTGGGCTACAGACCCAGGGTAGAGGGAGGGGAGTTAGGAAGGAAGGAGAGAGAAAGCAAACTCAAAAGACTAAACATGAAATGAGTCAATTTGTAGGAAATGCCAGAATAGGGAAACACATAGAAAGGGGATCTGTGGCTTCCCTGGGCTGCGGTTCTTCGGGAAGTAGAGGTAAGGCCTCCCTCTAGGAGTTTGGTTCTAGGGCTGACTATGCTGACACATCTGTAAACAGACAAAAGGCCACTGGGCGGTGAGTCTTCAGTTGGAGAGTTATAGGATATGTGAACCCTATCTCAAGAAAGCTGGGAAAGAAAATGATGTGTGGAACCATTTCCAGAGATGTGTCTGTTGAGAGAACTATGTGGGCCAAGGAGGGAGCCAAGCAGAGAAATATTACCACGACAAGCTAGGGCCCAAGGAAAAAGGGGAAAGAGATCCCTGAGGATGAGCAGGCCAGAGAACAAGAGTGGGTGATTCCCTCCAAAGGGCAAACTTGTAGGAGGGGATACAGAGAGGGTTTGAGAGGTTAGCTAGCTATGGAGGAACTGGTCTGAGCCAGATGGACCAACCAGAGTTCAGCAAGGACCCTGCCCCCACAAAGTCAAAGGGAAGGGTTCAGGGCCTGTCCACGCTGATGGGCAGGGCTGGTTCTTCACCAATGTGAGAGGAAGGGAAAAGGGTCCACCCCAGGAGGCCAGGACACAGTTTAGCCCCTCTCTTCCAGGTACCTTCCTGTGGCCTTCTAGCTCCAAACCCCACCTCCACAGCCCAGCCTGTGCCTATCCCCTCTCCCGGCCAAAGGAATCCAAAACCGTCTCTAAGACCTACGTGACTCCAGGGTTCTCTCTTCCACAGAAGTACTCTAACACCCGCCTCTTGAATTTGGGATCTCAAGACCAAAGTTTGGTGAGGGGTGGAGGTTGGTCCCCCTCAAGAAATCCGAGACATCAGAAACCTGAAGTCTACTGCAGGCCCTGTCTGCCACCACAAGTGCTCTGTGCTAGTCATGCCGCCTGGGGTGCAGTGGAACCTAGTGTAAAGGAGACGCTCCGGTCCAGTGCGCTACGGTCCGCGGCCGCGGGGGGCGCTGCGAGAACCGCTGTTAAAGCCCCGTAGCGGGCGCGCGCGCTCAGAGGGAGACCGGCCACTGCCCGCGCCGCTGCCTCCGGTTGTAGGGCCAAGCCTCGCCGGACTGCCCCGCCCCGGATCCGGACTCCACGAGTAGCTCTTGGCGCGCGGTTCACGCGCCCCGGGCTCGAACCTGGGACGTGCACATGAGAGCTCGGCCGTAGTGTGGGTCCAGGCCCGGCGGCGACATGGGGAAATTTCAGTCTAAGCATGGTGAGCAGCGGGACGGCGGCGGGATGCGGGGAGGTGCGGGTGGGCGCCGCCACTCACTGTCCCTTCTCTCTTTCCCGTGTCCCCCGGCCGCGCCGCAGCCGCAGCCGCCTGCAAGAGGAGAGAGAGCCCCGAAGGTGAGTCCGGGCGCGGTCAGGGCACGAGGCGGCCCCGGGGCCGGATGCGCAGAGCTCCGAGCTTGGGGCGCCCCTTGCTTCTCGCCCTCGGGTGGGACACGCCTTGGGTCTCCGGTAGCTCGTGGCCCCGGGGCTCTGGGGACCGGGTAGGCGCCGGGGCTGGGCAGAAGCGCATCCCGCGAGGCTCACGATCTTCTTCCTTCTCCGTGGGTGCCGTGTTTCCCGCCGCGTCTGCGGGCGGGCCGCAGGGGACAGCTTCGTGGTGTCTGCATACGCGAGCGGCCGCAAAGGAACGGAAGAGACCGAACGGCGCTCAGGCGGCGGCGTGGAACATCGGGCACGGGACAAGCAGGTAGGCAGCGGGAAGTGGGCGGGGTCGCGCAGCCACCGGCCTCGCAGTGTCTGGAGATCTGCCGGAGCTGTGCCTCTCTACCACCGGGACGTGCAGAAGGCATTGCTCAGATGGCTGGCCAGGATAGCCGGCCCCTTCCCAGCATCTGGCATAGTATCCCAGGGGGGGCTGGGTGGAGGTACTGGAATCTCCAAGCGCTAAGTTTGGGTTGAACTGGTGGCTCCGCCCCTCAGGCAGGAGGGACTGGTGAAGCTGAGCTGGGGCCCAACTGGGGCCCAGATCACCGTATTCCAGGCTTGAGGGGTTGAGGGACCTCCCCCATCCGTTGGTGAAGACTATAGAGCCTATTGTTTGCATAGTGGAGTTATCAAAGGTAAGGGCTACCCTTGCCTTCCATCTTTTAGAGAGCTGACCACAGGCCTGCAGGGAGGAGAACCCAGGACAGTTGGGCAGTGGGAAAACTGTTACCCCAAACCACAAGTGTTACCCAGTGTTGTGGGAGTAGATTATCCAAGGACCATGTGTAGGAGGAGCGAACTGTCCAGGGCCAGGGCCCCTGGGGTGAGATGTGGTGGAGCTTATCTGCCAGCAAAAGGAAGCAGACATTGGGCTATTTGTGTTAGGGAGAGCAGAGTATGAGAGAACAACTAGACTGCGTTTTATTTGCTCACCTGCAACTGGCTCCCCTCTGCTGGCTCCTCACTACAAGGTCCTCACTGGCCCAGAGCTCTGGGAAGTCAGAAAATGGACTGGGGTCAGTGTCCTTTCTGGAAGAACCTTCTGGTTGATGAATAGAAACTTCTGGGTATTCATGAGTGCTTTGTGTGGCCCTGACCCAAGACCTGGGCCTACAAAGGCTCAAAATAATATGTACTAGTTTGGATGTGTGCTTCCTGGAATGATCAACTGTCGCCATAAAAGTAGACATGCTGAGGTGTTGTGGGTCCAGTGTAAAGATTGAGATAATTATGTGCTGTCTATTTCTGGGAGAGGAGACCAGGCCAGGCATCCAGGACTGCCCAGGTCCATCTTGCTAACACTTACATTCGCTAAGGAATTCTTGGTGGCCAGTGTTGCCTGTGGATAGCTTGGTTCTCAGATGCATGTTAGCCAGAGATAGAAAATTGGGGCTGGTCTCTGGGAACGTGTTCATGCCGTGGGGGAGCATTTAGGCTGGCCCTCCCCCTTAGCCGTCAGGCTTGGGGTCTTTCTTCCTAGCAGCAAGTCTGGGCTGGACCCTTGAAATCCCCACTTGAGAGCAGTGGTATTCAGAATGGGGCACAGTTTAGCTGACAAGGAAGTGTGTGTCACTGGAGTGCGAGGGCCAGAGCATCTTCTGTGGAGAGTGCAGGTGCTTCCTGTATCCTTGTGGAATTACTGAAGTGAAGCTGTGATCTTAGGACCAGGGATACCACACTTTGGCTCATTGTTTTGTTTTAGTTGTGTGGGCTCTGGCTTGCATTGTTTCTTTTAGCTTTGTCCTTCTTTTATGATAAAGCCTTTCTAAAACGGAAAGAGCAGTGTCTCAGTCGGACTGACTCAGCTTAAGCAGCTGTAAGTGACAACACTGTGTTTTCCATATCTAGCTGTGGCTCCTGGCCTGGCCATACCTTGAGCTGAGGCCCTAGCCCAGGCATCACCCTCACTAGGGTCAAGTATTGTTGAAGCCACATTGCTGCCCTTGGGCCTGGAAGCTAGAGCTCTGCTAGGCAGTTTTTGCCCAGGTCTGGGAGGGACCCTATCTTCATAACATTCCTTCTGTCTGGAAAGCTTAGTAACAGCCAGTGTTGGGTCTCTGTCCCTTCTCAAGGCCTTTGTTTCACAGTGCCCAGAGTTTTGTCCAACTCAGCACCCCAGGAGCTGTGCCCTGATCACGCTACTCGGCACGCCCTATCACCTGTGGCAGCTCCCTGGGAGACCTGCATCTCCCCTTTCTGGCGTCTCATCTGCTCTCCCATTCCCTAAAACCAGAAGGACGACGTTGCTACTGAGCTGTATGGACCACTTCCTGCCTCAGTGGCCATCACTGCTATGTCAGAAGCTCTGCTGTGTGTCAGCACCTGTGTGACTCCTGGCCTGCAGGGAAAGGAAGGGAGGGGCATGGGTCTGTCAGCAATAGCCAAGTGATGTTTTGGAGAGAGGCGTGTGACATCAGAACAACTGTGGTTTCAGGCCTTGAGAACGTACTGATGGGGCTGAAGTTCGGGCAGCATTTGGTGGTGGCTTTTCTCAGTGGCTGAGTCATCTGTGAGGCTCCATGCACGATAGTCTCATGTGTGTCGCTTCTTCCACTAGTCTGTCTTTAATTTCCCCAGCCCCCCCACCCCCCCAGAGGCTGGCAGGAAATTACTAAGAAGACAAGAGTCACTGTTTTGTTGTTGTTGTGAATTAAACACAGATTTCCACTGAGCCTGAGAAAGGAGCATTCTGCTCACTCTAGTGGTGTGGTTTTAGCTTGGACTCTGAGGAGTCTGCCTGTATGGAAGCTGTGGAGGCCACTGAGAACCACATCCATGGCTTTCTGAGCGCTCTGCAGCTGTGCATATTTGCAAGAGGAAAGGCCACGGCTGCTTAGCCTGTGGAGGGTGACGTGTGGCTGTCTTGGGCAAACTGGAACTTCACAGTGCCACTCACCAGCTCCACCCACATTTACACGGTCATTCTCTGTGGGCTGACACGTCGTACCTTTCAGAAGGACATAGATAACATTGGAAAGTATGGGAGTGACCAGTGTGAGAGCCTGTGGTGCCTTTGGGGGCTGAATCCACTGTGCAGACCTTGGCTTCTAGCTAAACCCATCAGCTCTCATTATCATGTCATTGACAGGTTCCTCAGAACCGGAAAGCTTGTCCATCCAGGCCTTGATCCCTTTTTCTCTGGAACCAGCTGTCAAGCCTGAGCCCCTTAACTCTGCTGCTCCTGCTGTGGCAGAGGTCATTTACCTGCCCTGGGCCAGGAGCCACCTCACCTGCACACTTGCTTGCTTCTGCTAGGGAAGGGAGATGTTAGCCTTTGCCACAGCCTGAATACCACCCTATCCCTGGTTGATACAGAAACACCGCACATGTAGCGTAAGACATCTGCAGGACAGGCATGGCGCTCCAGAGAGGTGCTTTGCAGCCCCCAAGAAGAAGCAGTATTTCCCTGGGACTGCCCACAGAACAGCTGGAAGAGAGGCCATGAAGGCATCGGGGTAGAAGAGGGGTATCAGTGGCCACCATCACAACATATCATTGTCCCTTGTTCTCCCTGTGCCCTCTGGGTTGGCTTTTGGCTTTTTCTAGTCTGAATCTAGAGAAGTAGGTGCAGACGTGCATAGGGGCTCAGGGGCTCACATGGATGCAGGAGCATCAAGGACAAGCCTCGGGAGCCAGCAACCTCAAGGAGCACTGAGGATCCCCAAGGCCAAGTAGTCAAATGGCATTGAATTCCTGCCCCTTCTGTGCTTCCAAATCTGCAGGTGTCTCACCCCTCCCCCACATAATCTGTGATGAGCTGAGTAGATTTTTCAACCAAGGGGATTTGAATTGGCAGAGGCCTCAGGAACCACCTGAGTTGTAGGAAATGCCTTTAGGAGAGGGGAAGCAAAACTGGCCAGAGGACGCAACCTGAGGGAGCTGGTGACAATGCTTTTAGGCACATGGCTGAAGATGTGGTCCCAAGATGTGGTCGGGTCTAAGTAGAGGAGAGCAGGGAAGCAAATGCCACCGGGCTATCACCATGTTGCAGAAGGGGTTGGAGTCATCTCAAGGAGCACCAGGTGCCCTACGGTCAGTGTGTAACCCAGTCTGGCACTTGTGGGAGGCCCTGGAACCACTTTGATATAATCTGCCACTGAGGGACAGAATCTGCTTTTGCTCCTTGGCTAACTCTCTGGTGTCTCACGACAGGAGCTCTGGGTCACTGACCATACAAGGCCACAGTTAGGGTTGTGGCCACAGAAGCTGGAAGCTGGAGAGACAGATTCCTGGCGTCTACAATCGGGAATAGCGTTGGCCGGCACAGCCTCTCTCTATGCAAAGGAAGAGTGTTCCCTGGGATTCAAGTTCTTTGAACGGTTCCCAGGAAGATCAACAAGTGCTCTCAACACTGGACACAGGGGATAGATAAGTACAGATTGCCTACCTCTGCATCTAAAGAGCACCATATAAAGTGCCTAGGTCAAGGCTCTGAGAATATGAGGCCTCTTGCCCCAGGATTTGGGCGCGTTTCATAGAAAGCTAGGACTAAGGCTTGTTCCTGGGTAGCTTGTCACATCTAGATTTCTAAGACAGCTTCAAGTCACAGCTGCTCATTCTAATGCTGAAGGAGCTAAAATTTTGGCTCTGTAGAAGTATTAATAAAACTGGGGAAGTGGCTTCCCCATGCCCTGGTGAGCAGGTTGGCCACTGTGGCAAATGGCGCCACCTCCCTATAACTCAGGTTCCTTCTTACAGTTTCACTTGTGGCTGAGCGATTTACATGTGAGAATTTTGTGCTTTGTGTGTGTGTTTCTATGTGTGTGCATGTGCACATGTATGCACAATTATGTGGAGGCCAGAGGTCAGCCTTGGCCATTGTTCCTCAGAAGCTACCCGCCTTGTGTTAAACAAGTCCAAGAGTCAGCCTGTGATTCCCACTCTTGACCAGAAGACCTGCTCAACCTGGAGCCCAGGTGAGGAGTGGGGGGTCTGAGGTGAATTTGGGGCAAGGCCAGCAGGAGGCCCAGCCAATGGCATGGCTAGGGACCATGGTTCCAACCATACACAAGGGGATGGCCTGGCCTCATGAGCACTCTGTTTTAGCACTGTGGTCCAGCTTCATGTGCAAGAACAGGCTGGCCAACTTCCCAGATGCTACAGCTTGTCCAGAGCAGGGCAATGTAGGCAACATATCCAGGCCCAATCCCTTCCCAGCGTTAGGGACAGGTCTACTTGCTCTGTATCCATTGTCACTTGCTCTGTAGTCTGGGGACAGGGGTTGGTGGTTTCTGTTTCTAGGTGTGCAAAAAGTAGAGGGCGGAGCTGTGTTTCCAATTCCAAGGCTCAGTAGTGAGATCAAAGGGTGCCACTGGTCATCTGCACAGAGGTTGTTGAAGTCTTGGCCAGAGCTAAACTGGAACCCCATGCCAGAGCCAACTAAAACATGACTTTTTTTTTTTTTTTTTTTTCTCTATGGTCAGGAGGCAGCAAACTGGCCTTAGCCACGATGCTCTTGTGCTCTTGCTTGGCTATCTGGCCAGGTCTTGTGGCCTGCTCCATATGTCTCTGGAATTCAGCTTAGCTTGTTTCCTGTGGCCTTGAGGCTACATATTTCTCACAGTCATATCAGAAGGGAGGAGGGGACAGATGTGAGGGTCTAGAACAGGATGCACGAGCTTGGCAGAGGTGGATCCCTGTGCTTCATCTTGGCCAGGCCCTGCCAACAAACAGTAGGACCACCCACATGTGGTTGGGAAGCACAGTGGTCAGCCTTATGCTTAGAAAAGCTGAGCCCTGTGGACAAAGACCAGATCTTCCTACAGGTAAGAAGAACCCCCAGAATGTTGCCTGTGTCAGGAAGTTATGAGGACAGGCTTGCATCACCCCAGGAGACTATGGAGACACTGATCCACAGCAGCTCATGAAGGCTGCTGTCCCTGGCTGGCTCGTGGAGAGGTCCCACAGAGCTGTGTGGCTCCGTGGAGCCCAAGAAAGAGTTGTTTGTAGGGAAACTTTAGATGTCTGTTCATGGAACTGTTGTGGGTGGTCTTGTGGGCTGCTCTTAACGTGGATGCCACTAAGTGATACATGATGCCACCCAGCTCATCTACGTGAAATCTCTGCTCTGAGACCCTGACATACAGGAAAGAGGCTCGGTACAATTGTGCCTGGGAGGTTCTGGTGGGTGTGTTACTGCTGCGTCTGTCTCCCTTTTACAGCCTGATGGACTAGTCTTCCTTCTTACAAGAGGAAGGGTCCTGAACCCCAGAGACCCCTATCCCTCCCACCCAAACACCTCTGAGAAATCAGTTCTGTGTCTTGTGAGTTTTAAGTCAACTTTACCCACTGGCAGAAGGATCCCTGGAAGGGGTCAGAGTGCAAGTATGTGGAGCAGGTCCCCAGAATCTCTCCTGGGTTATGTGAGAAACTGAAATTCCCCTGGAGTGAAAGGATGGGACATACCCTACTGCTACACAGAAGTGTTCCGTCCCACTGGGGCACTGTTTATGTGCTTCATTTGTCAAAAAGTTGGTATACATGCTGACAAGCAGAGCGGGATGCAGTCCAGTGACCATAGCTTCAGAAAGAGCATGGGGCTCTAGGATGGATACAGAGTCACTGGAACACGTGGCTCAGGTTAGGCTTCTCACACTTGAGGTGGCATATGGAAAGGTCATCCATACAGCTCCACCCCCTTCCCAGCTCTTTGCTTGATTGGCTTTCTGTGGTTATCCTTGGGCTGTCAAAACACCAGTGCTCTCTGCTCACTGTGAGCACCCAGCATGGGTCACAGCAAGTGGACTCCTTATGGGCCACCCAGTGGTGATGGAGGGTCATTTTCAGACTCTGTTCTGTTATTAACTGAGCTTGGTGCCAGATAACATTGAAGCCTGGCTGGCAACATGGACTGGCCACTTTTAAGGAGCACAAGTTTGTCTCAGGCTTTGAGAGGTGAGGGTGATTATCCCATGTGCTGGCTACCTCACCAGGCACAGCTGTGGCCTGTTGGATGCTCAGAACCATCCCGGGCAGAAGCACAGCAGTGGCCTGGGCAAGACTGGCTCGCTGGAGCTGCTACTCACAGATAAGCCTGTTAGTGATCAAAAGCCCTCACTGGCCCCCATCCTGCCTCACGGCAAACTGCACCCACTGCTGGGGCCGCGTGTGCTGTAATCAGCTTTCACGTTGACGGGAGATTTGGCAGCATCTGGCTGGCAGCCCTTCATGCCAACACCAGACAAATTGGGTCTGTTCTATCCTGTTTGCCACGCACAACTGGAATGTACTGATGGCAATGAAGCCCGGCAGCCAGAAGGGAGGACTTATTTTACCTTTGTTCTTCAGAATCTTCTCAGTGAGCCATAGCTAGTTTTGAGCCCTGAAATCAGGGAAGCTAAAAAGCATGTAATATTTTAATACAGAAATTCAGATGGAGATTATTTTAACATACCATTAGGCATCCTGGTGGGTCGCTATCCAGGGCTCTGTGAAGGATGGTCTGTGTGTTTGAAAGCATAGCCCTTCCTGCTTTTTGTCCCCAGAATTGTAGGTTCTGCTAGTCCTTGTCTGGGGTGGGGGTGGAGTGGAGGGTAGCAGGGCCTTCTTAGCTTCTCTTAGCTTGTGAAACGGGGGTCCAGCGTGGATCTCTCCACTGAAGGGAAATGAATTATTTTTATCTCCTTGAAGTGAAAGCCTAACTTTGTTCTGGCTCTGGGGAAGAACTTGCTCAGAAACCTCATGAAGCTGGCAACTTCATACCTCTTTCTTCCTGCCCCAGCCCTCACTGGTGACAGCCCTCACTGCAGAAACCTCCTGTGTTCTCCCAGAGAAATTTAGAGTACAGGTGGCCTGGCCAGGCCCTTCCACTCCCGTCTGCTCACCCTCACAGGTTTTGTTAGCTCTCCCATCCTGTTTGTGCCCTTGGTGGGAATCCTGGATGCCCACCTAATACTGCTGGCCTCATCCTGCTCAGTGTCCCCTGAACACTTGGTCCTCCTTTCCCATAGCTGACTGGGCACCTTTGGAGTTTGTTCTCTAAAGTTCTATCCAGTAGCCAGCTCTGGTGGAGTTGGTTGTGACAACAGTATCTGATGACCTTAGTGGGCAAAGTGTCATGAATGCTCTGTGGGAAGACTGTAGGCCGGGCATTACAATGCAGCAGGAGCCAGCCTTGTGTCAGCTCATCAGTGGGGAGAGGAAGCTGTCCGGAAGGTTCTTTGGACTTGGTCTCAGGGTTTCTTTTGTTTGTGATGTATAGAGTATAGGGCAGAACGGAAGAACAGGAGCCTCTGCTTGTGTGCTGGAGTTCTTCAGGCAACAGTGAGGGGATCTGTGGGTACCACATCTCTGCCCACGGACCAGAGCCTTGCTGGGTGAAGTAACCAGCGCTCTCATCTCTTCCCAGCCACCTCCAGTCCTGGCAGTCAGCTTATCGTTGGCCCACTAACCAGGCCCTTGGACCTCAGTCTTATCCTAGGAGCCCCTGCTATGTCCAGGCTTTCTTCTGTGTCTGGATGACCCTGGGTTCTAGCTCTCCCTGCAGCTGTGCAGCCTTCCACTGCCTGGAGCTGGTACCATTTCTGAAAACAATATTGTTTGTTAAACTTGCAATGTGAGTTTGTCACTGGGACCGCACTAAATTTCCTTAGGGAGGGTTTGGAGGATCTAGGTTTGGCCTTTTTCCGTTTAAGGCCTTTGTGCAGCTGCTGCCAGATAGGGTAGCTATGAGGCCCCCTTTGATCTCCACAGCCCAGCCAGGCAGCAGAGCCAGTGAGGGTATGTTTCCACAGAGCTCTACAGAGAGCACTTAACAAAAACGAACACCATTTATTGCTTTTTCTGAGTTGTGAGCTCCCCAGGGGCCTGGCGCCGGTTTTTAGCCTGCTTATCTCCGGTAAGAACAGCACATCACACAGTACATTCTGAAGTAAAACAGAAACAGTAACTTAGGGTTCAGCCGTGCTCTCTTCCAGCTTTGGAACTAATCTGCCTTTGAAATGAGAAACATAAAGCTTTAATAGGAATGAAAGAAGCAAAGATGTCCAGTAGGTTTCCTGAGTCAGAGCTGAGATGGAGGAAATTGTGTGGGGTCTGTGTTAAAAATCAAGAGTCCACTTTCATCCAAGAGAAGGAGCTGAGTCTGGGAGATGATCTGAGTTTGGGTTCCATTTTGTTATTTTGCAACCTCTGTGGCCTGTGAACTGTGAGTTGTCATCATCAGGGAAGGCTGGTCAGCCTTGGTCATCATTCTCTGTGAAAGACAATTGGGGTGTCAGGCAGGACTGGTAAAAGAAAATCAAGGTGTAGACAAGTTGCAGTGACCGTGGAACACCAAGAACTAAGAGTGAAAACAAGACAAGTAGTCACCATGGCTTATGGTTATTTGATTCTCTGGGCAAGCGGACTTGTGGGTTCGTGTGTGTGTGTGTGTGTGTGTGTGTGTGTGTGTGTACATTCATTTGTATGTGCAGTGAGTACAGACATGTTTATGTACAGACGTCACACTCATGCATATGAAGACTTAATGTGTGCGTGTGCTGAAAGTACTTTGTTTCAAGTACTTCTGTGGACGTCTTTGTTGGAGATGGATTCTTGGGAGGATGTGGAGAGTCCCCTTTCTTGGCTGAGGTATGGCGCTAGCAGCATTCTGTTTCCCACTTGTGTAGGTTAATGTGGATGACACAAGTCACCTGAATCCTTCTCTCTGAATGAGGGATAGGGTCTCGGCTGCCAGACTTTAAAGGGAGGCTGCTGACCCCTTACTGCAATTGACCTTTCCGGCAGTGTCTCACATTGCAAAAGTTTCTCCAGCAAGTGGCCATGCATTCATCAGTGACTCATTCATCCTCTTCCTCCTATCTAGTACTCTCTGTGAACTGGGCCTCCTTGGGACTGTGGATGCTCAGTTCCCCACAGTCCATGGGGCTGATCAATTCCTATAGCAAATGTGGGCCCTTTGGGGGACTACTTGGGGGATCAGTGTATTTTTGGGTGAGTGGGAGTTGGGAATGGAGTCCATGTTTTATCTTCTATTATTAATCAAGTGATGGAAACAATGGGAAAGCTGGTAGGAACAGGAGGAAGATGATGATGGAAATATTTGTATTTTCTGGCCTGGGCAAAGTACTGGTGTGAAAGATGAGTGTGTGTTTTAGGAAACCCTGTTACTCTCCCAGTTACTCACCTTTTATGAATTTCATTTTTTGGTTATTATAAAATCTCTGGTGAAAATGATCCTAGCCCCTTCCTCCCAATTAAAAAAAAAGAAAAAAGAGGGCATAGAGATCTTAGAAGAAAGCAAGAAGCTAACATGCCGTTGCTGTATTCCCTTTCCGTGCTGGCTTGGCGTTCACTATCCTTAAACATCTTGTTTTAGATTCAGGCACTCAGGACTTCATGGCCCTCAGCCCCTGCAGGGGACCTGCCCGGCACCACAGGAACTGCTGGGCCCCTACTGCACATGTGTCAGAATTATTAAGCCCATAAAACTAGATTGTCACATCTGAAACTGTTTAGCTGCTGAAACTGAGACGTGACTTCAAAGCTGGCCAAGCGTTTCCAGACAGACTAGCGGGCCAGCACCTGGAAATGGAATTCCAGCCCCTGGCGGCAGGCAGAGTGGCCTCCTCACCTTTTCCTAAGAAAACATTGTTCCTTGGAGCCTGGTGCTTGATGCCATGCCTGGAAAACTGTGTGAGGAGCAAGGCCCTGCATCTGAGTGCTTTCAAAGCCATAATCTCCTGCCCCCCAAGTCCATTGCTTCTCTGCTCCAAAGGTATCTACAGCCTGCTTTCCCCAGTGTCTCCTCTTAGGCTGCTGTTTCTTGCTTCTTGCTGGTCCTTACTGCACCTGGTACCGTCCCCAGCAGAAGAGGCTGTGACCTTGCTATCTCTACCCTGTAGCCCCTTTCTTCATTTCTCTCTTGACCCTACTGGCTTCAGTACTGTGATGGTCCTGGCATCAGCCACTTCTGGGCATCACATTCTCTTTGTCCCAAGGGTGATGCCTTTAACTTGACATGTGTGAGGGATGCCCACAATAATTCCACATCCACAGCCTGCAAGCAGGAGCCTTGGTGTTTTCCTGGCTCCCTTGGCTCTTCCGCATGGTCCTTAGGTAGTTGCAACCCACACTTGAGGGCACTACTGGCTGCTTCTTATATGCCCTCCACCTACTCCCTGACCCACCCCAAAACATGGCGTAAATCTCACACAGATCCTGCAGCTCTGTCTTCCCACCAGAATGCTATTCTTAACATGGGCTCAAAGCCCCAGCACCAGTGTTAGAGTGATTAGGACTGACACTGCCAAGCTGTCCAAAAGGTGCTCCCGGTGGCCTGTGGCACGTGTTTATGGAGAGCTTTGCATCTGGGAAGGGGCTGCAGGGGTCTTCCAGCAAATAGGAGCTTGATGCGGTGATTCTTCTGATGGTCAGGAGCTAATATTGGAGTGTACGTATATCCAAAGACGGCCCTGGTACTTGGTAACCATGTCTGAGACCACACACCCTTCCCAGGGCCTGGTGGTGCCAGCTGTTGGGCACAGTTCTGGACAGTGGCCTCCATCTATTTTCTCTGGCCTCACCTCCTTCTGTCTCTCCTCCCCTGGGGTACCCACTAAAGGCCGAATCCCCACCTCTTTCCCCATCCCTGCCTGTTTCTGTCTCTGTATTTCTTTATGTGACCATATCTGAATCTGTGTGCATCCCTCCCCACAACCTCATCCCATCTCTGAGACATTGGCAAGATCTGGCCCTTCATCCCAGTCTACACTTGAAGATGTACAACCTTGACCTTAAAACTGATAAGTGAAGCCAGAGCTTCCACAAGCCTAGAAGCTGTGAGCCAAGGGGAGATGTTGCCTTGTTTGAAGGTCACATGAACACTCCATCACAGAGAATAGGAATTTGTGAGAGCTGTCACTGCCTGTCCTTCCACCAGAAGCCTGACCTGCTGCGCTATCTTACAGCAGAAGCCCTTGGACCTGGCTTCAGGAAGGGGAAAAAAAAAATCTAGACACCTAGATTATTTTCTGGACAGGAATAAAGGCCTTTTCCCTGGGTCCCAGGTGGAGACAGTGTTCTTGTGTTTCTGAGTCTGGTGACACCTCAGGCAGTGGTTGTCCTGAGGCCCGTCTGCCCTGTGCTGCTTCTTTCTAACAGCAGCCTATGTTGGCTGGGCATTTGGAAGATGCGGAGGTATGGTCTCCCAGGGCCTGCAGGTTCTAGTAGGTGATAGGATTCAATAACATGAACCTCTTTCTAAGGTGGGTGTGGGGACCAACACCTCTGATTCTGCTGTGTGCTTACAGTAGGACAAGTTGCCCTCTGAGTTAGGAAAGTAGGGCTCCAGGTTTGCTGGGAAACTTCCTCACTCACTGCTGCCACGCAGTGGCAGTTATGGGGAATGTTTGAGAACTGTGACCTGGATTGGCCTGAGGCCTGTCACTTCCCGAACACCTTGTGGAGGAATGAAACAGGGCAGGAGTGTGGAGAATTGTGGACCCCTCACTTTGGGTGTGAATAAATGGGTGTCTGTAGGGTGTGGACTGTCCATGTATGCAGCAGCAGGGCAAAGAGCTCCTCAGGCCAGCACAAGTTAGTCCCAGACATACCATAGATACTTGCCATCTTATATATGAGTCATGTTTTCACTGTGGCATGGGTCCCACAGTCATGACACTGGGGGCTAGGAGAGTACCTGTCAGAGCCTGGAAAATGAGATGGTGATATTGCAAACCTTGGGGTAGGGTGAGTACTGGAGGGAGGTGCCTATGGGTTAGGCACTTAGGAGGTGTGCAGAACGCTAAGCTGGAGCCTCATCAAGCAGCAGGGGTTCCTGTTGACCTGGACAGGACTTCCAGGGTGACTTGGACAGGTCCAGACATCAGTGTCTAGCAATTGAGAATGTAAAGAGGAGGTAAAGCTTGACCAGAGAGGAGTGAGTTCAGAGGCCAGAGCAAGGAGGATCTAGTAGAGGGTTTGGTTCTAGTTCTTTAAGAGCATGCAGGGTGAATGGGGAGGTGGGCCTCAGGAAAATCTGCTGGGGCCTGAGGACACCAGACTCCATCACAGCAGGGGTTGTAATGTCTGCCTTTGACAGCCTTCCAGTGAGCCTAAGTCACAGGGACTTCCCTGCACTGGGGAGGGGCTGCTTGTGTGGTCAGTGGCCCTGTGCAGGTTTTATATGATGTAATTAAAGCTTTTGGCTCTTCTACTTAACTAAAGCAGTGCAGATTAAAGGGCATTCCAAAGTAAGCAGGACAGATTTGACTTAAATCACCAGGCAGAGGCCAGAATTTCCCCACAAACACTCATTTTCTCCTTTGATCCAGGGCCTCTCCAGCCACCTGGGCTAGTGCTCAGAATCCTGATGTTCTGGGTTTTAGTGTGTGCCGACAGTGTGCTGCAGTGGCCCTGCCCACAGATGCTGTGGCCTTGGTCAGTTATAGCAGCCCTGGTCTATTACTGTAGCCTTGGGAATGTCCTGGGAGACCAATCTAGAGTTTGTGCAGGATCTTCTTTATTTTGTTTTTCTTCCTTTCTTGCCATGCTGGGCATTGGTATCTAGAGAAGTGCATCCCAAGCATGCTAAAAGCCCAATCCCCAGCTCTTTTTCTAAACTGAATGTCCTTACTTCCCCACCCAACTGCACATTTAAAGTCCATAAGCCATGCAAGGCTCCAACACCTGCTACTCAAGATTGTTTTTAAAATAAGAAATGGAAGGTGTCCACGAACGGTGGCCATTCCAACCTCATATACAGGATAAAGTATGGAGGTGGAATAGGCACATGCCAGAGGCTGGCAGCTCTAGGTTCTAGCCTTTCAGCTGCATCTCCCTCTTGGGGTGCTGCACCCACCAATTTCTTAGTAAGACGAGACATACCTGTTCATGAAGGATTCAAGCTCTCCGACCAAAAGCCTGATGGGGAAGAGATAAATCCTGGGAGTCCCATGGAGGAAGGGACTATGAGAATATTAGGGAGGACCCTGCTCTCACCTGCACCACTTTTCAGGCCCAGTAGGGCCCCTGAAGGTCACTCAAGAGATGTCCGCCTTGATATTTGCTCCACTTGTCCTTGTTCCTGTCTCTTGACAGTGACTCAAATCTTTGACCCTCTTCCTGGCATCAGCCAGCTTTGGTTTCCCTGCATAACTGTGTTTTGTCAGCAGCAACATGGAACCACTGGACTTGTAATCAGACATAGGACCTGTCAACCACAGCACCCTAGGTTCCTCCAAGATGAAGCTGAACCCTTGGGGTCCATGTTTTTGGATTCTAGTTTCTACACTTCATAGGAGCTAGAACTGAAGCTTTACAACTTACTCTGATTTCGAAGGAAGAAAAGTCCCAAATCAGCTTTTTAGAGGTTACTAAATTTCATCATATGTTCTACTGGGATAAGCTGGTCCCTGTTCCTCCAGGTTGAGCCCTCCAGTCTCAGAAGGACATGGAACTATGCATTGTAGACATAAAAGAGTTCCACAGAGCCAGGCCAGACCCCTTGTACTTCATTAAAATCAGTTTCTTTGAGACTTAAGTCTGTGGGTTATTTGATCAGTGAGTGAATAAGAAGTCCTACTTTTTCCTCCTCTTCCTTTTTGAAAAGGGGTCTCATTTTGTAGTCCTTACTGTCCTGGAACTTGCTAAGTAGGCCAGGTCAGCTGCAAACTCACAGAGATCCTTGACTCTCTGTCTCCCAAATGCTAGGATTAAAGGCACATGTTACCATACACAGCCAGAAAAGAGACTTTTTTTTTTTTTTAAATAATTACAAGGTTTTCTCATTGAGATGGTCTCCAGTGTAATCCTTTAAATGACAAGCTATAATATGCATCAAGGTCCAGACAGTGGAGGATTCTGGGGGTACTTATAATTTGTAGATATGAGCAGGGGTCTCCTGGCCTACTTCCTGGCCCTAGTCATTCAGCCTTGACCATTTGGTCTCCTGCAGTGAGGGCTCCTCAAATGCTGTGTTTCCCACAATTGGTACACAGCCAGAACAGCCTAGAGAGGAGCCTCTTGCTGCACTTTGGGGTAGTCTTAAGGAACCCCCAAGCCTGTCCTGGCTTCTTCTTTCAGGAGACTAATACTTGGTTTGTCCTCACCAATCCTCACATAGCTAATACTTCCCAGAATACTGCTGTACTCCTGTCTCCGTCCCATACGACTGAACATTTCTGATATCTTCTTCACACACTCTGCAGAACAGTCATCCTGTCCATTCAGGCTTGGGGCTTTCACAGTTATTGTCTTGTTTGCTACTAGAGACAGGATGCTTTTCACATTCTATCCCAAAGGCATCAGGTTTTTTAAATATGTTCTGTCACTGTGTCCTTTCTGTTCCGAAGGGCATAAACATGAGGTTGTGCTAGGCATTCCTGCCAGGCATCCCATGTTCTCCACAGTGAGGAATGGGGTAGTGGGTATTTCTGGTTCCTGTGGTCACTGACAGGGTGAGACTGTGCCAAACTGTCCCCAAGATAGTCAGTTTTCTGGATGAGATAAAAAAAAATTGAGGGGCCTTGTCTTTCTCCTGCCTCCAGTTACAAACCAAAAGCATCCTTTGGCCCTTGCTGGCCCCAAGGACATTGCCAGCTGGCCAGATGGATGGGTCTTAGCTCAGCTTCCCATCTACTTGAGGGCTCTCAAATCTTCGAAGACACGCAGAGTCAAACAGGAGTGCCAGAAACTGGCGGGAAATGCTTCTGGCAGCCCTGACTACTGAACTGGCAGCTGCCTGTTCTCCTGCCACGAAGAGCCCTTTGATTGCAGATGGCTTCCATGGCACATTTTATATTTCCTTTCTCGTAGCTTTTGCTTCTATGGATTATTTACAAGAACCATGTGAGCTTTTGTTCTGCACAGTTTCTTGGCTTAAACATCGCCTAGATGTGTTTGAAGTCCTTCCCATTTTTCCATAACTGGTCTTGAGATCAGCTGTGGGCTGAGGGTGTTTCTTGGCAGCCATCCCTGCTCCTCAGCTCAGCCCCGGGGGAGGCAGTGGCCCCTTTGCAGCTCTACTGAATGCCACCCTGAGTTCATCCCAGGGCTACCATGGGGGAAGCTCTGGTGGAAAACTCTGCAAGCTAGGCCAGGACCAGAGTGTCAAGGCTTCTTATACTTGTGGGTTGGCAGTGTTGGAGCTAAGCTTCAGGGAGATCCCACTTTGAAAGTGGGTTCCACCTGCAGACAATGAGGCCCAGTCCTGGAAATGACTCCAGCACACGGCATTTGTACATTCCACTGTGAGAAGCTGGGAGGGGCTGGTATATGTGGAACTGTAGATTGAGAGGCCTCTTGAGATCTGATGCTGGTGTTTATTCAGGTCTCAGCATCAAAGAGCTCCAACCTGTTGTCATTCTCTGCCCTGCTGAACCTCATGGCCATATGCTGCCCCATTCTTTTGCAGGAGCTGTCAAATGGTGACCCCAAGGATGGGCCTTTCTGGGAGGACAAGGGCTCCCTGGAAGGTGAGTCTAGCTCCAGCAAATGCTCCCAGACTTCACCTTGACCCTGGGGCTCATACCACAGAACCCTTATACAAGAGTCAGGATCAGTTGGTTCCTAGTCTCAAGAGCAGTTAGTTCCTGAGTCAGCAGCACCCTTAGTCACCTGTGAATCTTACCAAGCAGACAGCTTGGATCTGTCAGTGGAAGAAGCAAACTGTTGAGCCACTGTCCCCATACACTTGCTCATTTTGTGTCTGTAGTTCTGGGACTGAGCAGAGAGGTTGGGCTGTGTGGACTGGTACTCTTGAATTCTGACTTAACCTCATGGCTACTTACTGCACCAGTTGTCTTAAACATGCCACCTGTGACTTGAACTCCACTTGAGTCACTGACATATGCTTGCATCTTTGCTGGAGTCAGCCCCACCCAGAGATGTGATCAGTTCTTACACGCACAGTAAGTGCACTGTAAATCCACCTTCAGACATCTGCTGAAGCCCAGAGCGGCTCCCAGCACTGCCTTCTGGAAGTCAGGCACTGGGCATCCTCTCAGCTCATACCTGAATAGACACACCTGACCAACATCTGTGGGTCCTTTAGGGCACAGATTGAGACCCAGAATATATGAGCCCCCAAAACAGGGTTTCTTATCCATCCACATTGGGAGTCAGGGGAGACAAGACTGCTTGGTCAACAGATAGCCCACATGTGGCCTAGTCAGTGGGTTTTGGAGCGAAGGCATTGAAAATGACCATGAAAACAAGGAGAAAAGCTTGGGGATACTGGGATTCACTCTCCTGGAGGACTTGGGAGTGGAGGCCACTCTCTTCTGATCTTGAAAGGCCTCCTCCCACCCCATCTGTGCAATGTCAGCCTAGCGGGGGCAGATTGCTCACTGGGAGCCACTGTGGGCTCATGGAGCAAGGGTTTACCCAGGTGAGGCCTCTCTCTGCTCTCTACTTCCCTAGTCTACAGGAGCAGGCTCCTTGCTCAGGGCCAGGCAGAACAGAAGAGAGCAGCGATAGTCAACCATTTCCCCTCTGTCCTCATGCTACCCATGCATCACTTCCTCTTGTCCCCCTCAGTTGTGCTGCCCCCTGAGAAGTCTGAGGGCCACGAGGGCCAAGGACAGCCCTTCAGCATAGATGATGGGGAGAAAGCAGCAGGCCGGGAGGGCCCGCTAAGACTCAGCAAGAAGCACTTGAACATTGACGTAAGTCCTCTCCCCTGAACATCTGCATGAGCGGGTCCCTAGGGTCCAAGATGAATAGTGGGGGTCCCTAAATGGGGGCCATGGCCATTCCAACCCTATGCTTTCCTTAGCTTCTCTGAGGCCTTAAAGCAGGACTAAAATGTGCTGCTTTACTGTTTTGCATGATATTGCCATGGACTTGGCAAGGCCGGGCAGTTTACATATGTAAAAAATGGGATTGCTTATGTAATGGGTATCCAGGACTACTGGTCAGGGAACAACAGCGGGGTCTCCCGCCCCACAGACAGGGGAGCAGCAGGAACATGTGGTTCTAATTCTCTTTATTCAAAGTGATCCTGGGTATTTGCACGAGCAGAGACAGTCGCCGCAGGGGAGAAACTGAGTCATGAGGCATGGAGTCAGCTCCTCATTAGGAGATGGGTGGGGCTGGGCAGAGACAGGGTTTGAGGGTTGCAGGCCAACTGCCTTCGAGCTTCCTTCACCTGTGTAGAAGCTGGGACGAACTGCAGCTGGGGGACTCCCAGTCGCCAGTCCCAGCTGGCTCTTCCTTGTCTCCTACCCCTGCATATGGCCTACAGACCCTCCAATGTGATGTCTCCGTGGAAGAAGACAACCGCCAAGAGTGGACATTCACACTGTATGACTTTGACAACAGTGGGAAAGTCACCAGAGAGGTAATGTGCCCACATGCGGCAGACCACCATAGGATGGAGGCTCAGGTTAGGGGCGTGGCTGCTTAAGATCTGGAACCAGTTTGGTTTGGTAAACAGATGGACAGATAATGTCTGAATCCTCAGATGGAGAGACAAAATGAGCCCTAACTGGAGAAAGAGACTAGAAATTTCCTGAGAAGCGGGGCCCACTTTCACATCCTCAGCCAGCTGGTATCAGTATCCCCTTACTCTGTAAGTCTGCACACATCTCTTCACCAAGTCCAGTATGGTCTTCCTCTATAGCTGTGATGTCCCTAAGCCAAGCCTGGGCCAATGGTCTTTTATGGGACAGCCTGGGTACTTGGAGTGCCCCTGCTCCATTGAACTGTGTCTAGGAGAGCAGAGGAAGCCTGTGCATTGCCCTTGTGACATTGATGCTGAAATAAGTGTATCCAGGTAAAAAAAAAAAAAACAACTTACCTGCTTGCTTATCAATGTTCTGGAATATAAAAGTCAGAGATGTGGCTTTGAAAGGACAGATGGCAGGGCTACCGTTAAGCCACGTATGACATTCTTGGGCTAATATTAGATATGAGTCAGTCTCTGGTGGGGAATAAGTGGACTCAAGGTACCATGTAGTTACTCAAGGAGGTAAACACATGCTTGATAAAGGGAGGAATGTCCCTTGAAGTCTGTCATGTTGGTCCCAGGACATGTCCAGCCTGATGCACACCATCTATGAGGTTGTCGACGCCTCTGTCAATCACTCCTCGAGCAGCAGCAAGACTCTCCGAGTGAAGCTAAGTGTCAGTCCTGAACCCTCCAGCAAGAGGAAGGAATGTCCTCCCACTGGCCAAGGTGAGGGGTCTCTGCCACGACCCTTCCTGTTCAAATGGCGCTGTCTCCATGATCACCACCCCTAATACAGGCCTGCGGGGGCAGGCCACTTCCACAGACACCTAACTTACACTTCACACCTGCCCTTCCCTAAAGCACTTATCTCTGCACCATCGGTCCCTGCATATCAGCATGGTTCATGTTTCCCAACCACTTTCAGTCAAAAACTTCTTGTTTCCATATGTCCCAAGCAGAACCTGGTACCTTGCAGGGGACAAAACTGTTTTCTTAGTGAGTGGATGGATGAGTCAAGGAAAATAATTCATTAACAAAGGGCATAGTGATAGGTCTCCAATCTTAAGCACTAGGGAAGCAACAGGGTTAAAAGTCAACAATCAGCATTGGTTATAGGATAACTCTGTCTCAAGACAATACAACAATAACAGCAAAGAATGAGTGGGTATATGGATTCATAGGACAAATGGGCAGAAGAATGCTTGAGTGAAAGCGTGCATGTGCAGGTGAGCAGGGGATGAGTGAATGACCAAATCGCAAAGGAGTGAACAAATGAGTGAGGCATGAGAGAGCACAGCACCTTTCTTTCAGACCGGGAGCCAGCTCGTGGCAGAACAGAGAGTGAGCTCACAGAGGACTCCCGGGTGGCTGACAGAAGGCTGTCTGCCTACAGCAGGTGAGGTGTGGGGCCGGGTGGTTGCTTCCTGCAGGCCTCTCTGATGTCAGGCAGGGTGCTGAAACAGGAAGGCCCTGTGTGTTGTGAAGGGCACCTGGGTGGGGCTAAGCATCATGTCTATCCAAGGAAGGGAGCAGGGGCCATGTGGCCCGTTAAGTGGCCAGGAGCACCATTCAAGCCTGGGAGACCTGTGGTGGGGCCCTGGGTCCCGGTGGGCTGCCGTAATGAGCTGTGGACCTTAGTTCTCTGAACGACATACAACATTGCTCTTCTGCCTCCCTCCTGCTTTCTCCGGACAGTGGGCACTAGTCAAAGTCCCTACTTAAGCCTCCTAGACCACCTCCCCGCTCTGTAGGCATTCGTGCCATATGAGGGTTGAAGCTCCGGCCTTGAGAAAATGGTCAGGCCTATCCTCTCTGCTCCACACAGGAAGCCCAATGCTGATCCCCAGCCCTGCTCTGTGCGAGTGCCCTACTGTGTGGATGAGAACACAGAGCGCAGAAACCACTACCTAGACCTTGCTGGCATCGAGAACTATACATCTAAGTTTGGTCCTGGTAGGTACTGGAGGACTCCCACCATTGGTCTCTCGGCCGTGTATAGCAGCCTCCCTGAAGCTGCAAGTAGGCAGGAGGCTCTGGAATTATCCAAACACAGTGTTGGATCCCTGGTGTCCCCACCCCGTTTGGGCACCTCGTCATCCTCTGCCTAGATGTGGACTCACAGCTTCCCCTCCTGTCACTGGCAGGGGCCTGGAAAGCAAGGTGGTTAAACATCCAGGTATGTGTATGAGACATAACTCTGGCTTAGAGAAGATAGAAAACTACTAGATTTAGCTTCCGGAGCCTTCCAGCTGGGGGAGCTGGTGTGTTAGGCCAGAATCGCCAGCTTGTGTAGAAGTGGACGGCCAGTATTGTAGGCACCTGCAGTCCTGCTTTACTGAATGCGCCTCTTGTTTTGTGCCTCTAGTAGCCTTTAGAGGTTCATGAACTGCAGCCTGCCTGGCACTCTGAAAGCTGGAGGCGAGAGCCCCCACCCCATTTCCACTGAGCATCCCTGGGGGTCCACACAGGCAAGCTGAACACTGTGACAGTGTCTGATAAGCTCCTCCAGTCTGTTCCAGACAACCTGGGCTAGAGGTCCCTGGCTGAAGTTGACCCTCACCTGGCAAGGGCTGGCCCCATGTGCTTTGTACTAGAGCTTCAACCCTCTGATGATAGGGGTGTCTGAAGAGGTAGATGTGGCTCCAGGGGTTTAGTGGGGAGTTTGACCTCAACTGGCCCCATGTACTAAGGTCACTGCACAGGGCTGACTTTAAGGGTTTAACTACTTCCTGAAGCTGAAACCAGATTATTGCAGAAGTCTGCTTGATCTGGCTCTATCAAGTCTCTCTCTGTATGTGTGAGAAAGAGAGATGGAGAGGGGGTGTATATTAATGAATTAATTACACTCCTTCACTGGAGTACCCCCTAATATAACACAACTTTCTGTCACCCCTCCTTATGTCCCAGACAGGGTTCTGACTATGCCAGTGGAGATTCTCCCTAACAAGACCCACAACAGGGAACAAGGGGCCAGCTGAGCCAAGCAGCAAGTTGTCAGGGTAGCCAAACCCCTTTCAGGAGTGACATTCAGGGTCTCTAATAAGGGGATGATTCCCAGACAGTATATAAAATGTGCCTGGGACTGAACTGTCACTTCTCCCTGCTCAGCTTGGGGCATGTGACCATCTGAGCTGTGAGCCAGCCAGAAGGCCACCTCTATTGCAAACCCATAGTGCAGATACGGCATGTGTCCCAAGCCTTACTCTGGGCCACCATTGTGTCTTGTCCCTAGGGTCACCACCTGAACAGGCCAGGCAAGAACATCATGGCAGGGCCACACACATTCCAAGCAGGTCCCGATCACAGGAGTCGGATGCTCACGCTATATACCACCGCAGGTCCCAGGTCCTGGCTGACCATGTCGTACCAACTAATGAGCCTGCTGCCCGGGCTCTGGTTGTGCAGCCCCGGCTCAAGGGGCAGGAGAAGCAGTTCCTCAGGTCTCCCAAAGGTTCAGGAAAACCTCTCGGGGCACCAGGCAACAGCAAGCCAGGGAAAGCACTCAGCTATGGCCTGCAGGCTGTGCCACTGTCCCAGAGTGCTCAGGATGGCCACCACCTTCCGCAGCCCCCGCCACAGCCCCCACCACAGCCCTATGGTCACAAGCGGTACCGACAGAAGGGCCGAGAAGGCCACTCACCACTCAAGGGGCATGGCCAGCCTACCATGGTGGAGCATGAAGTGGTACGGGACATGCCTCCCATGCTGGGGCCCGAGGGCTACGTGGTGCCTGTGATCCAGAGGCACGAGCACCACCATCACCACGAGCACCACCACCATCACCACCACCACCACTTTCACCCATCCTAGCATCCAAACAAGCACTTTGCTCCCATGCCCTCGGGGACACAGCAGGTGCTGGCATGAGCCCAGTAGAGTACAGCATCTCCTGGCCCAACACCAGTTACAGATGGCAAGTTGGCACCAGGGAGATTGTACCAGGCTGGATATTCATGGACAAAGCCACCTTTCTCCATTCCATTTGGATACTAGTACATTTAATGGCAGCTGACAGTTCTCAGTAACACGTGCTTCTGTGTGATCCAGAAAGCCCATACGCGAGGGCAAAAAAACCCATCTGCTCTTACTTTTGCTGCACAGCGTCGTCCTGGGATGTTTGAGAGACTGTGCCTAGACATGGTTTGTATCCTCGTGGTTCTTTGACCTTTGGGTGCCTTGAGTTCCTGGCACAAGGCCAGGAGTGAATGGAGAAGGCAAAGCTTTCTGTGAGGTTTATTCACTGTAAAGTCAGTGGGCTGGGCCTAGAAAGTAGTTGTTCTCCAGCATGCCATGTCCTTAGTTTCCCCCTATTTCAAGCAGAGTGGAGGGGCCATGAGTGAGCAGAGGGACAGAGTGATGTTCAGTCAGTGGGTAGCAGGAAGGCTTCCAGCATCCTAAGTGGATGAGGATGAGACCCAGACAGATTTCGATGGGTTGGATCAGGTATCACGCCAGGGGCCCGTCCAGGCTGTGCTCATTTTGCAGCAGAGCCAAGTGACACTTAAGTGTCCCTCTATAAGGGCTACAAGGGTGTGGGAACCTCAACAAGACATGCTCTTCACGGTTCCACCAAGAGGAACTTTTTAACCTCTTGTGAGCGTGTGCAGATGGCATTTTTTTTGTCTTCTCAGCGTTAAAAACAAACAAACAAACTGCATTCTATAATGTGCCGTACCCTGAATTAAAACACTTTTCTGAGAGCTTCGGTGAGTCTACCTACACCTTGTAGCCACAGGTGATGGTGACAGGTACATATTATGGAGGGTGAGGGCTGTGGATTCCTCTTGGCTTATGCTGGTTGAGGCACACAACTCCATTGTAAATCAGAACTCTAAACCCAAGACCACTCCATGTTCACAGGACCACTAGGCCCACAGGGGCTACATGGGCCAGGGCTTATTCAGACTTTAGAGAAGCAACACAACTTTATGCCTGCTCTAAGGAATTCCTGAAGCTATGGATGTGATGTCTCCTCTGACCTGACCTTACATACACAGGGAGACCTAGGCTTATCAGCTTTCTGACAGCTATTGCTGGTCCCTTTACAGTTAGAAATGGCCCCGAACACCAAAATGACTAGAGCGTGGCCTTTTCCTTACAGGACTAAAGTTCTCCCCTCTCCCCATCATGGATGTAGGGAAGGTACATGGATGGCAAAGCTCAATCACCCACACAGCAGAGGGAGTAGACAGGAGTAAGCTTGGCCACCCAGCTTTTCTCTCAGTGTGCAGCATTCCTATGCTAGGCTTGTGTTACAAGGGCCTGCCAGGCCTTGAGAGACATTGTGCAGGATATCCCTAATGACACCTTGGGCCATGGTTCAGCCGAGCACCTAGTGGGGGGGAGTCTGCCAGATCTGAGCATTGGCTTCCTGTTGTAAAAATTCAGGGCAGGTGGAAGTCCTAACAAGCTCATGGCAGGGCTGAGCTCCTGCAACTATGAGAATGTTAAGCAGAGGAGTCTGCACCACTCCCTCCTAGGGACCAAGCCTCAGCAGGGTCCTTAGCGCCAGCGCCAAATGTGTGAGGCTCAGAGGGATGGAAAGCATGAATGAAAGAAAAAACAAAAGCCCCAAATCATTGAAGTTGGATGTGGCAGCGAATACTTGTGCAAGGCTACGTCAAGAGCTACAATTTAAGACCAGCTGGAACAATCTAGTGAGACTACCTCCTCCACCCCACCCCCCCAAATTGCCTGCATTCTCCAACAGTCAGCCACTCTAGACACGGCCACTAGTGCGCACACACACGAGAACAGTGGGTCTGCTGAGGTGCAGTATCTTGGCCTGGGTTGACTCAGGGACTCCAGGACCACCTAGAAGTCAAATTGCAATGTGGAGATGGAGGTAAGAAGGCCAGAGGCTCTGACGCTTAGTCTACTCTGCTGGATCCCAGGAAGCAGTCTCTGTGGCAGTTAGTAGTAGCTGGCAACAGAAGAGGCTGGCCACTGTGAGGGAAACAGCCTTGTCTGTGTACACAGAGGTTGTGGCTACTGTGTGTTCCTGGAACTGAACCTGATCTTTGTACATTCCCAAATAAAAACCATCAAGGGAACGAAGGTGTCACCAAGATGCCCCTTTCTCAGCAGGTACCCCCATCACTTTCAGGACGATCCTTTTGACTCTGGATGCCCTCTCAAGGGTGATTTGGGATTCTGCTGCCCTGAGCTAGCCATGTGTTCCGCTCACACACGGAGGCCTCTTTACCGCTTTCCTATCAAATTCAGGCAAGTGTGGGCTTGTCGCTCTAAACCTTTCGGGATTAGCTCTGCCTCTTCGGGGCTCAGACCTGGGCTCACAGCCATGTTGCTCTCGCCTGTTACCAAGGCCAGTTCTAAGGGCAGAAGGCAGTCCCTGCCATCCTCAGCTGGCTTTGGAACTACCTAAGGAGACCACACCACATCTTTGGCATCCATTGGATCATGACCATGTCCTTGTTCTACTCTCAGAAAGGGACAGGCCACAGAGCATGCCTTTTCATTCTACCTTGCAAGACCTCTCTGCTGTTCCCTTGGGTCTGTTCATAGCTGCATGTTTTCATGACCTTGGGTAAAGTGACCTGTGGGCCATTCCCCAGGCCTGGGGTAAAAGGGGACTTTAAAAGGGTCCTCATTCCAGTGTAATCAAGGATTTGGCCATCAGTGAACCAAGTCCATCCTCGGGGATTTTGGAGTGGTACCCGTTCTGTTTCTAGTGTCCTAAGCAGAAGGCATCACTGACAGACATCTGTGGTTCCTCAGCTCTAAAAACTACACCATGACAGGTCTCCCAAAGGCCAATGGTACTCATTAACCTCCATCTGCAGGGTGTAACAGACTACAAAGACTACACTGCCTGCCCAAGACTCATACTACCTATAGAACCTGTTAGGCTCTTGATATGACTGAGCTCTTCTGTGTCTGCCTGCTCCCCATGACAACCCAATTCCTGAGCTCCTAATCTTTGCCATGAATGCCAAGCCTATGTGCTCTAAGCCATGTGTAAGAACTCTGCCCCCCACTAGGGCCAAAGGACAGCTTTTCTCCCAGTTCATTCTCATAGCCCACTCACAGCTGTGCTGAGCACTTACTGTGTATGCTGCATCCAAGGTTCACCACAGATAGGGTGATAACTGCATACACCTGTCATTAGGATTTCAAGCTTCTACATCAGAAAGGCCTTCTCAAAAATAAAAACAAACAAACAAACAAACAAAAAAAACAGCTCTGTGCTCATTTGGCAGTCTTCCCTGACCTGTCCTCCTTCCTAAAAGTTTCCTTGGATTTGCTTCTTCTGGGACTCAACTTGAGTGGAATCCATACTCCAGGAGCAGTGATGACTCCTCTGAGCAGGTCTCCTGGGTTTGTGCATGCTGCCACATGTCAGAACCTCCATTTTCTGTAAGCAAACACTGCTCGATTGCAGAATGTCTAGGTATGTCAATCCATTTATCATGGATTGACACCATGATAAATGCCAGGGAAAAGGCTTGTAGGGATATGTCCTGGGCCACAAAGATAATACTTCATAATTTTTGAGGCCCAATGCCATTCCCATGGCTGCAGTTCTGTATTCCAGTGACTCAAGAGCTGACATGTTCCCCATTTTCTGGATTATAGCCTCGCTTGTACCGTGATGATTCTGGGGCTTCCATCCTTAGACAAATTCTGTGTTGAGTCCCTATGGCAGTGTCCAAATCTAACAAGCTAGCAGGAGAGTGCCCCTTAGTATTTTTGTAGGGGTTCTCCAGCGCAGGAGGGTCAGTCCTGACCATGGCTGGGCTCCTGGGTGATCAGTCCAGCAGTGGACCTCTGAGAAGCTCTGGAAGGAATGAGTAAGTGCACCTTCTCCCACCACTGAATTTTACAGTAAACGAGACACATGAGGTTCTTTATACACTTATATTTCATAGAACTTTACACTTCTACTAACAAAGTCATACAAAGCCTATAAAAAGGAAAACATGGAACTGATTTGAATGGCCACAGTTACCAGGAACAAAGTGTTTGCAAGGGAAGGGAGGCCGGATACTTTGACTGGCAGCTCTTGTGACCCAAAACCTGGAAAGGCCAGCCACCCAGGGCACTCCTAACTGCTGGCAGAGGTGCCCACCTGCTCTGCTCTGGCACTGAGTGGAAACCATTGTACTGAAAGGTGCACATACTGGGCCGCTAATCTGGCAAGCTGACCTCCAACTGCCTGACAGTCTGAGGAACCCCTGCAGGTGAAAACTTGGCCTCTACCCTAACTGGAACTTTGTGAATGTGGACAGGGTTGATTCTCCTGGATGAAACCAGAGATGGCCCGGGGTCTGGCATCACGGGACAGCCACACAGAAGCTACCTCTATCAAGCTTCCCCAGGGAGGGTTAAATAAATAAATACGCCATACAGAACGTGTGGAACGGATTGCTGCTGTTGCCCGCAGCCTGTGAACAAACCATGACCTACAGAGCAGAGTGCTCAAGGGTAAAGTGCAAATCCTCTGTTGGGTTCTTGAGAAGTATGGAGGCACCCGTGACCCCATCTCAGTAAGGCTCCATGGCAGGAGGCAAGAGGCTCAGCCAGAGACCCAGGGTCTCGTAAACCGGCGCTGAGGGTGTTGGGCTGGGTCTGGTTCTTCTCCCCAAGAGGGTGAGGGATGGGACGGCATGTCATGTGCAAAGCTGTATGCTGAGCCACATCATGGTTCACACTCTAGAAGGCACCTGCTGGCATGGGCTATGTGCAGAATCCTCAGTGCTCCTGCTGTTTGCTTGTCACACTGTGACTCTCTGGAGTCACCCGCTTGATGTTCCCAAGCCCAGTGTGTATGAAATCAAGCGGATGGGTTCCCAGGAGAAGAGAGAGCAGATTAGCTGCAGACAGCCATGGATCTGCAGGAAAAAGGTGCTCTCTGCAGGAGCAGGAGCTCCTAGGGCATTACACTCAGACGGGGACACAGCTGGCAGGCACCACTGGCCCAAACAGTGACCCACTCCTACCCTGTAAACACTATCTCACTCTCCAGTGGTACCCTGAGCCATGTCTGAGGAGTGTGGGCAGGGAATGGGGAGGTGAAGGTGGATAGTCCTGAGCTTGCTTACTCTACAGAAAGCACAGCTAAGGACACTCAAAGAAACAGAGAAGGCAGAAACCAATGGGGAACAGCTCACTGATATTCTAGCCCAAGGAACTGGGTGCTTCTCGTATTCTGGACAGGGTGGAAATGAAATGTAACAGCCCCAAAATGCTGGACAGTCATCCGCAGAAAAGTGATCCTAGTATCTGGAGGTGAGGCTCTGCTTGTAGTGGGAAGAGCTGACCCCGGAGTCCTTGGGTATACCTACCATTGCCCACAGCGATGCAAGGAGCCACTCCTGTCAGAACAGCTCTAGGTGTTCCCCCTGGAGCATCTGCTTGGAGGAAGCCTAGCAGGTGTCCATGGGAAGCCATGTGGGGCAGGTGGCCAGAATCACTGCAATGTCTTGGTAGGCCAGGCAGCAAGTGCCAGGGCAGTGGCCATCAGTCAGTGGCATGCTGGTGGGCCCCAGCCTGGCCACAGGCTGCTAGCACAGTCCTGACCCCATCCAGGTGTGTCCAGGCTGCAGGTGTTAGGAGTAAATGGTGATGACTTCCCGGCCACCACCCCTGACCAGGAGGACCCTGTTCAGCCCCTCGGTCAAGACCTCAAGGAACTCCATGTCTGGGTTGATAGTTAAGGCCATACCAATCTCAACCGGCCACACCAGGGACCCCAGTTCATACTACTGGCTCAGCCTGGGAAGCCAAGGCCAGTGGTAGATGGGCTAGGGAGCTCCAGGACAGAGGAAATGAGGGGGTGGTATTATGAAAGAACAGGAAGGAATCTGCCACCTCCAGAGGGCAGAGATTCCTGGAGCCTCCAGATATTAACTTGAAATCAACAGGCAACTGGGTCACAGGAAACCTAATGACTGGGTGGTCTCTGGCCACAAAACCTAAGGAAATGTCTTCCTCATTTGCCACTCCATGGTCCCAAGTGGCTGTCCAACAGGACCCAGAGATGCCCTGACACCAGCAAAGCACAAACTGTCAAAGCTGTGGCCCACCCACTAAGCTATGAAACTTAAAAGCAGGGCATCTGTCCTTTTTGATCTGCCTCTGGGGGACACTAAGCTCAGGGATCCTGTGGAGAATACCGAGAGGACACTGCATCTGGGCAAGGAGACTCCGACAGGATCTGGAAACAGTTCTGCTGTGGGATAGAGGCCAGTGAGACCGGGAGAGGCCAGGTACATGTAGGAGAACAAGGGCTCAGTTCTTCCTGTGAGGGGTTGCTGTTGTGCTCAGGTACTTGCTGGGCATTCGGAGGACCCAGTTTGTGTCCCAGTTTACACTGCTCTGCATCTGCTTCAAGGCCTGCCACCCAGGGACACAGCATGTGGATTTGCCACTGCTTCACATCAGATGTCAAAGCAAAGGTGCATGCATCCTGGGATACAGTTGTGGCCCAGGTAGAGTGCTTAATAGCTTACCCAATGCTCTGTGCTTGATCCCCAGCACTACAAGGAAGGGCCCATCACTCATCCCTCAGACAATGTCATTTCTCCAGACTCCATGGCACTTGCCTACCTCTTCCTATCTCCAAGGTCCCCAAGACAATGCAGGGCATACAAGGTAGAAAAGCATGTTCTGGCACTGATGGGCCTAGGTTTACTCCTCACTGTACCCCACATTACTGCCTGTCTTAACCCCCCACACATCTTCCCCAGTCCATATAAGTTGAGGCTCTGTGAACAAGAGGAGGCAGCCTTGACAGTGCCAATATTGCTCACCCCACCAGTAAGAAACAGTAGAAAAGGATACAGTTCTCATCCCCCTGACGATTTTTTGGGGGGCCTGGCATATTCAGCAGGACCAGCTGGGCATCTTGGGACTTGTTGAGAACAACACCATTGAGCTTCACAGCAGTATGCATCCTCCTGACATTGGACTGGTCCCTGGGAGAAGGGTAGTAGAGTGGGAAGTACAGTGGGCTTGAGGTCTGTGGTCTGCCTGCCCTCCCACTGTGTTCATGTATGCTAGGAAGGGCAGGGCTCAGCAAGTCATCTGAGAAAAACATGTGAGCCTAGACACTTGAGAACAGAGCATCACTAAACAGCTAAGCTTCTAAGGACCATAAGGTAATGCAGGTAAACTACAACACGCTCAGTAAGCCACACTTGCAAAGCAGCCATTGGTACAGGCAGAAATGGTGAGAGGGCACAGCAGCTGTCTGGGCAGGCAGGGGAACTAGCTTGTGTCTCAGGGCAGTGGTACAACAGCTGGATCCCTGGCATCCTAACAACACATCTGGTGCTGCCAAGGAGCAAATCTGTTCAACTGAGTTCAGATACTTAGGTGTGGCTGGAACTAGATGCTCAAAAGGAGAGGTCTGGAGTGTCCTCTAACCAGTCATGACAGTGTCACCCGGTACTGTCAGATTCTGTGTTGCAGCTGGGATTCAGCAGAGAACTGGGTCTGGACCCAGGTACCCCTCTTTCCTACCCTCAGCCAATCCAGACAACACTGCCAAGCTGTGACTAAGAAATGAGAGCTTCTAGCACTGGTGGTTAAGACTGTGGCCTCTGAAGTGAGCAGGACATCACTAACTCCCATCACTCTCACATGTGCTCTGTTGCTATAAGGAGCACTGTAGTCCTCAGTGTCCCTGTGTAGCAGGGATCACAGCCTGCCACAGAAGTCTGAGGACACTACATGTTCATACTCACTAGTACACATAGGCATTCAGGTACCTGTAGGTCAGAGGTCAGCCTTCTCATCTATCATACACCCCCTCAAGAGAACCAGACTAACCACGTGTAGAACCAACATTTAGAAAAATTACCTTGGGACACTTTGCCACAGAGCACTACCTGTCTCAATGAATTTGTATTCCTATCTGTACTGAGACATCTGGCACATCCTTGGGCTCAAGACAGGAAAGAATTTTCAGCCAGCCTGTTAATCTGCCACAGTCATGACTGTACCCTTCTAAAAGTAGAGGCATCTGTGCCTCAGATCCAGGGACACACAGGTGAAGCTGCCATTTGAGGGTCACAGAGAGGTCCTCAGAGGCCCCCACTCACAACCACTGATCAACTCAACTCTAACTGCCATTCTCCAGCAAGAAAACAGTCATGGGCCCTTTCTCTTCTCTCTTCAGTTTAATTTGATAAAATTATAGGTCAGTCTCTGTGGCACCATTCAGGCCTTTCATTACAGGAACCCTGAATTCACTGCATGGAAAAGGCACAATTACTGTGTGTTTGGTCCAACAGCAATTCCCAAACTGCATGAAATGCAAAAGAGCCTAGGGGTGAGAGAGGATAGCAGTCACATGGAACCTGAATCCTGGGTTTGGACTGTTATCCATTCCATTATGGCATGCCCTGTTGAAACTAGAAAAACAAGAGGGTCCAGGAAAGGTCCTTGGGTTCTGGAAGCTAACTGAATCCCATCTCTATTCCCAGTAACCCAGCAGAGTTAATCAGTAAAATGTCTTGTACAAGTGAAATTTCTAGACAGTGTGCAGACCTGTGAGTGTAAATCTATGCAGTCTTGGCAGCAGGAGCTGAAGTCACATGTCCTTGGCTGGCTATCAGCAGAGCTGCCCAAGACCATCCAAAACAGAAAATGCATGCACTCAAATGTCTACAAATGCTAACAGGTGCATACCAACCCTCATGCAGGTAGGGACACTGGTGTACACAACACAAATGCACTGACACCAGCACACATGCTCATCTGATAACACATGCGTGAGCTTTAACTGGCGTACATGTTTTCTAACTTGTACTCACATGCACTCTAACTGGCACAACCATATATGCTCCAGGGAAATTGTAAAAGGAAATACCTCTTGGAAATAGGCGTGAACTCTAAAGCTTCTTCTTGACCCTGGCTAAGCCTGGGTCTTGAAAGATAAGTAAGTACACCAACAAGAGTCCCCATGTGTGTGTCCAGGCATCTATATGTACACATACATATGTGTATACAATGGGTATAGGGTTAAACCTTGTTCCTATGCCTATCTGATTATGCGTTTTAATAAACTACGGGGGCAGGGTGGCATTTAGATCTGCAGAGAGCAGGATGCCTGGGGTGCTCTCAGCCTCCCCAGTTGGCCAAGCTTCTCAAGGTTTACTCAGTGAGTAACTCAGGTACAGTCATGTAACCATCTCAGCAGTACATTGTACATGACCTGCCTTTGAGGGACAGCAACACAGAATGACTGGAGGGAGACAGGACAGGGACAGGGACAACACAGATGAAAGGATCAGAGCAACATCTCCAGGCAACCTCAGCATATGTCTCCCAGAATGCTCCCACCCATGGGCTTTGCAGGTGGACCCTCAGACTTTGGATCCCTGCCTTTGACTCCCGGCCCTAACATCCTGCCTCCATAGCTCACACACAGGTAGTCTGACCATATAGAATGGATCCGTATTCCTTTTTCACTGGAGAGGAAAGGATGGCAGCCTCCTGGATGAATGGAGAGCCAAGGAAGCAATTTTATGTTGAATGAGTAGCTCTGGAGGGATGTGGGTGAACCTGGCTCATTGCTGCAGGAAGCACACACCTGTCCCGCCCCCCAATTCCCTCAGAGCAGCTCAGGACCAGCCCTCCCACAACTGTCCTTTGTGTCACTTAGAGAGTGGCCCTGAGCCACTCCGAGTGGAGGCAGTGAGGGCCAGAGAATGCTCTACACACACAGGGCTATACACGTATGCACACAAGGGCATGCAAGGCAACTCAGTCTAAGAGGCAGCCTAGAAATGAAGGTTCACTTACAGGTTTCCCCACTCTCTACATGGAAGAGAACACAAAGAGCAGGTTACTCCAGCAGAGGACTCCACACAGTTGAACCAATTCAAGCACTGCCAGCCATGCTAAGTGGTGAAATGGCTGGCCTTGACCCTTCAACAGATTCCCACTCCTCTCCCCGACCCTAGGAACTTGGAGCTTTCCTGTTATCCCACCATGAAGACCCAGTCAAAGGGGGCTCTGCCCTCATTTGGGCTTGGAGGCTATGTCAATGAGACTTAATTGACCCAGTTATGATGGTATGCCCACAGCTCTGTGACAGACACTAGGACCTCACAGACTTGAGATTCTCAAGTCAGCCAAGAAGACAGGACCCCAGAGGTCCATGGCAGCACTTAGACCATAGGAAGTCTGGAACTCTACCTTTCCAAAGATAGTAAGTCATGTTTGAGTAAGCTCATCTCTCCCAGCTGTGGGAAGTCATTAGCAGCAGGAGAGTAGCTCACAGCCCAGTCCCCTCATGACCTGCCCCACTGGTGCTGACAGCATAGCCTTGGACTGGTCCCAGCTCTCTGTAGGCCTGTGGGCCAGTGGGCTGCCCTCCAAAACTCCTTAGAGGATGGGGATGGGAGACTGTCCCCACTGTGCCTTGGCCTAGACACTCACGGCTTTAGGCTGAAGAGGTCTTTGAAGCCTGATGCACCGGTATCCTTGTTCCTGTGTTTTTCTGCAATGAGTTTCTCTTTTGTCCATGTCATCTGCACTTTGTCAGGTGTTGGAGGAGCTTGGGTTCTAGCAGCTGCTGTGGTATGGGATGCGGTATTCCTGTCGTGGATCAGCTGGGCCTGAGGGAACAGCAGAGTTGGAACAGATCTGGCTCTTGGAAGCTACCTTCAGAAGAATGTGACCAATGAGGCAACGAGGCTGCAGAATGAACCAAGAAGATTCATCTGTGACTCACTAGGACCCCTCAACCACTGGACAGCGGTCCACAAAGGGCCCTGGCAGTGTTCCCACCCCACAAGGATCTCCCCTATCTCTACCACATGGACTCTTGTTTCCCTCCACCATCTCTTTATTCCTCACTTTTCTCCCTTCATAAGAACCAAACAAACAAACAAAAAAACCCCTCAGAAATGCTGAGCGAAGAAACATTGCTGTCAACAGTCTCCTTACGTCGTGTGGCCCAACCTCTCAGCCATCAACTCTGACCAGCAGACACATCATGGTGTACATTTATGGCAGCTTCTATTTCAGGGAGGGGCTTGCTTCAACCCTCCTGGCTGCCAGGGAAGCAGGGCCTGACAGGCTCTCAGGGGCTCTGGAAGGGTCCTAAATGTGTGGTGAGTGGTAACCCTGGGAGGATGAAGAAGGGGCGTGCCTACCTACACAGCCCTCTCCTGTGACTTAAGCATAAAGGGAGTGAAGTGAGACCAATCTGCACCCTAGGCTTAGGGTGAAAGGCCTGAGCAGTTCTTCCTCTTGTCTGGACTATGAGAGTCAGCACTGATGCTCTGAATCTAGGCTGTCAACAGCCAGGGACAAAACGGCACATGCTATCTGTCTGCTAGAGTCACAGAGAATGGGAACTTTCCACTAAGCATATCCAACCACTTGGAGGCTAAGTGAAGCAAAATGCAGCTGAAGACACAGAAATCCCCACTCAGAAAGCCCCTTGTAACTAGGACTCATAAATGTCCCCACAGGACAAATCCATGTCCCAAGGGGAGCAAACGGCAAGGGCTAGCTTGTCTTCTTCATACTTGACAGTGTGAATGAGCCACTGGCTAATGAGGACACATTAGGACACATGCCCTCTGTGGGAACCAGCCAAGGGCGCTGACCTGCCACCTGCTTACCCTTGTAGCCTCAGTCAGTGTGGGTAATGGCTTACTGCCTGCTCACCTGCAGCTGGGGGGGGGGTGTCAAAATCCACCAGGGAATGCTACTTATCCTGAGCCCCACTCAGTACTGTCTGTACAGCAGAGGTTAGCAGGGGCCTCCATGATGGACACCGAAAGACCTCAGATGGCAGCCTGGGTCAAACCAGCTATGTCTGGACTTCATGGTCCTGAGTGTCCTCTTCTCCCCAACATGGCCTTAATGTCCCTACAGCCTCCACAGGGAAAAAGCCTGTTGGTCACCTACCATAGCTGATTCAGTACAGTCCAGCAGTGCAACCTGCTGACCTGCTCCAAGCAAACCAGTGGCCTCTGTGTCATGTGAACACCTTTGCTGAAGTCAGACTCCTGAATATCGTCCCCCTACCTCAAACCCTTCCTTGTCTGAGTGGAGTAATTCTCCAGGTTAAAGATGCCCCTTAATCTAGTATGGGTTCTTTGTCCTGGCTGAGGCCAGAACAGCAGGCTGGCACTAGGACTCCCTGCAGCCCACGGGGATGGTAACAGAAACAAAGCCACAGAATCTTCCCAGACAGTGCTGGAGGCAGCTGCCAGGCATCCATGCTATAGTCTCTGTCCATAATCATGGAGGGCATCCTGTCTGGATCCTAGGTCTCCTGCCTCCTTTGCCCCTAACTCCTAGGAACCTGGGGTGATCACTGCTCTGATTCCAGTTATTAGTCACGTGACCCACTGGCTGACCTTGGCCAATCCTCATGGACAGCGAGGTGACGGGAAGCAGAGGGTTCTTGTGCCACTGTGACCAGAGTATGTTACCACTGACCCCATAGACTCATTCCTTCCGCCCAGTCTGCCACTGGAAGGCCACACGTAAGATTCTGGAGTTTGTGCAACAGGAGACCGGAGGGCATGGCCACAAAAAAGGTATCTTTCCTACATGTGAAGTGGCCACAGAGATGCCAGCCCTCGGAGTCACGCCGCAACCACGGGTTCAGGTGGCTATGCTTGCTTTTCATTAACAACTGATGCCAAATGCCATAGGAACTGTTCCACTCCAGGGCCTGTGCTGCTGGGCAGCCCATTAGCGCCGATCCCATTCCATGTCTGAGGCCAGATGGCACTGACCTCCCTTTCTTCTCCCCAGTACACACACCTCTCTCTCCCGCTCATTCTTTGACAACTGCATCTGTTTCAGCATCTGTGACCTCTGCTCCATCATTAGCGTCTTCTCATAGGTGAATGCAGAGATGTCATTTTCAACCTAAAAAGTGTCAAGCCACAAAAGCAATAAACAATGTACACAAAACATGGTGTCACTGTCAAACACCACCTGCCCAACCCCCTTTGTCAAGTAGACCTGAGCAAGCGGTGGCCATGTGTTCTGTTTCTGGGGCGTCAGAACTCTATCCCAGAGCAGCCTGGGAAGGCATAAGAATGTGTGGCTGTAAACCTTCGGCAGAAGGGGAGTTAGTATGATGTGGAAAGGATAGGAGCTCCACAAGGACCAAATGTATCCGGGCACAGGGGTCTTTTCCGAGACTGACACTCCACCAAGGACCATGTACGGATATAACCTAGAACCTTTGCTTGGATGAAACCTGTGGTAGCTCAGTAACCAAATGGTTTCCCATAGTAAGGGGAACAGGGACTATCTCTGATAGGAACTCAATGGCAGGCTCTTTGACTCCCCATCCCCCAAGGAAGGAGCAGTCCTGCTAGGCCACAGAGGAGGACTTTGCAGCCAGTCCTGAAGATACCTGATAAAACAGGGTCAGATGAAAGGGGAGGAAGTCCTCCCCAATCAGTGGACTTGGAAAGGGGCAGGGTGGAGATGAGGGAGGGAGGGTGGGATTGGGAGGGAATGAGGGAGCGGGATACAGAGTTAATAAAATGTAACTAATAATAAAAAAACAAAATTAAATAATAACGAATGTGTGGCTGTGGATGGAAGTGCGCAGTTGGCAGTAACAGGTTTTATCCACCTGTTACTGTAGCCTCCCCACATTCCTGCTGGGACTCTATAACATGACCACACAGGCAGCGATGCTGCTGCATCACACACTGGCCAAGCACACAGCTGGACAGGGTTCTGGACAGGGCATTCCTGGCCTGTCTACAGGAGCTGGTCTGTCACTTGGACAACACTCCCAAATAACTGGTATCATTTCCTGTCTCAGACAAGCTCACTCTTTTCAGTCACTAAACCGGAGCATCCTGACAGGCAGAGGCCAGTGCCTGGCTTCTGGTCTCCATCATCCCTAGCCCTGGGCTGCTTCACAAGACCTCATCTTCTTCCAGGACTCCTTTCTGAGCAGCTTCTGTTACTTAGTAAAAAAGATAGTTTCCGACAACTAATAATGCTATTGCTGTGGCTTGTAGGTGCAGCCAGACCTAGACCACCATCTACTGAGGAGGTTGCAGGTAAAAGCCACAAAGACTCTACAACTCCAAATGGCTAAGAAATGTCCAAATGTGGATAGCATTTCTGAACAGCACACCCAGAAGCACAAACCCAACCTGCACTCTGGCTCACACAAAGCCTAGAGAGGGAGAAAGACAGCCCTGTACCACAAAGTACCCTTGGAGCTGACAAGAAAATGCAAGAGGTCATCAATAATGCAGAGAGATGCCAGCCCTCATCCATGATTAAAGAGACACAGGCAAACAAGCAGTTTGCAAGCTCCTGCAAAGAAGTGCCTTTGCGGGCCTAGGGCTGCGACTCTTCCATGTGACCATGAGAGGGTAATGGTCGGTCTCTCTATCTAATGTGGCATTCCACATGGCCATGGAAAGAAAGTGGGCCCTCTGGGACACCCCTCACAAAACCCCTCTGTGGAAGAGCAGGCCCCTCTAGGCCTATTTCTACTACATGTGCCCCTCCCCCAGTTCTGCTCCAGGGACCGAGCTGCCCAGCCATGCACAGACTATGCAGGGCCCTCCCGTACTGGGTGTCACCCAGTGATTGACCAAGTGACTGAGCCATATAGACCACATAGGCGGGAACACGGCATTCAGAGAAAGAAGGCAGGAGGAGGAAAGGATACACAGTCCATCCACACTGAACGACCCAGTTCAGAGGGACAATATCCTGGGTCCTCTGGAGTGGGCCTCTCAGAACCAGCCGCACTCCTCAGGCATCTGGACACGATAACTGCATCTCCTGTAACCTAGTAGCCACTTTTTTCTACCTGGTAGCCCCAGCATGACTTCACTCGCAGCCCTCGTGAGAAGGTCATTTCCAGCTGTGAACTATGAAGCCATGGCTCCAGACCTCCGGGCAAGCCCCATCCCCAAGGACTATAGCCCACAGGCCTCGGCTACCAGAGCTGCTGTCAACTGAGACATGCTCAGACCCAGAGGGTGGGGGCAGGGAGACTACACAGTGTCACCCAGAGGAACACGGAAGGTTGCATGATCTGTGCGATTCTAGAAGCGTAGCCTGACGTCCAGGTTGCCCCGCCCACCCAGCGCACGCTGCTGCGCACGCACCATCTCCACCACCTCCACCTCAGCGCTGATCCTGAGATGGTACAGGAACACCTGCAGGTCCTTCTTCATCTGGATGCTGTTATCATCGACCTGGGCTACGGTGAAGATGCGCATGCGACACTTCCGCCACACCTGGGAAAGGGAAGGGTCGTTTCTGCAGGGACTCAGGCAAGGCTGTGCCCTCCAGGTAGCGGTGGCCCTGTGGCCTGGCTGCCGCCCCCTGGCCCTGCGGCAGGCACCTTGTGCTGGCGCAGCAGGAAGGGCAGAAGCATAAGCATGCCTCCGTCGTGCACGATCCACCACACGTCAATGTGACCATCGCTGAAGCGCTCTTGGTTCTGCGGGAACAGGTCAATGTTTTTGGCCACCAACAATGCCTGATGCGCTGCTGTCGTGTCACGGACGGTGTCTGTAGAGAGAGGCATCCACGGGTGAGTTACCAATGCCAGTTAGACCACAGGATCTCATGGTGGGGGTGGGGTGGGATGGGGGAGGCGTTAGCTTCCCTTCAGAGGGCGGGGAGGGCACCAAAGAGCAACTTTCACATCATCAACTACTCCACGATCTCCAGAGGGTTGTGTATACTCTCTGGCCAGACACTTGGGTGTGACAGTAACACAGGTGGGGCTATCATGAAACCTGGGGCGGGGGAAATGGTTGTCACACCCACCCACAAAGTTCTTCCAGGAGAAAGGGTTATCCGCCTGCTTCCAGGACTCCGGCCAGGCCATGAGGACAGTGTTGTGTTTCATGCCACCAAGGCCAGCTGACTGGATCAGATGGGAGGCGCCATCCCGCAGGTTGGAAGACACCACCAGCTGGCAGAAGCCTTTCGTCTTCTCTGCACTCATCAAAGACCGGATATTCTGCGGGAGATGTTGGGGGTGCGTATCAGAACACGGAGCTGAGACACACATCACGGGAGCCATGTCCATCCCACACATACGCCATATCCTGGCATTCAGGATGGAGACTTTGAGGAGGTGCTGGCCATGTGTGTTTGCACACATGTGTAAGAGACAAAGTGAATGTGATACCATGAGGCACAGCTGTGTGCAGGTGTCAAGGAGGGTCACCACCAGGGTATCTCTGACTTTTCCAGACATCCTTTATCACTTGGATTGAAGGTAGGGTCCTATGAGGCAGTAAGCATCAAATGCTCATGGGTCACGTTTCAGAGGTTGACTTTAACAGCCCTTGAGCAAATCGAGGGTTCCAGCAAGCACTATCAGACAAGCCATAGTGTCAGTCTCCACGCCTGTCTACTTCCATCATTCTATCACTATGTCAGGCACCTTCCAGGACAGCTCCTCCCTCCCCCTAGCAGCTTGGGGTCAATGGCGAGGTTGGACACTATGACTCAGGGCACACCACTCACTAATCAGCAGTCCTGGCGATACTGTCCTTCTTCTATGGCCAGGCTACTAGGTCTCCCTGGGTACAGGGTGTCAGGTGCCCTACTAGACTTCACACTCATGTGAATGGTGACCCGCATGCCTCTGCACTTTCCCTTTTAGAACAGGAAGGCCACATCACCATTAGGCACACATTTCCTGCATCTCACAGTAGGCACAGGAGTCCCTCTCCGTGTAGTCTGTGATGAAAGTCAGACTTAGTGTCAAGACTTTGGAGAGCCTGTAATGAGATGAATATAGTTGGCACGGGAGGTAGATAGATGTGCTTGGGAAACTAGGAAGTGAGGGGTTGAACGCTGTTCCCAAAAGGGGGTTCACTATGACCATGCTATAGCCAAGCTAGGAAAATATGACCTTACTTGGAAAAGTATACTTGCAGAGGAATCCTGACTGTTCTATGGGACCATGAACCCAGTAGCAATTAACCCTGAAAAGGTAGGCAAGAGAGATCTGACACAGAAGGAAGGCAGCCAAGTGAAAGCAGAGGCTGAGGCCCAAAAGATGCCACTTCCAGCCTAGAGATGCCTGAAGCTAGAAGAGGCAGGACATACATTTGAGGCCACCCTGCCCATACCTTACAGTTGGAGTTGCTTCACTAGTCACAGGACACACTCTTTCCCGTCCTTTGCCTGATTTCAACTACCTCCTCCGTCAGCCCCACAGTGGCCCTGCCCTGTACTAAGGCTCCACAACTAAAGCTGTAAACATGATTCCCAGCCAGTCTCTTTTATCTCCTCCCTTGCTTCCTGTTCACTTCCACCAACCCTCCAGGGTAGACCAGGTTCACACAGATATGTTCTACTTATAGAATTCTGTATAATTCAGGAACACTCTAAACATACTGTCCTAAAAGGGGAACATGCCAGTGAGTGGGAGGCAGCCCAGGCAGGAGGTGTGGTCACAGGGACACAGCTGTTCCCAGGCAGGAAGGAAAGGACAGTGCCCTCGATGGGGCACATAAGAGAAGTCCTGAGAGGCTGACTCAGCACGATGGCATGTGGCAGGGCTACTCTTCTCCTACAGGCTGAAGCTGGCTAAAGGTCACAGCACAGAGAAGGCTGCGAAGCACAAACCAGAAGGATATACCTGTCGTGCAGGGCACTAACACGCTGCTGCCCTGGCTGAATGATGCCTGTGTCCCTGACACTGGCTGCAACAGTGCTTTGCGGGGGCTGGGTCTTAGTTCTTGCCTTACAGAGAAACTCCTGACCAGGCAGGCACCTGGTCCAGACAGGAAGTCAGCACACCTGCCCAGGCCACTGTGAGCAGGGAAACCTCACAGGTGAGGACGATGGGACCCCAGTTAGGGAAGAATGGGGTGACTCAAACCCTCAAGCCCTCTCATGCAGTTGTTGCAGTAGAGGGAAAGTAACGCTAACCCTGGTAAGCTAAGGAAATGCCAAGTCTTAAGTTTCTTACCCAAGATCATTTAAAAAGGCTTTTCCAAGCTGTCCTCATTTTCACACGCCAACAACAGTCTGACTGGAGCACAGAGCTCCATCAGAAAAGGGGCACAGGTCCCAGAGGCTGTCACAAGGGACAGATGGAGCCCTTGGGCAGCCCCTTCTTGCTTTTGCTATCAATAGAAATTACTTCTTCCAAAGCTAAAGCCTTTCCTGTGGCCACCAGCAGAGGCAAATACTTGCCTTCTGCTTTTCAACATGTGTTCTTTAGAACCTCCTGCCTAAAAGTACTTAGAGATTAAAAGCATCCATCCGGGTCTGGGTGTGGCTCGTGGCTGAGCACCTGTCTAGCACACGTGGGTAGGTCCCACCCCCAGCACTACAGAGTACAAAAGAATCTAAATGAGAAAGCTAAGGGTGTTCTCCCACGTCTTATCAGAATGGAGACTGAAAGCGGGGTCAGAGGGCCCCCAGCAGGAACTCACTTCAACACAAACACCTTTTTCCTATGTGCTAGCAGTGAGATCAAACAACAGGAGTCCATGCATACCTTACAATCTGTCTAAGGGGTGGCCTAAGCTCTAGGGATTTCCTCCAAATTGTGGAGGAAGACAACTGGAAAGGACATGTGCATGGCAGTGCTTAAAGCAGACACTGGTGTCTTTGTGCCCAAGAAATATCACAGAATAAAAAGAAGAGCATTGCCAAGACAGAGCCACCCCTCCCCCATAACAGAATGTCCCTCAGACCAGCTTCAGGTCAGAAATCAAAGGACAAGACAGAAAACCATCCATCGTTAAGGACAATAGCTAGGATGTTTAAATTCATGGGATGCTTAAATTCATCCTGAGTGAGCTGTCCCAGAAACAGAAAAACACACATGGTATATACTCACTCACTCATATAGATATATAACATAAGATAAACCTACTAAAATCTGTACACCTAAAGAAACTATTTAAGAGAAAAGACCCTGACTAAAATGCTCAATCCCCATCCCGAAAGGCAAAGAGGATGGACATCAGAAGAAGAAGAAAACAGGAAACAACCTAGGAATGCCACAGAGGGCCTCTGAAAGGCTCTGCCCTGCAGACTATCAAAGCAGAGACTTATGGCCAACTGTTGGGCAGAGTATGTAAGAAGTGGGAAATAGTAAGATCTGGAGAGGACAGGAACCCCACAAGGGGAGCAACAGAATCAGAAAATTTGAACACAGGGGTCTTCCTAGAGATTCATACTCCAACCAGGCATGGAGATAACCTAGAACCCCTGCACAGATGTAACCCATGGCAGTTTAGTGTCCAAGTGGGTTACATAGTAATGGGAAGAGGACTGCCTTGACATAATCTGATTGGCCTCCTCTTTGATCACCTCCCCCTGATGGGGAGCAGCCTTACCAGGCCACAGAAGATGACAATGCAGCTACTCCTGATGTGATCTGATTGACTAGGATCAGAAGGAAGAAGAGGAGGACCTCCTTTATCAGTGGACTTGGGGAGGGGCATGTGTGAAGAAGAGGGAGGGAGGGTGGGACTAGAAGGGGAGGAGGGAGGGGCTTATGGGGGGATACAAAGTGAATAAAGTATAATTAATAAAATTAAATTAAATTTAAAAAAATTTCATGGGTTTGCAGTCAACAGCAGCCAGTGCTTAGCCCTAAGGATCCATATGCTGATGGACAACTCTTGTTCTCTTGTTCTCTTTGAACCTGCTGAATTTCAGTGGCCTGAGAGGCTGGCCAGGCAAGTGATGTCATCATTAAAGTGCTATAGAATTATCACTGAAGACTAGGTCATCAACAGCCATCCCCATCGTGCCAGTCACTCCTCTGAGCAGTCTTACCGCCTGACATGGGTTGGACTCAGACATAAAGACGGCAGGAAGCACAAACAAGATCAGATATGGAGAGCCCCCTCCAGAGGAGAGGGTGACCTCTGGGCATGCAGCTATGGTGGGGCCTTAGGTTAAGGTTCACAAACAAATGGAGAGAAGTAAAAAATGTTTCTGACAAGCTGAGTAGCTAGACACCCGAGGTGACAGGACACTGGCCTTTGAGGACAGCAGAGGCTAGAGGTGGACCTGAGGGGACTGCTCTGCTTCTGCTTAGGCTGGAGGTTTCCTGTCACAATCTGAAAGCAGAGAAATAAAAAAGCAAGTGTAGGAACTGAGGGGTTACAGGGTCAACAGACTGTGGCAGCAGGCAGCAGAGATGGCACCGCCAGCTGCAAGAGCAGGCTCTGGCTACTCACCCTCATCCAGACATCTGGCAGCACACAGCCTCACCACTCACAATGTCTGCCTGCTAGACGGAGCTGGGGTACACAGGGAGCAGTGACAGGCACAGGGGACAGAGTGCCAAGGCTAGGCCCTGGGTGCTCCAGTCCCACAGCAGCAGCTGAGTGGAATAGGCAGTCACTGCCCCTCTGTCTCAGGAGACCACCCACCTCATTTCTTCATGTCTTATTTCCGACCATTTCAGACTCAGTAACCACCTTGGTAGAAACAGGAGGCAGCATATGCACAGACTGCGCTCCTGAGCCTTGAGGTGCAGGACATGGCTCAGTCCGCCTCAGGTGGTTGTTAACCCTGACCTCATTCACCCGACTCCACCTGCCTACCTCTTCAGCCCTCTGGGCCTCCACATGCTTGTCTAAGTAGGTGCCCTCCAGCACAGAGCCCACGATGGTCAGGCCCTTGCCAGCCTTCAGCTGTGAGGTGAAGGACAGCAGGCGGGGGTGCTTTACACACTGCTCAGAATCCAGGTTCAGCATCACCAACACCTGGGGCCTGTGGTAGGACAGGCAGGGACAGGAGTTACAAGAGCAACACACGGCCAGGGTTCCGACACTCATCAAGCTGACTGATGGGAAGAGCAAGCAGACAGACGGCACAGGAAGAACGGGTGGGGTGGGAACAACAGGTGACACAAGACAGGCAGGATGAGCATGTGAGGCAAGTACAGGCCTTGTGTCTGAAGCGCCAGGTGCCCACCTAAGGGTGCTTTGCTTGGCCTTAGGACAGAGGAAGCTCCCTTAGAGAGGTAGGCCTCTGATCATACTACGGGTGGGTGGCTTGCTGGATATCAGGATTCCTAACTGGCTATTCTTCCATTCTCAGGCAATGATGCCCTGTCCAATCTCTCCCCAGAGGACCAAAAAGCTTCTGAGACGGCGCTGCCCAGGGTAAGTGTCTTTGCCCCATTCTGCTACCGTGGGACTGGGGCTGTGGGGCATACTCACCTCCAGTTCTTGGTGTGTGGGGGCCCGTGTTCCACACGCAGCAGGGCGTAGCGAGCAGCATTCAGTGACAGGCCCCTGATGCCATCACCCCACTCCTTCTCAGCCCTGTGTGGGTACAGTGGAAGGCCACCTTGTCTCAGCAGCCCTCTGAGAATGTTCAACTAGCTGGGACATTCACAGAGTTTCTGTAAACCCAAGACAGGAAGGGGATTCCCAAGACAAGCAGGGTGAAATGGAAAGGTACAAGAAGCGGGGCTTCCTTTGTGGTTCTGATCACTGGGGACACCAGGGAAAAATGACTTGGAAGCGCTGAACTAGATTGGTCTCAAGGCCCAGAGTGGGAACAGAACTGTCAGGGAAGGACAAAGGTAACTTTGTGGGGATGGAACACTGAAGCGTAATGCCGCTCCTGGGACATGCCATTCTTGTCCAGGGTGTGTGTACATGTTTACAATCACCTATCAGTGCTATGGTTGACAGAGTGTGCAGTTCCTTAAACAGACTGCAACAGTTACAGCTGCCACAAATGTGCCACAGATGCAGCTGTAGATGTGCCTGCTACTAAATTAGAACAATGTGAAATTCAAAAACAAACAAACAAAAAAACCTGCCCAGCTTTTCGTACAATAACTCCCGGGCAGGAAACCAGCATATACCCGAGGCTGGGGCTGGCTGGGGCTAGGGGATGGCAAGCCACCTAGGACTCCGTGAACCTCCTCAACAGCACCCGGACTCATGCCACAGGCAGGGCCCAGGTCAAGGAACCGGCCTGGCTCTGTGTGGGCAAGAGCAATGTGTGGGGTCATAACTATCTATCTGAGGGGCTGCCACTCACCCGCGGTACTCAATGTACTTGTAGATGCAGCCAGCAATGAGCATGGCGAAGAGGGCGTAGTACCAGGAGCAGATGAACATCAGGGCAAGGCAGAGACTCATCCCGAGGAAGGAGAGGGTCCTAATGGACATGAAGCTCAGAACAGGCCCATCAAGCCCCCCAACTGGGACCTTAAAGATGACTTCACAAACAGCACCTTCCCCATTATGAAAATCCTCCTTTAACAGACTATCGGCTCATGACCTGCCCATCAGGCCTGCCACTCAGGCATCTGTGAAATATGAAATGCCTCCCAGGGACCCTGCTGTAGCACAGCAAAACTGCACCCTAAGGACGGTGCAACTGCCTGTTTCCCTCCCGAGGTGCATAAGACACCCAGCCACATGCAGAGCACAGAATGGGCTCCAGCCACCCACCCAGCTCTGTGCTAGAAAGGAGTCTTGAGAAGACTGGCAGCCCTGGGAGCTACATTCCTGGCCAGAGAGGACCAGGCTGATACAAGAATCACATGCATACCCAGGAATGCAAGTACCAGTCAGACCTTCCTTAAAGCTCAGAGGCCAGGGCAGGACCATGGTCTCATGGACTTCACTGGGGCTCCTTCCACAAAAACAGTTTTAAGCCCCACGGCAGGCAGCCTCCAGATGAGATGGCATGTTCTCAGGCCTGTGGGTCCCTCAGGGCAGCCACACAGCAGGCCTTACCAGTGGTAGAACTTGAAGCGTGGACGCCAGTTGGGTGTGCGCAGCAGAGTCTGTACAGCACAGGCCAGATTCACGAACATGTAGCACATGAGGAAGAACCTGGAGCAGAAGGCGCAGTGAGGCACTGACACCCAGGGTAGCATAGCTGTATCCTGCTGCTGCCCTACTGCATGCTGCTCACCACTTCTTAGGGAGACCCTCCCTGTTCACACAGAGCTCCTCCTCTACGGGCCTCCGCACAGCAGCTGAGGAACCCTATGAACAGGTCACATCCTCTACTGTCCCCGGCCACGTACCACAGAAGCAGCCATTGCCCCTACCATAGCATCTGTCTGCCCAAGCACACTGGCCTCTGCAGGCCCAACAGCTCTGTGCCCACAGCTCAACTACCTGGCCTTCTGTGCCTGCCCTCTGTGTTTATTCTTTATACCACATGCAAATAGGAAGGAAAAATAGCCAACTCCTCACACCCTCCTCCCTGATGTCCTTGCAGGGTACTCACATGGACAGGATGGGGGCCACACTGTCCAGGGAGGCGATGAGGATGCCTGTCTCACAGATGAGGGCCGTAAGCAGCAGGGCCCATGTGGGCTCCCCATTGGCCTTTCCATGGCCAAACACCTGCAGTATGGAGAGAGGGGTAGGTGGGTTGGGCAGGAAAATGCCTAACCGTGTGAATGGAACATCTACGAGGCAGCGTCACCTAAAGTCTTCAAGACTTACAAACAAAACCTAGCTTTAGTCACAAGTCACTGTGCTGTATGCAGCCAGGTCCAAAAGAAAACCCAACAGCGATACAGATAGGCTCAGGGGGACAGCCCTGCCACACCCAGTCTTCCATGTTTGTTTGTTTGTTTCTATCTTCATATCCCTTTTGTATGGCCAATGCCCTCGCTGGACCTCCAGCCTCCAGAATTTTCCTCTGGTTTAAGCCATTGAGCTATGACACTTTGATGACATAATCCCAGGATTCTTATTACATCCTGCACCTCTAGGATCACTCTGGGAACTTCAGTCCCAGCTGCAGACACCAGGTCCAAGGATACCAAGTCCCTAGTTAACATCACTGGGACCATCCTTGGCAGGGCCTCAGTAGGTCACATGGACAAATATGGTCCATGAAAAAGGCCGTTAAAGTGCTGGACAGCCTCTTCCCTGGAACTGCACCCTCAGCCCAGCAGCGAGTATGAGAGATGACCAGTGGAGTCCACAGGCAGGACAGATGTCCCCTAGCTTCATTCTATAGGCCCAGCTCCGCAGGACAGACTCTTAGAGATCCATACACACCAAACCTGACATCCTAATGCCTATCCTCAGGGTAACCAGCATCACCTGCTGCAGCTTGAGCAGAGGACTCACCTGCAGGAAGGGGATGATGCCATCACGTGCAATGGCCTGCAGCAAGCGGGGTGCCCCAGTCAGGCTCTGCAGGCCAGCGCCACAGGTGGAGAAGAAGGAGCCAATGACGATGACCCAAGGGGATGGCCAGGCCAGCATGCCAATGACCAGGTTCCCTTGCAGGGCCTCGCCAAACCTATAGATGAGCAGGGAAAGAGGTCAGTAGAGCTTCCAAAAAGTGATCTGAAGACAGAAGAAGAAGAAGAAGAAAAAAAAAATCTCTGTCCCCTATTTGAGTGTGAACCCCTGGGCTTGGGGAGAAGGAAGATAAAGAGCCCATCCTTAGAGGCCCAACCCAACTAGGACCCAGCCAGCTTGGCAGCCTCAGAAGGGGCTTTGGTTCCCCTAGAATCCTCTCAGGAACAGGAAGGAAGGCCTGGCTGATACCAAAGTGGTGCTAGCCACCACCATTTCTGCAGAGGTCGTATCTCTGTAGGTCTGACAGTACTATACTCTTTTTCACCATGCAGTTTATAAGAATACCTGAAGCCCTGAAATTCTGACAAACTTGTGCCCTAAGAAGGAAGGGTCCACAATAGTCCACACGCAGGTTCTACTGACTCAGCAGCAGGGCTGGGGTCCCTAGGTCCCATTGCTCCCGTTCCCACACCTGTGTTCATTCCCCATTCCCAGCTTCGTCAGGCCTCAACTTTGCCGAGTAGCCTTGAGGCTCCAGAAAAGGGGGACACATCACCACTTTAGTCAGACAGGCAACGTGACCCCCATCCCATAAGACCTTTTAGCTCATAGACAACTGTGAGGCCTGGAGCAATTTAATTTCAAAGCTGAAGTCCCCCTCAGGAAAGACAATACCAACTACAGTCAGTTCAGATAGTAAAAAACCCAACGTACTTATCTCGCAAGACCACACCTTCGATGCAGGCCCCAAACAGCACTATGCAGGAAAGATCTGAATTGAAGTCAAGGAATGGACAGTCCTGGGGCAAAGGATAGCACGCAAGCTGCAGGGAGATGCACGTTGGCCAGTGGGTCCCATCGCATGGGCCTGGAGCAACCCTCTACCCAGGCACCTAATGCTGAGATAATCGCATACCCACAGTCTGTCCCCACAGTCCTGCATGAACTGTCCTCACATTTGTCTAGCTACTCAAAATTCAGCCACAGGATACTCGAAAGATGTTTGGCTGGTGCCCATAACCGCCCTGCTCAGAGGACACAGGACTCCTGGAATGTCAGTTTCACCAAAACCAAGTGTGAAAATCCCTCATACCACACTACATCCAACCAAGACTGTACACCTTTAGTGTCATACACCAATCCAATGGTGTATTGTGTTTCTTTTTCCTTTGGTATTACTGGAGATTTAAAGCCAGGGCCTTGTGCATGCTGGCCTGAACTACCACTGAACTATAACTCCTAGTCCTCTCTTCAATTTTTTAAGGGACATTGTGTCAAATGCAAGCATAAGAAAACTGGAAGATCCAGGTACTATGGCACATCCTGTAGGGCTGCCTCAGCTACACATAGGGCAGGCTGTGCTCAGGGCCTAAATCTGGACAGTGTACCATGGAGGGGTACAATGGGATGTGAATGAGGGGACTTGAGCAAAGGCAGCAGGGCCAGAGTTCAAAACCTCTGGCTAGGGACTCTTTAAGGATACAAATGAAAGACGTAGTCACGATGGCCAGAATGGTTCCTGTTGGGATAGACTTTTGGGCATCCTTGAGGTCCCCAGAGCGGTTGGATCCTGCCATGATCCCTGCAGAGAGTAGAGAGGAATGACAGTGACACAACAACTAGAGGATGCTGCCCACAGAAAGATTCATCTGTACATCAGAAAAGATAAGGCAGTACCGCTACTGGTTGATGGAAAGGTGGTCTCTAAGGACTGAAAGACAGAAACAGAGAAACATACACACAGAGACCAGAAAAATAGAGACAGACCAAGAGACAGTAACAAAAAGATGCGAAGACAGTCAGAGAGAGCTACACAGAGAAACGCAGAGACCAGGAAGGGGAGGGTGAGAGCCTCACCAGTCACAGAGGGGAAGTAGATGCCAACTAGCATGGTGAAGTAGGTCATGATGTCCGTGAGGACATACGGTAATCCACCAGGACGGCTCTCCTCAGGCACAGCCGTGGAGGGCACGCCCTTCTTTTCCACAAATGCCCCCTTGTCCGAATATGTGCTCCACAGGTTATCTGTAATCAGGAAAGTCAGCACCAGTAGTCCTCCTATTAGGATTCCTCGGTCTTCTGTGGGGACTGCTCACTGGACTGTCCACACCCAGCATCTCCACTCACAATTGCTGGCGGTTCTTTCAGGGCTCTGATTTCAGTCAAGGACACTCAGCTTGTGAGGACCTCAACATGAGGTTTCAGCACTAGGGGAGGGTCCTGGAACACAGCATTCACGTGCTGCCCACAATCCTGGTGCCCTCCCTGCTGGGAGCCCAACAACAACAAGGCAGGACACAGAGCCTGTAACCATATTAGCCCCTCCAGTGACCCAGGACGTGTGGCCACCTTCACTCTCCACTGCATTCCAGCCTGGCCCAGTGCAGTTTTACACTGACTGTGAACACCCCTATAGGGACCTCTCCATAGGTGGCCTCCAGCCAGCAACTGTCGCCATCCATCCATCCACCCAACCATCCACGTGCCCTTGCTGCCTCCCTTGAGACTTTTTGGAGGTTGCTTTCTCCAGAGATCTTGGTCCTATGGGTAGGGAACCCATGTGTTTCTCTCCCATCACCCAGACACAGCCTTCAGCTGACCACTGACATCACACCACACCATTGGAGGGTGCATACAGAACCCCAACCTCACACAGGGTAGACTACTAGGACCAAGTATGCACTCCCCCAGGAATGTTTTCTTCCCTCTAAGATGAAGTTGTTCCCTATTTGTTATCCCTGTATGTGAGAGGTAACAACAGGGATAGTACCATGAGTTCTGGGCCAATCAGGGCAACATAGCAATTTCCAGGCCATGCTGGGCTGCAAAGTGAGTACTTGCCTCAAAGAAAGAAAGACTGAACGCCTGGCCTTACCCAGATGATGTGCAGGAAATGAGGGCTGTTCCAGCCTAGGGTTTGGCTGGACAGGACCCAGGGAATTGGGAACCAGAGCTCTAAGAGTAGCCTCAAACAAGCCAGGGCAGTGGCCGCAACCTTCCCCACCAGCACTCACCCAGGAAGACACCGCTGGCCACACCAGGGATGCCCTGGATCTCAGTGACGTTGTTCTGTACAAAGTACTCATCACAGGTGGCACTCAAGCTGGAGCCATTGCAGAAGAGGCGCCAAAGCGCAGTAGTCACCGTACCATTGCTGACAACCTGCATTTTGGCACAGGTCTCAAAGTTGCGATTTGCCAGCGTGCGGTTCCCAAGAAGACAGACCCTGGAGCAGGGAAGGGCAGAGCTTGTTTTCAACACTGTGCCCAGCTGACTTGGGGTGCCTCCCCAGTAGCTCTAATGTTCCTGACCCATGTTACTGAAGGGGCCACATGTCAGGAGCAATCATCCAGTCACATTCTAGCAGTGTGGGACTGATCTCACATACAAGCCCTCAGTTGGTCAGGGACGTCCTCCTCCTGCCTGGGGCAACTCGCTGTGGAAGGAAGGTAGCCAGAGCCACAGCTCTGGGGGTTTCTTCCCATCCTGGCTCCCATATTCCCTACCAAGGACCATAGCTTTGGTCAGTCCCAACATGCCTAGACCCATCTTGGTCCCATGCTCACTCACTCACTCACTTGCTATGATGCTGGACACCTTACCTTGGTTTACGAGAGCCAGCCTATTTGAGGGGTTTCTATGAAGATAAGGAAGCCATGTCTCATGAGATAAGAATGGGTTAGAAAAACTCAACCACCTGACTGGGGTGTTTTGAAAGAGAACCTTTCCCATAGGCCCAGACATTTAACACTTGCTGCCCAGTTGGTGGTGCTGTTTGGGGAGGTTCAGGACACACGGCCTTTGTTGCAGGAAGTTATGTTATTGGGAATAGACTTTGTCAGTCTCACCCCATTGCTCTCTCTGATTCATGTTTGAGGTTGGAGAATGTGCTCTCACAGCTTCCTATTCCTGCTGCCATTTCTTCCTGCCATGATGGACTCCCAATGGAACCCTCTAGAACTGTAGGCCAAATTAAACCCTTTCTTCCATAGCTTGTTTCTAATCAAGGTGCTTTATCACAGCAACCAAAAAATAACCAATATACTGTCCAAGGGACTACTGGCCACTCTGAACTATGGACAACCTTCCCTGGCCTCCTGACCTCATAGATATACTCAGAAACAGCTGCATGGGCACTGTGACCACTCCATACTCCTCCAAAGTTCCTAAAAACCACACTGGAAGCCAGGAGTAAGTGACTATCAAGGACACCTCCATGTTCTTCCCCAGAGAAGCTGAGGAGAGAGAAACAAGAGGCCTAGCCCCTGGGAGAACACTGCAAGATCAAGGCCTTCCCCATCCCCCACCCCACCAGGATGGCCTGGGACTCACGGGATGTCAGGTGGGGCGAAGGCTGTCTTGATGACACCAGCATAGATGGCCAGGATGGAAAGCACAACACAGGCTAAGAAGACCAGTGCCAGCTTGTTGACATATTTGACACCGACAAAGACCACCACTGCCATGAGTGCCAGCGCACAGCTGCCATACACACGCATGTTGTTCAGCAGTGCTGCTGCCTCACCATCTGCCGTCTCTGCCTGGAAGACGGCCGCACTTGGAGAGATGTAGGTCTGTGGGAATAAGACTGATCAGCAAGGAAGGTCCTGTCCAGGAACTCACCCAGCCTTGACCTCATGTTGGCTCCCTCTCTGATGCTGGCAAAGAAAGCCTGTTAGGCTTGAGGCCACTGGGAACACTGAGACAGAATCTTGTGTGCCATCCAAGATGGACCCAGGGCATCAGGCCTACAGTCATTCCTGTCCAGTTTTCTCAAACTGCCCGCCAGATTGTAACCACCAGTACAGGAGATGGGTGCCTCCAAGAAGGAAAGCTGGCAGCTAACTCTACTGTGCTATCTTAGTGGCCAGACTGCCTTGGTCAGGTTACTCACAGGCAGGGGAGAACCCTTGTGGTGAGGGGCCAAGGACTCCTGCCAACAGTGTCAGCAGAGCCCAGCGCAGCTCCTCTGTCTTCACTAATGCCAGCTGACTGCTGAGCACAATCTCGAGAGAGCTACAGATCACTAGTGTGTCCTTCAAGTTGCTCTACTATAAGAATGGGACTTCCTTAGAGACCAACCAGATTCTAGGAATGGGCGTGAGAATCCACAGCCTCCCCACTTAGTCTGTAGCCCAGGACTTATATGCACTTTCCCCTGTGAAGCCTTTCTTAGAAAGCATGGGAAGGCTTCTCTGTAGGTTCTGGGAGACCTGGGTACTAGAGAAAAAAGAGCCAACTCCATGGAGATGGTTATAGTATTGTATCAATTGACAGGATCTAGAATCATCTAGGAGAAAAGTATCTGGGGACACCTGTGATCCACATTAGATTAGCCTTTGGTCATATCAGTGAGGGATCATCTTGAGTTAATTAAAGGTGGAAAGGCCCATCCTAAAAGTGGATGGCACCATTCCCTGGGTTGGGATTTTGAACTGAATGAAAAAGAAAGTCTATGTGAGTATCAAGATTCATCTCTCTTCTCCCTGGCTGCTGAAGCAATGTGACCAGCTGCTTCAAGCTCCTGCCCCATGGTTTCCTGGTCATGAAGAACAGTACCTTGAACTGAAGGCCAAGATAAACCCTTCCTTGCGTTGTGTTTGTAATGGTATTTCATCACAGTAACTGAAAAATAACTAGTACAGAGAGCAAGTTCCCCAAGCTTCTGTGAGATAGGTCAAGGCTCAGCCATAGCCTTGTTTCAACCTGGGACCTTCATTGTTAAGGTTTACCGAGGCTGACCACACTGCACCCGGGGGGGGCTACAGACACGTATGCTGCAAAGCCCACCAAGACACTGAGTATAAGCCCAAATTCACGTTGTAGGGAAGCTCTTCTGCAATGGGAGTTGCATGCCAGACTCTAAGAACCAGTGATGAGCAGGACTGCTTTGCCTCGAGGGCTACAGTCCTGCTCCAGTGACACAAGTCCAGTTCCAGCCACGCTTCCTAAAACAGCACAGACTATGAGGTTGCACCCATCAGGGACCCAGACCCTCAGCCCAGATAGCAGCTTTGAGAGCCCAAATGTCCAGAGCAACAGAATAGAAGTCAGTCGGAGGGAAAATACAGATGAGCTCACGGGCAAAGTGCCTGGGCAAGAAAGACTCCCATAGATGGACTCACCAGGAAGATCTCAATGGTACCCAGGATGTACATGGCGCCTGCAAACGTTGTGCCCAAGTAGAAGCAGAGGCCAACAGCCCCTCCAAACTCAGGCCCCAGCGAACGGGAGATCATGTAGTATGAGCCTCCCGCTGTAAAGAAGACACAGGTCAGGGAGTGCCATTCACCATGAACAGTGAGCATTTGCGCAAAAAGGGGTGGCGTGACAAGCTGCTTCAGTCTTCCCTCAAAACAAGACCACTAGGAAGCCTCGGGCTATGAGTTCATGTCTACACTGCCCATGGGCACAGGCTAGCTCAGGTGTGATGAGAACCATCTGACACAGGCAGGTGCAGTACCTCATCTGCCTTCAGGAGAACCTGCTGTGCCCTCAGACGTGAAAGACAATGGCCCAGGCCTGCCAACTCTTGTATGCAAAGGACAGAGCAGTGCTCGGTGGTATCATGGAAAGTACACAAGAGCCATAGCTTCAGGATGCCCTGCAGTCTACTTAGGCTTGTATCCATCTCTAGGATGTTGTTTCTGTCCTCAGAACAAAGAGCAGGCAGGCAGTGAGTGTGTGTCTATACCAGAGCCTCTGGGGAGAGGGCCACTCTCTCTCTCCACGGGTAGCACAATACCCCAGTGCCATCTTAGTACAAATGGTTGATGTCACTGTCACCATGAGCCCAAGGCAGAACGGCACACACACACACACACACACGCACACCTCTTGTCCAATACTTTGAAAAGATCAATAAACCAACTCAAGGACCACAGGCACTGGAACCCTCACCTGGGACCACACCATTGGTAGCGATGGCACTCATGGAGATGGCAGTCAGCATTGTCTGCAAAGAGAGACAAACGCTTTCAGGAAACATTTGACCCAAGATGTTCCCACATGCTGAGCCTCAGGATGCTAAATGACCAGGAAACACAGGCCTCCTGGCTTTCAACCCTTTCCACACATCCAGTCCCCCGAAAGTCATAGAGAACACAGGTGTCAGATCCTGCTCAGCCCCGTCCTGAAAGTTGAACCTCACCTAGGTGCCTGGCTCAGAAGCAGTGCTGGCTATGTCTCTGTCAACCCATGCGACACAAAGAGGGACACTTCATCTACACGAGAGTCCAGCAGGCACTAGGGGACCTCACTTTGTATCCACCTTGTCTCCAGCAACCACCCTCTGCTCAGGAAAATTTATTTGTGGGTACCGGGAATGCCAGTAGCCACAAAGAGTGGCATTCAGGTGATAAATGAATGGGTAACCTCAAGTGCCCGCAGAATCACTGGAGGACAGGCCTGGGGTGGCCACATGGAGCGATCAGTCAGGAAATATGGAGGAGTGCCCTCGGATGGCCTCAGATGGGGCAGACGCATGAAGTGACAGGTTGGGAAGCATGGGCTGATGACCTGAAGGGACACCACAGACTGGCCAGTCAAAGGACAGTGGGTAGCCTGGGACAGCGGTCAGGTGGCGAGTCAAAAAAGCTCCCATTCAACCATATTATTAGAATTCCCTATAGAAAGGACCCATGTTCAGGTGACACTTGAGTAACTAAAACAAATTTATACTCCTCCTATAGGGGAAGGGGAGAAAGTAGGGCTGGTAAACAGGTTGCGAGCATAAAAAAAGTAAACCAGGCGTGACAAAAATGTCATTAGAAATAAGGAGACGGGGAGCTGGAGAGATGGCTCAGAGGTTAAAAGCACTGTCTGTTCTTCCAGAGGTCCAGAGTTCAATCCCCAGCAACCACATGGTGGCTTACAAGCCCTCTTCTGTCATCCTGGTATACATGCAGATAGTGCACTCATATGTAAAATAAAAAAAAAAAAAGAAAGAAAAAGAAAAAGAAATAAGGAGACGTGTTGGAGCCTGGACTTGAAACTTGTAATTTGTCCCTTTCTCTACAACAGAGGCCCTGAAAATGCTCACGACCCTTCCAAACTAGGAGTAGTCTTGTCATAGGCCAGTAAGAAGCACTCAGCCCTCAGTCCCTAATGTCCCCAGATGTAGAAATGTCACCCCCAACACAGATGCAGCTAGATATGGCCCTCAGACTAGTGGGAAACCTGGCCTTTGCCAGGCTGGATGGGACAGCCCATCTTTCCTGAGTCCTCTATAGGAGGTGGTTCCTAGAGAAGGGCCTACAAGGCAGGCCTGGATTTCCCAGTAGTAGTCTCTCAGGCCCCAACCAGCTCCTGAGAAATTGCCCCAGGACTAGCTGAGAATACTCACACAGGTACAGCACATGGACACAATGAGGAAGGACTCCAGAACTCCAGCTGCCCCCACAATCCAGGTCAGGCGCAGGAAAAGGATAACACCCAAGATGTTCTGCAGGCACGGCAGGTAGACTCCAATGAAGGTGCCCATGCGTGGGGCCTGGAACAGAGTACCACATATCCTGGAAGGCTCACAGACTGTACTCTGTAACTCAGCCTGGAACCCTACCCTGTTCTTTAGTGTGGAGGTCACAGGAACAGAGGAAGGAACAAGGAGGAACATGGTGGCCCTAGAGTGAAGCTACAAGGATAGCAAAGAGGCCTGACCAAAAAAACAAAACAAAACAAAAAAAAAAAAAGATAGGGTCCCTGCTATATCTATGAGATGGATAGGGGCCTAAACCTTGGGGCCAGGAAGCTTGAGGCATGAAACAGAGGACACATATTACACTGAGACTTTTGAATTTTATAGGCAACAGGTATAAGGTTGCCTATAAAATTCAAAAGTCTCAGTGTAATATGATAGGAAACAGACTAGAGATTTGGGGATACGAGAGCTGAGAAGCCAAACCCCAACGAAGGAGGCTCATCTCAGTTTAGGTGAGCACAGAATGAGCATGGAGGATAGGCACATTCCCTATGGATGATGACAAGGCTGGCACGGAGCAATGCTTACACAGAAGCCTGGCTGAGGATGTCGTGAAGCCTGAGACCAGGCAGGGAAGGCCCAGCAGCAGAAGAACAGTACTAAATGCCTGGCCAGAGGGCAGTCTCCACGGAGAACAAACAGACCCCCTAAACCTGAAAGGACAGAGGGTGGCTCAGGCCTGCACAGGGCAGAGCAGTCTAACTGCCGCCAACTCCACAGCATGGGTCTCACAGCAAAACAGAGTGTGGAGAGCTCTGGATTTAAAGTCTGCAGGCCTTACACTGAGCCCTAGACCAGTGGGCGTCAGGGTCCACACTGAAGGGAGGACTATAGCAAGAAAGAGGCCTAAGCCTTGACCTCATGCCCTCCCTGTCTCTGAGGTCTGGACACAGCATTCTGGGGTCAGAAGATAAAGTCTTTATGGATTTCAATTCGGCAAGATGGTCGATGGAGAAAGGCCTTTGGGACTTCTTATTTTCAGAATTATTTTTATCTTTGTTATGTCATGCGTGTTGGTATATACACGAGTGCAAGCACCCCTGGAGGGCAAAAGAGGGTGTTGGATCCCTTGGAGAGGGAATTACAGGTGGCTGTGAGCCACCCAACACAGGTCTTCTGGAAGGCAGCCATCGCCCCTAACCTGCTGAGCCATCTCTCCAACCCGTCTTGTGAAATTTTCAGTTAAATTGAAGAATGCATGTGTACAAGTCTGCAGTGTAAGGTGGACATTGAGACAGCCATGTCTTTAATAGAAATGGCAGAAAACAACTTGCCTAGGCAGGCCATTGCTGGGCAGCCTGAGGGTGCACAAGCGGCTGCTAGGTCACATGACTGAGCTTCAGAGCCCACTGGCTTAGGAGCTAGTTATCCATCTAATATCCCAGCCTGGGCTTCCCAGATCCTTCTAAAATGGGACAGCTACCCAAACTCTTAGCTTTGTCCAGATGAACCAGACCTGTTTACAGACCAGAAGACAGCTCAAAGGAAAGTGATAACTGTCTCTGGGGACAAGCTTCGGTGCCATCAAAGGAGACACAGGGACATCTCGACTTCTCTTGTCCCGCCAACCCAATGAATCCCTAACTGGGGCACCTGTTCACTTTCAACCAAGATAAGCAGCTCTGTTGTGGGCCAATACCTTCATCAACTGAAATCCAGTCCAGCAGCCATGTCCCCAAGGGAAACACTGGCCAGAGAATTATCGCACGTTGGGTTAGGGTAAATTGTACTAAAGCCATACTAAGTACAATCTCCCCAAATCTGGATGCTCTGCTTGCAAGGAGGTTCTTTCCACAGTGTTGGGTGGGGGGTGTGTCCAAGCCTTCTGGGCTCCACTCTTGGGTAGTAAGGACTAAACTGTGAGATCAACTTGAGCAGTGCCTTGATTGTGTAGAACTGAGGCTGAGGGTCAGTTCCAAGATGCATTCAGAACTGGTCTCTATTCCCTGGCACAGGCCAAGTTCTCCTTGGACACAAATTCCAGGGGAGAAAAGAGATAGACAGATGAACAAATGGACAGGGAAGGCCTAGGGGCTTCGTAGGCCCAAGAGCCTTTTGGGCCATGAGGCAGTGCTAGGGGCACAAATAAACCCCGCTAATGCATCTGAATGAATCTACCACTGCACCCCTCAATTCTGCTTCATAGACCCTCGTTCAGCATATCTGAGCAGCTGTGACTCTGACACTTCAGCTAAGGATGCCCAGAAGATCTGGGAGGGGACAGGAAAATGCATGGCTTAGAGAGCGCCTCTGAGGAAGCATTGCCCCACTACCAGGAGGACAGCCCATGCCCCATTATGTCTCCAGAGACCATGTGGCCCCAGATTTGAATAGTCTCAAAAGCTCTGAACACTAGGAAGACTTGAAACACAGTACTAACTCTGCTGCATTCACAGCAGGAGGGAGAGAAGATAGCCTTTGCCACTCTGTGGACTGACTTCCATAGAGCCAAAGTCAGGCTGGGCACTGGCTCATGGGAAGTAGCTAGGAAGCAGCTAGATGTGACAAGCCGGGTGGGTACAGGTGAAGGGAGAGGTGGAGGGCTGTTACCACAGTTGCCAGGTGTCACAACAATGAACACCTTCATCTGTGTTCACCAGCACTGAACTCCTCCCCAAAGAGAAAGCATGGGCCTCTGGGGATTAAAAATCAAATTCTTTAGTGAAGGCTTTAAGCCAGACATAGTGGCACACACCTATAATCCCAATACCTGGAAGCTGAGGCAGGAGAACTACTGTGAGTTCAAAGCCAACTTTGGGCAACATACTAAGTTCCAGGCCAGCCTGGGTTACAGAGTGAGACTCTGCCTCAAAAACAAACATCACAACGAAATAATAAAATGACATAGAAGGCCAGCTCTCAGGTACAGCTTTGGTGTCACACCTCCTCTCTCTGGAGCTATGGGGTCCCATGGATGTCTGCTAAAAGTGTTCAGGGCATCCTGTACAGGACCTCCAGGATCTTATCCCTTCCTCACCCAGAAGCACGGAACACTGGAGGTGTCCACTGAGACACAGTACCAGAAAAATGAAGGTTGGCCACGCCTCGTGAAGGAAAAGGGTAGGTGTGATCTGAAAGCCTTGGCAAGGGTATTCCCTGACTAGAAAGCCCCAAGACTGCTATCTGTGTAGAGGGCCATGTGTGTACCTTGATCTCCCGCCTCCTGCTGTCCTCGTCTTCTTCATGCTCCACCACACCCTGGCTCAGGTTGGTATAGTTGGCCAGCTTGTTCAGCAGTGATGACACCATTGGGTTGCTGTCCATCTCTTCCTATGGGGGCAGTAAACCATCAGATAGGTAGGAAGCAGGTTAACCAACAACTCAGGGCAGCAGGTCACTGGACAGGTGGCAGCTCACTTATCAAGAGATGCACTTGCCTGGTCATAGCTCACTTCTCGTGGATAGCTAAGCTCAGAGGATCTCAGGCAGACGCATCCTGCCCCTCCCTCCTCAAAGCCCAGGCTGGCCTTGCCTTGGACAGAAGAGGTGACTGCTTCTTTACTTTCCCCACATAAAAGTCACTTCACTAATAGACGTTCTTTGTGTAGAAACTAAAATAAAATTACCTCAAAAAGTGCCATGTTCTTCCCCTCAAAGTAGCTCTCTCTTTCCACCTCCACATTATTGATGAATGGGCTGTTCTCCCTGGGGTTTCCATCTCCTGTGGAAGGCAGTCAGGTCAATCTCAGGAAGGAGGAGCAGAAGCAGAGCATGCGGCTCTGGGAGGCAGGCACCGCGCAGACCTTGCTCAAGGCCAGCCCCACCTGTGGCCCTGGCTAAAGACACTGTTTATCTATGCTTTCTTTCTGCTCACATGACCATGTTCTGTGTCTGTGTTCCCAACACAGGTAAGTTAAGGTAAAATCGAGTCCACACTGCCTACTAATGAGAACCAAAAGTCTCCCTCCATTTATAGGGCTGGTACCTTTGTTGAAGAGCAGCTGCTGGCCCTGCACTTCCCCTGCACTTGTTTTGTGGGACCTGGCAGGCAGAGCTGAACACTGACTTCCGGGTTCAATGGTTCCCTGTGCACAACCATGTAGGGAGTAGAGAGCACATCACCCAATTGCAGAGACGGTGGCTTCCCACAAGACACCTGGGATTCTTAGCCCAGACGCAGGCATGCCCGCAGTCAGCCTTCTCAGACCACCACAAATGCGCCTTCATGTGTCCTCAGGTGCCAAGATGCCGACACCTGAGTTCATTTTCATTTGCTTCTGACCTCTTACCCTAACGCTGCCTATCCCATCCACTCTCGGGGGCCACTTGAATAGCTCAACATGATTCTGCCAATACTCCAACACGGCCAGTCCCCAGGCCATGCAGGCCCTGAGCCAGGGAATGGCCAAGTCAGTAGGAATGGGACCCTGTATTCTAATTCCTTCCCTGTCAGGGTCCTGGCAGAGATGTGCCTCGAAGGGACTCCTTAGCCTTTGGGACACAGGGCATGCCTCATGATGCCAGGTTCCTAGACCAGTCCTCTCTGCCTCAGTTTCCACACATGAGATGAGACGAGACGGGGATATGCACTGAAATGTGGCCTTACCGATACCTCTGGGAGCTCAAAACAAGGCTGATGAGCCTGGATACCCAGGATGTGGTCATTTAACAAACCGAGGCCAAGCTGGACCACACACAGATGTTACCACAGGAAGGGGACTGTAGAAAAGGCGGGGGTGGAGGGAGCTAGAGTGTCCCATAGAGGACAGCTTCATGGGAGGATATGGGCAGCACTTCTCTCCAGCCCCAGTACTTGATGCTCCAGGGACCAAGGTTCAAACTACAGCTTCAAACATTGTGTGAGAATGATACAGGGAAGTCAGAGAGCTGCCACACATATCCTCAAGGGTCGAAGGGAGTAGGAGCAAGGGGAAGTACAAAGGGGACCGAAAAAAAAAATCAAGAACAGCCTTGGGAAACAGAAAGGAGGGGCAGGGTGATGATAACAGATTGGCCTACAGTGTAGTTCACACTAGTACCCTACAAGGGAGTTTGTAGCTTGGTAGTCAGCCCTTGGAGGCCCTTCTACAACTACCCTTATCAGTCAGGATCCTAAGCTGTGCTTCCTCTATGTGCCCAGAGTCAACAGGGAGTCTTGGACACTCAAGGCCCTTGACATGCAGGTCCAGTAACCAATGCAATCTTATGGAGCCTGGGATGAGGAGACCACAGACCACACCTTGGGGGTTGGGCTTCCTGAACATGGAGTACTGAGGCACTGAGCACATGGCCTGGATACTTCATGTTCACCAGCTGCCTCCAGACGTAGACATCTGTTAAGTCATAAAGGACATATGGGCTACAGTTTAGCATACACTATGGGATAAGCAGGGCTCCTGAGGTACTGCAGTCAGAGGTCTGCAGGATGGAGCATCCTTGAAGAAGGAAGGAACCTGAAGGCAACCTCCAGTGGGCTACTCTTCCTCTTGGAGCCCAGGTCACCTTTTGGCAGTAAGATCCTAAGTAAGGCTTGGAATCTCAGATGACAGAAACAAAGGACTGCAGGGGGGCCAAGAACCCCATCCTGACGTGATGGGGTTGAGTCCCCTGCACTGTCATCGGGAACCAAAGCCTTGATTCCTGAGCATGTCCTGGGATCAGCAGTATAGAGTAGAGAAGACTGGGAGCAGGGCAATGATTCTTGGACTTTTTCAAAGTAGCTACTTGGAAGGAGGAACCAGGAACCAGATGAAAAGAATTTTGAACAGCCTCCAGTTGGTGAACAGGAAGTTACATTATGTCCCCTTTCAAGTCCTACAAACTGCGCATGTGATACTTCTGGGGACTACTGTCCTAAACGCCAACAACTCCACAAAACAGATTGGCCCCATTAAAGACTAAAGCCCTCTCCGAGGGAGGGCACACACACACCAAGGTTTGTTTTGTTTTGTTTTGACAGTAGCTTTGAATTTCAAATTCCTCAGATCCCAATAGGATTATGCTGGCCTTCCGGACACACACACACACACACATACACACACACACACACACACCTCCTACCCTATCAGCTAGTTTAGACCACGGCTAACCACCAATCTGAATGGTACCTAACTGAAGAGGCTGACGCAGGTCTCTGACATTCACTGGACCCTTTCAGTCTCAGGATACACCTGACCCAGGCCCTGGTAACAAACTCCAATAATCAAGGTCATCAGGGGCCAGGGAACAAAGGAACACAAAGCGCCCTGCCCTGAATTCAACTAGGCCCCTAAAAATGTGGCATCTGGTTACATATGCTAAACCAAAGCAGAGGGAGAAAACTTCGTTAGCGCCCACTGCCCAGAAGTGGCTTTGTTCTAATCAGAAACTAACTCCCTTGCCAGTACTCACCCAAATGCTACAAGTACCCCTGGTATGCCTCAGGCTCTCCCACATCACCAAGGAACTGCAGTAAGGTAGGATCAGAACTAGGATGAATGACAGTCCTCTGCAGAAAATTCACAGGCAGCACAGACAGCTGAGAACACAGCCACATTATGCCTCTCTGCAGTGTCTGAAAGGACAGGAGCTTTGGGGACACAGAGGCATATGGATAGCAAGGTACAGTCCCACCCAGAGACCATACCCTGTGTGTTCTGTGTACACAACCTATTCTCCCTAGTGAGGCCCTCACACACTTCAAGTCCCACTCACATCAGAATCTCAGAGCAAGTAGGAGAGGACGAGATTGTGTGCCACATTATGGACTAAAGCTGAAAATATGGCTGGCTGAAAATATCCTTTACTGGATGATTAGGAAGCTGGGGGTGGAGTGAGGTATGCAGATCTACCTTCGCACGCATGCTCACCTTTGCATAACCAATGCAAAGCTTTTCATACAAATGAAGGCTTATAGGCCAAAGCACAACCTCCCCCGTACCCATCAAACCCATACCTACCATTACACAGACACCAGGCCTGTAGATCAGCAGATCTACATCCTGCAGATCAGCGACCATCCCCCATCACCTGAAGGCAAGAGCCTGTACTCTCAGCTATCCCCAGTGTGGGATCTCATCTCACCAGCTTCAAATCTTATGGCATGTGACAGATATGAGATAGTCAAGGGACAGATGAAGTGGCACCAAAGGACAGAGGAGAAGTGGATTATGGCAAGACAGAAACTTCAGGTATAAGAGACCCTGGTGAAGAGAGAACAGAACAGTGTAGCTCAACTCTTCAAAGGCCAGAGGCATAACTTAAAGGGACTCTCTGGCCAGCTCTTATTTGGTGAACATGCCTCCCCGATTTCCTTCTGCCTTGCTAAAAACCATTAGATTGCATTCCTAACGCTGGCAAATTCCCTTCTTCGGACAATTCCTCCTCCTGAGGCTGACCACCAATGTCCAGCTACCAAAGTATTGAAGTCCAACAATTAAAAGCTCCCTTTGGCTCACCTAGTCAACCTGACCAATTAAAATTAAACACCAAATCCTAACACAGGACTTCCTATTTTACCTTTGTAAACTGCCATTTGCCAATGGACCATGTTGGTCTCCTCTCTATTGTCCTCTGGGACAAACAGCCCTCCTCCCTCTCTCTTGTTCCTTTCCCCTTCTTCTTCATCCTCTATCTCCTGTCTTTCTCTCTTATTCCCTTCCCTTTGTCTCTCTGAGGCAAAAAAAAAAAAAAAAAAATCTCCTTTGTGCAGAGACCTTAGTCTCGGAGGTCCTGAGCCAATACTTTCCTTTAAAAAACCTTTGAACCTACATAAATATTATGCTAACCACCTGAAACACTATAACCAATCACAGAATCCTTGTTCTTAAGTTCCTTCCTCACACAGTATGGGGAACCACCTAGAACAGCATCCCAGGTCTTCTGATAAGTGTGATATAAATTTAACAAACTCCACTGGTGGACAGTGGAGGCCAGTTTTTCCCCATCCAGGACCAGATGAGTACTGAGGTCACGGTCACGATGGAAACTCTGGGCTTCTCAGGGTATGTGTACATGTCACCCACGTGCACACACATGTATAGCTTCCTAGCTCTGTCAGCTAACAAGCCAAGAAGCTCTAGTAGCTAAATGTATACTGGGTACCCACAGCTGGCTTGCTAAGCTCATTTTCTACTCAGCCTACTATAGGGCTGAGGCGGGGGGGGGGGGGGGGGGGATGCTAAGACTAAATGTGACCAGGAAGTGTCAGTAGCATGTCAGAAGGCAAGAGGCCCCATCTGGGTCATCTCCCATGACCACTTCTGAGGCCATCTAAGCATCAACTGATTGGAGCACAGACATACACAGGCATCTGAGGACTGTATGAGCCACGGAGACCTGCTACAACACCTTGGTATACAGACCAGTGGCCTTGGGAACCTGTACCTGGAAGGCAGAGGGGGTACACAGCCTAGTGGGGTAGGCTCAGCTTAGTCACAGAGGGGGTAACATCACGGTAAAGAGTACTTGGACAGCTTGCACTCCTGACCCTAGACATCAGTGGGGTGTTCCCACCATGCCACTATCCAGCTGTAGTTCACAAACCTGCAGTTCCTGCTGCCTAGAAAGCAGAGGCCAACAGGAAAATTCTAGAATGAGGCAGGGTAGCAGGCTTTCTGTGGTGACACCACAAGGCTATGACCTGGTAAAGCTCAAATAAGATCTTCGTTGTGTGAACGTTATTAATTCTGCCACCTGGTAACTCTACAGAGATTCTGAAAGAAAAACGTGTTTTGGGGAGAGTATACCCCAAAAGAGCCTCACAAGCTCTGCATACTCTCAAACACTTCAGTTTAAGAACAAATATTGAGAGACAGACACAGGAGAAGGGAAAGAATATTTCATGATGGAAAAATGTCACAGGCAGAGAGCTGAGGCCAAGCACAGGAAGATTTCTTTGTATTTTCACAACTTTCTGATGTCTGGAAATACATTAATTATCAGGTTAGAGAAGGCAGGTGTGGCAGCACACGCCTTTAATCCCAGCTCTTGGGTGGCAGAGGCAGGCAGGACTTCTGTGAATTGCAGGCCAGCCTCGTCTACACTGTAAGTTGGAGACCAATGAAGGCTATATAGTGAGAACCTATTTCGGAAAGAACAAAAAAATCAAATACAAATGCAACACACCCTGGTGTCACTAGCTCTAAGGACACAGAGGATCAGGGTGTGACTCACCAGCCAACTACCCTTCAGGGGTTAGGAGACAGGGTTTCAGATTCTCCCTCAGTTGTTAAAATGGAGCCAACTCAAGCTCATGACCTTGAACAAAGTCTCTGCTGCTCACCTCCAGCTCAGCTCAGGTTGCCAGTCTCCAGGGGGAGGGGGGACAGCACAGAAGGACACAGAAGGGCAAAAGTGATTCAGAAGCCATTCTTCCAGCATCCACCCACAGCCTGAGTTTAGGAGTCACCTGCCTGGGTCTTTTGTAAAGGGCAGCCGTAATGCCACTCTGAGCAGTCATAGCTGGTGTTCTCTACAAAGTTATCTGACCCTTTGCCCAGATGCACATGCCATACTGAAGGGTTCTGAGTTGTACCAGAGCTAAAAACTGTTAGGTACCAAGGCAAAGCTGCTCTCTCGCTCCCCCCCCCCCCCATATATTTACAACAGCTATAAGCATCCTGGGCAGAGGACAGCTGAGTACACAGCCACCAAGGAGGCAGAGGGATGGCATGATGAGGAATAGACACTGGGTCAGGTACCCACTGCCAGCCAAGCACAGGCCTCACACCAGCTGGGAGAAAATCCAGGCACCAGTACTCTGCAGGTAGATACCAGACAAACAGAATCTCTCCACCTGTGGGTAAGATGAGGCCAGGTCACAAGACCACAGGCTAACCCTAACAAAGTTAGCCTTCTCTCTATCCTAGGAAGACAAACTCTTCTGATGAACCTCCATACTTATGGACCAGAAGTGATTGACTTCCGTCATCTACAGAAATACTTTTCACTTGGAAGCCACAGGGCAGGCTGAGCCCAGAATCTTCCATAGCTGAGATGCACCAAAATTTAGAAAACTGCAAAGCCACGCACCCCCTCTAAATGCAGAACAGGATATAGAATGCCATCACTTGGAGATACCATGGGTATGTAAGGGTGGGTGTTGGGACAGAGATGCAGATAAGTCAGTCAGTCCCCCACCCCTTTTTTGCCGCACAGTGACTATCTCTACTGGCTGCTTTTGTAAGTAAGAAACATGACAAAGTCTGGCATATGCCTTTAATCACAGCACTCAAAGGCAGGTTGAACTTTGTGACTTTGAGGCCAGCCTGGTCTACACAGCAAGTTCCAGGACACCTAGAACTACATAGAGAAACCCTCTCTCAAAAAACAAAAACAAAACAAGTGACAAATGAGATCTTAAAACAAGGATCTTCAGTCATAAAATCAAGACTAGAACAAATGAGCTATGGACGCACCCTAACCTTCCAGCAAGCCTTGCCCACAGAAACAACAGAGAGGTGAAGACTGCATGGCTGAGCTGCCATGGACCTGCTGCAAGCCCCCACAGCCTGTGAAAGCACAGACCCACAGGACCTGCGACACAGAAGTGAGTACTGAGGGAATTTTCCTTTAAAGAGAGTGTGCCGCCAATCATACAAGTTCCTCGTGAAAGCATGCACTTCTGTTATGCCTTCCAGGTGAACTGGTCCCTGAATTGGCAACATCATATATAAAACTAGAAGTTGATTGCAGAAACAGAAACAAACCTCAAAACCAAGGGAAGCCAGCCAGACCTCCTAGAAAGAAACAACCGGCAGTCCCTAAAGGATGCAACTGAAGGTACCATGCCTCTCATGCCACCTACTGCTATTTTCTGACATCTGTATCCTGGGGCCTGTAAGGTTCATGCATGAGAGCCTCAGACATCTGTGTCCAGTCATCAGGGCAACAACAGTGTTGAATGGCCCAATATGATACCAGATAGAGGACAGGCACTCATCCCCTGAATCCTTCCTCCTCAGACCCAGGAGAGAATGTGAGAGGAAGCTCTCCAGGATGCTGACCTCACTCTCAGGCCTATCAGGTTATCAGAAATGTGTAAGTGTGAGAAAACTATCACAGCTAAGATATCTATCATAGCTAGATATGCTAAGGACTCCTGGGACAGGATTGAGACACTAACAACTCCGCTCTTTCGGAGGAGTTCAATTCCCAGCACCCAGAAGGTGACTTAAGACCATTTGCAACACTAGTTCCAGAATATTCAGTGTCTTCTCGGGCCTCCATGGGCACCAGATGCCACATGGCACACAAACATACATGTTCATAAAACATCCATGGAAAACAAGAAAACCACAAAGAACCTAGGCATCAGTGGGCAGTGACCCTCCAAATCCTGGCAGCAGCAGTGGAGTGACACCATCATGACTCCTGAGTGCTGACTAGTCCCAGCACAATCTCACGATCTTACCATGAGGTTGGGCTGGAGCGCATCATTCCTACCTGGCGCTTGGAGAGACCCAGTTCCTGCTCAGCCACCCCAACAACCTGCCAACCTTGGAACCCGACCCCACCCCCAGCTTATAGGACTTACCCACCTGCTCAAACACCCCGTTGCTGACCCGGATGGTCAAGGTTGGGCATCCTATGACATGAAGGGCCTTGGCCACTGTCCCTTGCTCCTCTCCTGACCACACAGGGTCTGGCAGTTCTGTGGACACTGCCCACACACCCATCTATCCCCAGAGGCTGCAGTTCTTCTTGGGGGAAAGCTACTATAGGCCCTCCCATGATAGCCCACACTATCTGGTCAGTGTGCCTAGACCAGACCCCAGCCCTGGGCCCAGAGACCATGGAGTTTCTTATAAGTGAATCAAATGCTTCAGGAAGACATGTTGTGAACTACACAAAACCCTGGCCACCCCTGACCTCTATCATGAAGGGCTACAAGGATGTGCTTCAAATTGGAGAAAAAGCTTCACCTTGGTTTTCCACTTTGTCATCTTATATGGGGACAACCCTATGCTAGGCTAGGAACAGCTGCTCATGTATGCCCACCAGCTACAGGCTGACCCTGCTTCATAAATGAAGGCTAATGCATTTTCAAGTGCACAAACATGACCAGTGATAACTGTAAGCACAATGCCTGGAAAAGCCGCCAAGCTCAAGGTTGGGTCTGGATGACTCACCAATGGAAATGCAAATCTGCTGACTTTTAACAAAGACCTGTACCTACCCATCTTCTACTTAGAAACCCCTCAAACACCTCATTAAGACCCTTGTCCTCAGAGGCAACCTCAAGTCTAGCTTCTCTAATAAATCTTTTGGGTTTTTGTTGTTCTCTGTGGCCTTTTTTTTTTTAATTTATTCACTTTATATCCTGATTGTAGCCTCTTCCCAACTCTCCTTCCAGTCCCCCACACACACACTTCCTTAAAGGATTCCTCCAAGCAATGCAAATGCAAACATCCCTTTTTAGCAGGTAACAAAATTTACAGTGCCTTCCTGTAGCTGCAGTCTCTCAGCCCACTAAAGGAGGGGCTACAGGCTACACAGGCTTCAGGAACTCTGTCCCTTCAAGAATCTATGTGTGTAAAAGAGGTGTGTGCATAGGGCAGAGGTGACCAGGGTTCTGGGCATGGGAGGAGACAACCTCTCTACCAGATAAGCATCAGGTATTTGTGAAATTCAGCCAAGTTTCTTAGGCATAGCCAAACAGTGCCAGTCTGCTGGCCCTCAGCAGAGGATCTGCTCCAGGACAGAAACAGCCATGGCATCCTCCGTGATGGTAGCCAACACATTGCCCTCCTTCCGCCCTGACTCTTCCTGGGTTAGGGTTCCAGGGTATTATCACCAATCCCTCAATGGCTCAAGAGAGGGCTGAAAAGCAACCTCTGAGACTCAGAGCCATGCCCCTGGTAGGCTGAGTAGGCTGTCCAGTAGAGGTGGCTGCAAAGTCCAGCAGCCTCCTCCCTTTCCTGCCAACAAGTGTAGGCGGAAAGTCTACCCAGCTTAGCAACACTGGAGATGGGGCATGGGTCACAGAGGAACCCAGTCTGTGCAGAGGCCTTGGGGTGAAGGTGGACAGACTGCTTAGCTGATAGGGACTGACTACTAAGCACCCACAACAAAATGGAGTTCCACCTGGTAACTTTCCTAATGACAGCCTTGCCTGAGTCTAGAACACCACCATACACTGTAAAACGGTTATGTGCTAGAATGGGTTTCAGAGCTCCAGGGCCCTGAAAAAATCAAAGAATGACCACTGGATCTTGACTGCCCTCTAATTCTCTGAACCTTCATGCATCCTAAAACCCAGCAACCTTGAAAACCCAGGCAAGAGGAACAGACTACAGAGCAGAGCTGATGAGAGTTGCCAGCTGACTGACAGGCCCCAAGCTGACGGCCTTGCCACTTTCAGCAGCAAATTGCTTGCTGAATGAGCAACACATTCTAGAGAGAAAACAAAGGAAATATTGAGAAACAAGAACCACCCACAACTCCAGCCTAAAAGGTCCACTTACTTCTGGTGGCATTTTCCACACGCATTCCTCTAACCTGGCTCCCATCTCAGGGTCCCAGGACAGTGAGGTCCAGTAGAGAGCTGCTGTCTTTCAGTGAACAGGCCCTGCCCTTTCCCACCTGCCCCAGTCCCAGCTCAACACTCTCAGGGCCTACTTGGCCTCTCTGTCACCCTGATTCAGTGTGAGAACTTTTAAAGTTAATGGCTTAGAATGTTTCCTCAGCACTCAGGCCAGCACCACTTTCTTCCTGCAAAGCAACACCCTTTACTTCAAGCTCACTGATGGTGAGTTGCAGATGGGACTCTGATGCATAGGCAAAGAACATCTGCCCTGATGTTACCCACACCCTGAGTGGCATCCTAGCCTCTCTGGGTGGCAGGCAGTGACACTTCTCTCCACAAGGCTCATGGCAACAGGAGCAGAAAGTGGCAAAGTGCATTAGCAAGGCTGATGCCTAGAAGGGCCGGAAGCCCTGCAACCTTGGTCAGTACCTATGTGCAAAGAGCTCTCCACTCTCCTGCTCATCCCAACTCAGCAGACCACATGTCTCACAGATCGGAAAAGCAAAGATTCTCAGAGGAACGCTAAAAAGATCTGGGCGACCAGGGAGCAGGTGAAGCAAGGCTCCCCAAACGTTGCTGCAAACCCGCTCCACCTCCTACCCTGGGATGGGTAGGACTAGCCCCAGAACATGCCCATAAAGGTCACTGGCGTTCCTTACGTCCGCTCACAAGGCAGCCTGGGTAGGCATCTCCTCCAATAGGCTTTCAAATCTGGCACTGAAACCAGCCTAAAACCCAGAAAAGCAGAGGAGCTTTGCAGCCTGCCATCCAAGAGACTGTCTCCCGAGATGCAGCCAACGTAGACAGGAGGTCAGAGCCTGAGACACTATAATTACACTATTTCAGCCACAATACACGCAACATATATCTGCATGAGTGTACACACATACACAGGCATATGCATACACATGTGTACTCATGTAAACTCACACTTATACACATCTTTGCTCATTCATAGTACACACCATGCATGAGTCACATGTACACTGCACTTATGTGTGCATACCACGCATGTGCACATGAATACATGTGCAAAGAAACACACCCATTGTTCATCTGCATGGCAACATACACCCTAGACATGGTCAAAAGAAATTGGAGCCCCCAGACTATTCCACTGGGGGGGACAGAACTCAGGATATGAGGCATCAATGGAACCATAGCCCTAGAAGCTAAAAAGCATGATCCAGCCTCTCTTCCCCAGACACCAGAGCAGCATCAGGGCGAGAAGGGACATGCTGTCCCCCAAGTGCCCAGATGCAAGAGGAGGACGGGGCCTGGGCCTGCATCAGCACCCACAAGATACCAGTTAGACCCTCCCAGGGGCAGCTTCAGTTAGAGATTTGTCTGGGCTGTGGTCAAGTCCCTCCATTAAATGAAAAGGGAAACCCAAGAGCCACTTGGCATTCTCTCCCCTGACCTCCAGAGCACTCAGCCCTCCCCAGTGACCATCAGATGTTTCCTGAGCCTCCCTGAAAGCCAGACCCAGCCTGTAGGCGCCAGAGACCCACAGCAGAATAGGCCAAAGGACGTCATGGCTGCCTTTGTAAGAGACCAGGCCCTGGTGAGGAAAACAGGCCAGGGAGATTCTCAAGAGTCATTTGCCATCTTCAGAAAGGGGTCACTCGAAGGTGGATAGACATCTGAGCCGCGAGCTCAGGCCACCATAAGGACAGAGACGGCAAATCCCTAGCCCCAGCCCTGAAAGCTTCGAGCAGCTCAAAGCAGCGAGAAAGTGAAAGTGTGTCTAACTATGAATACACGGTTCTAGGGCTGCCACCTTTTTACCTCCCTTGAATTCCTCAGACCCTTTACTCATGGGGCTGTGAGTCAAGTACTTGTGCAGTTCTGAGAATAACAGATCAAGAAGTGACACTGCAAGCCGGGTGTGGGGGTGCACGCCTTTAGTACCAGCACTTGGGAGGCAGAGACAAGCGAACCACTGTGAGTTTGAGACCAGCCTGGTCTACAGAGTGAGTCCAGGACAGCCAAGGCTATACAGAGAAGCCCTGTCTCGAAAAACAAACAAGTGACATTGCCAGCTCATATCCCAATATACCAGCCCACTCCTGCACCTTGACCCAAAGGTTTTCTTCAAACAAACCTACTGAAGAAGGAAGAAATGGCCTAAGCACCCTAGCAACTGGCTGGTGGTATCAGTCCTGTCTCCCACCTACAAGCATCCTAGACCCCAAGATAACAGCACCAGCAGTACAGGCCTTTACTTAGTAGGGACATGATTCTATAGAAACCTCCAGCCAAAGGGGATATCTGACATGCTTACTCAGCAACCCAGACCCAGGGACCCCATAACTACATATTCAGAATCCACTAACCTAGATACTCTGGACCTGCCTATGGTCTGGCCACCATGGACATCACATGAATAGAGAGCTAGCAGCCTCATCACCAATTCTGCTGTTGAGCAAAAGTAGAAGGCTTATCTGTACAGCCTGACCCTACCCTAAAGGACAGCTTCCCTCCTTTGCATAACAGGAAGGTTGCACGCTTTCTATGACTGATCCCTAGTGGGGACTCAGTCAGCACTCATGAGGACCTGGCACCTCAAGTCACCGCAGCCACAAGACTATCTATCTACCTACTCCTGAGTGTCATTCACTCCTGTCTACACAGGGCTCCCATGACTCTGCATAAAGGAGTCTTCCCTCTGGAAGACCCAGCCCAGCAGGACTCACTCCAGTAGCTGCTCCGGAGCAGCTATCACTCCAGATGACAGAAAACTCCACCTGACAATTTGGCCAGGGCCTCACCATGGGAGCTTTCAAACAGTGGTTAATGCTTAACACTGAACACCAAACTTTGCCCTCTAGGCCTGCAAAGGCAGGGCTTAATGTCTAGAGAGAAACAGGAACTGCGGGCAGTCTAGCCAGCTACGCTCCCTGCTATACTACTGGGTGTGCGATCCCACACTGCACCCAACTGTATGGCTAACAAGAGGGTGCCATTGTCGAAAGCATTAGAAGGCAGTGGCCGGCCCTGACCCAACATCTCTAACCCTTGAGGCTAGAACATGGGCCTGGCATGACACTTCCTGATCAGATCTAGTCTGCCAAGGTAGTGGTCCTACATCTAGTGGGCAGGGGCCCTGGCAAGGGCATCTTCACTCCTTGACCTCCCTGACCTCCCTCTTCCCCCACATTCCCCATTCACTGGCAGGCAGACAGTGAGTGAGACAGGTCCCAAATAGTCTTGAAGGTGGATATGGCCAAAACCCCTGCTGGGGTGTGAGATGTTTGCTGGGGTTCAGCAGAAATCCCATCAAGTTAGACACTGCTGAAAGCTCCAGTGCTACCTTTGTGTAACCAGCTCCATGTCATGAACAAAACCACTCTTCTCTCTGGGCACCTCCTCTTTCTGAATGTCCTTCCTGATCACAGAATAGGTATACTAGAAGCCACACAACCCTAAGTAAGGGACATTTGGGTCTATGAGCATTACTCACAGAGGGGAAGGAACATGGTTCCTAGGGTTCTTCCACAGCTGAGGACAGAACAAAAGATGAAACGGGGGCTCTCCCAGCTCAGAAGGTGATGCTGTGTTTGTGCACGTGGCTGCCTATGTCTACTGCTCCTCAGCTAGAGTCTAACACTCAAAGCATCTCTTAGATCACACATATAACAGCTGTAATGTTCTAGGACTAGCAGGCAACCCCACAGGACTACACCCAGCACAGACAGGTGAATTACTATGCTAAGGACACACAGTCCAGCAGCTCAGTAAGGCTGCCCATTGCTGGCTTCTTTCTAAGGGACGCCTCTTTATATGAAAGTCCATAGGCGGCCTATTTGCTGGAGCTGCCTCAGCCACTTGTACGCAGGGTCCACCTGCCAGGCTCAAGGCCATCTTTCCTAAGGAATTCCCCGGGCCACCTCAGCACCCGTGGCTACCCTGAATCACCACCAAGAGCTAAGCTCATCCTCAGCCTAGGCCCTTCACATGTCCTCTAAGGCTACAAGGCTGCCCTTCTGGAAGCCAACTGTTTGCTTGTCTCTGCCGCTAGTGGTAAGTGGTTCATATCCATCCCTTGCACACCCTGCCAGGGCTCCTCACTGCTCCCCATGTCCCAAGGAATGCACGCCCACTCTCCCACTGCTCTAGCAGGCAACAGATCAGCATCCTACATGTGTCTCCTTGACACCCAGCCCCACAGAGCTCACTCTCCATCACATATTGTACCGCATGCCATATTAGGTTCTTGTTGTGCCAGGATGAAGCAAGGAGGGAATCCATCTGGACAGAGACACACCAGGCCCAGGAGAAACAAAGCCTTAATAGACAATCTTTCTGGATCAATGTGACTGCAATGCCCAACACCCAGACAGTCCAAGTCTGTTTGGTCTTAAGGGACATGGCATTATGTAGAGTCAGTGGAGAGCCCTTCATCACAGGAGCTGTCTCTTCAATCCTTTGGAGAAGTTAAGACATCCACTCAGCAGAGTGATAAGGAAGTCTGGGCAACATTCTTGAAAAGAATACATTTCTAGGCCAGGAGGGACCTCACATTAACTTTAAAAAAAAAAAAAAAAGACAATGGGGAGGTCAGACTTAGAACAGACAGGTGCCTCATCACTCCTAAAGGCCACCCAAGGAAGAATGATATCAAGCCCGTCTGACCAAGGGAATGGCAGGGGAATACCATGTGACCCTCTAGTGGAAGGGACCAACGCCTCTACCCTCGCATGCATACCAGTGCATACACGCATGCTCACACACATGAGCATGGGCGAAGCAAGGTGAGACTGGTGCTGCCATCTGTGCCACTAAGGGAAGGGCCTGTTGCATGGATACAGTTGGGAGCAGGTAGGACACAGCCCACAGCCATCTGGGTTCCCAGCAGTCACCTGCTTAGTGAGGTCCTTTGTTCCCCTTTGTTTTGTGCAGCTTTGTCTTACAACACTGGGGATCAAACCCATGGCCCCAAGGCAAGCATCCTACACACACACACACACACACACACACACACACACACTGAGCAATAACCTCAGCAGAGGCCAGTGTTGGTTTAGAATGAATTGGTTTAGAATGAATGTTTCCCCTCCTACCCTGATTCCACACACATCAGATGTTATCTCTGTAAATAACCTTCAATCCCACCTTTAGGAACTCCCAACAAGGTAGTAGACTCACACACTCAGCCCCACCTTCAAATCCTCCTGGCAAGATGGGGTGAGGGTCCACGCACACCAGCCCCTGCTGCTCCATGTAACATGTTCTTTCCTGAAAATCCCAGGGTGACGCTATTAGTTCCCAGCCTAGTGAGCGGAGCCTCAAGTCTTGTGCTCAGCCCACTTCCTAACTGTACTGTTCTCTGAATCCTCATGTCCCAACTGTGAACCCCCCATGACCAAGTGGGAAGAGTATCGCTTCTCTACCCTGTCAGCAGCAGCAGCCGGGAAGCACAGGACACAACCCACTGCCCAGCTCAGCAGCAGCCTCCAGACAGGACAAAGGTGACACAGGACTGCCTCGACGTATCAGGGGACAGGGTCACCTCTACAGAGGGAAGTAAGAAGTCCCTAGGTGACTAACACAAAGTCAGCTACAGAGCATGACATCACGTGGATGGAATCTGAAAGGGGAACGACCTGCAGCCGGACTGGAAGGAAGCCTGAACAGACGTCAGATCTGACCTGGTGTGAAAGAGGCACCAGGTAGTAATTACCCTGCAGTAGATCCAGTGAGAATTCCAGGCCTGGGGCATCTCACAGGGCCCTGAACCTTCCCTGATATGGTTTCCCACAGGGTCTTGAGATTCAATGATGCCCTATTCTGATAGGAAGTATCCAGGCCCCAAGCAGTGTTCTCTCCACTCCACACACTGAAACTATTCCAACAGAACACCAAGAATTCACGTGCCCTTTCCACTTCTAAAGGAATCTCACAATAAATAAAATCCAGGCCCAACTTCTGTCCTGCAAGAAGGCTGAGGGCTGTGACCCCCTGTTCTGGCGCACACACACAAGTGCTTCCGCAACTCGCAACTCGTGCTTAAGGGAAGGGCCCTGAGTAAGTGGGAACCAGAAGCTGAAAAGCTGAGGAGGCAAAATGTGGGCATCACACTTACCACACTGCCCCTCCCTTTGCCCAATCAATTTTCACTTATAAGAGTTGGAAGGCTGGCTCATTCCAAGCCAAGGACTTTGTAAGCAGACACACACTATCTAAAAGACAGGGCCAAATGCATTTCTGCCACTAAACTACCAGCTCAAGCCCTGCCTGGGTCACAGAGCAGCAGGAGACGTCCAGGTTAAAGACTCAGCCTGCTGTATGTCCCAGGGAAAGGTCCACTTCCTACTCTCACACAACTCACTTCCCTGTGATAGAAGCTGCACCAAGAGGACTGCGGGCTCCCTATAGCCAAGCATTTGGATTGAGGAAGTCCCTAGGCAGACTAGACAGATACCAGATCCTCATTCTGGTCCCAAAGACACTGGCTGTGCTAGCTAGGCAGGCCTAGGAGGCCCCAGGTCCACTGCAGCCTGATCTGTGTAGCCACACCTAACAAGGTCTCCCATTAAGTCTGCCACAAGCAACGCGCATGAGACATGTCCAGAAAACAGTATTTCCAGGGACTGTCAAAGGGGTCTGCATAGGAGGCAGGACAAGGCTGCAGTATGATCAGGCAAGCTGACCCTGGCCTGCTGTCCATACATGGTGTAGATCCACACAGCACAAAGCCTTCTTCCTGCCTACATAGGACTTTCCACCAAAAACCAAGTGTGAGGTCCCTTTCCTAACCCCTGGCTGGGGTATGCAGCTCCTGTTAGGAATCAGGACCAACTCCAGCAGACTTGAGGCTACAGCAAATTCACCCCTGTCACGGTACAGTGGCCAAAGTTTCCAGAAGCATCTTTACAGAAGTATGAATGAACAGAGTACCAAACTGTAAGTTCTATATGAGCCCAGCCAAGTTACTCAAGCTCATTCTGGGCATAAAAGGATCATTGAAACACACACACCTGCGATGTAGCCCAGTTGGTAGAGCATTTGCCTAGCATGTACCAAGCCTTGGTTCAATCCCAACCAGCAACACATTTAAAAACAAACAAACAAACAGTGGGTGTGGCAACATATTACTATAAAGCAGTTGATAAAGGCACCAGGATCAGGAGTTCAAGGTCATCCTCAGGTACATACTGAGTTCAAGGTCATCTTCAGCTAAAAACAATCAATAAATTAAAAGTGCATGCTTGTCCTCCTGTTAGTCTAAACATGTGCAAGCAGTAAGAATCCTGACAGTTACTTGCCTTCCTAGAAGCTGAATCTTCAGCCCTGACTTCAGGCACCACTTGAGGGCCCTGATAGGACAGAAAACAAGAAATGAATCAAAAGGAAAATCAACTCCGGCTGAGACAGTAACTATACGGGGTGGATGTCTGCAAATGTGTGCAATTGTCTGCCTCAGGCCACTGGGCACCAGGAAGGCTGTGTTGACACTCCTCTCTGGGGATCTCAGACCCTCCACACTTCCTGACTGTCAGACATCGAGTCTGGACTTCTAGATCCTGCCTCCACCCTTAGCAGCCCTGAGACACGGCATGCTTTGTCTGTGCAGAGAAAGCCTGAATGGTCCAGCACCCCACGGAAAGGGTGGCGGAGTGAGATGGGCAGGCCGCTGACTGGGGTAGGTCACTTGCGGGCCAGCACACCTAGCCTGTGTCTTTAAGCTGCTAAAGTGTGACCAGAGAAAGCACGGCTCTTCCTGCCTGTATACTGGGCAGCAAAAGCTCTGAGGCCATCTGTAAGATCCGTCTCTTGAGGAGTGCACCCTTTGCCTTCCAGACCCTCAACCTGGAGCCTGAGTCTCCGGTGTGACACATGTGGGGCATGTGCAAGGCCAGCTGCAGCTGTGGGTCTGTGCTGGGTCCTCTCACCTCGACAGCTTAGGATCTAGGTCTAAAGGAGAGCTGAAACATAGAGGAAGCAGCCAGTTCAAGGTGACTTGCCATCGGCAGAGGGGAAGCTGGGTGCCTGGAGAAGGGATGCAGAGAGATTCCCAGGCCCGTCCCACCTCTGTGGAAAGTGAAAGTGCCAGAGAGCTCCGGATCCAGGGAACAAAGAGCAGCAAAGGAGAAGCCCGCGCTCTCAGAGCGCAGCCTCCTCCCCAGGCTTACACGGGCCTCTGTCCTTCCTCTAAGATCCTAAGGGAGGTTTGGCTGGTCTAAGGTCAGGAAAGGCAGATCTGGGATCCCACTTGGATTTACTGAATGACCGCCCTGGGCCATCCTGGAGCAAAGAAAAGCTTGCCTACAGGAAGCCGTAGGTCAGTGAGACCACCCATCCAGGAGTCTGTACCTCGAGCTCTCCCAGGTGCCACCTAGGCACCTAGGCCTTCCATAGGTACCTCCACCAGCTGTGCAACTCCTCCCTAGTCCCGTCAGAGTTCCCAGATCAAGTAGTTTCCGGTGCTCCAGCCTCTGGGCTCCAGACAGGCCATGCAGAGAGGTGGAGACCGCGCCCCCAGGGCTGACGGAGCCGCTCAGGCCAACAAGGGAGACTTATGCAGTGGACTCCCCACGCAGCCTGAGCGAGGAGCAGTGAAGTGTTGGGACGGAACGAACAAGGCCAACAAACCATCAGCTCAAGAATCCTCTCCCGATCCCGGGTCACTCCCCCGAGCCAGGCAGGCAGCGGCTGGCCCTCCTGACCCCTTCCCAACGCCCCGCTACGAGCCGCGGGCCGCCGCCGCCAACCAGCGAACCAGAGCGGCCGGCGGCGGCGGGCGGGCCCAGGCTCTGCCTTTGTCCCGCGGCAGGTGCGGCCAGGCTCACCCGGAGTAGGGCAGGCAGGATCCCCACTCTCGGGGGACCCCGGTTCCTCCGTGCGCTCAGCAGCCTCGTCCCCGGTGCCGTCGGCGCGCGCCTCCACCGGCACCACCGTAAAGTTCGTCGGCATGGCTCCGCTACACTCCGCTGTGCCCCGCAGCCACTCGCCGCTGCTCCGTAGCAGCCGCCGGACTCCGGCGTAGGGGCGGGGTCCGACCGGCCCGCCCCAGCCGCCATGTGACCTCACCTGCCCGCCCCCACGGCCCAGGAAAAGTTTGCCAGGGGCGGAACCGGGCGGCCTCCCAAATGACCCCGCCCCCTCAAGGCTCCACCCCTACAACTCCGCCCCTGTAGCCATAGCCCTGGGTTACCCCTCTAGAACGCTGCACCCTAAAGGACTCCGCACCCACAAACCCAGCCCTTAGAGGCCACTGCCTAATGAACTGCCCACAGCAGCAGACCTCCCTCAGCACCTAGGAGAGTGCAGTTCCGTGTCCACAGGACCGCGTCCTCCCCTCACCCCTACTCACAGCACAGGCCCCGTGCCCTCCCGCCCTCCAAGAGCTAGACTCATCACTTCCTCAGTTTCAGTTCTCCCATTTTCTTTCCAAACTCCCGCGGGCCTCTTCTCTCACCACCCCAGAGATCACGACCTTTTCTCTCAGCCTGTCTGCAGCTCAGCATCCCTACCAACGCTGGTGATCTGAGCCTGGGCCCTGACCAAGTCAGGCTGCCCAGGGAATGATCCATGGCTAGTGGGGGGACAGGGGGTGTGCACCGAGGCCCCATCCAAGAACATCACTGGGCTCTAGAGCAGGCCCCAGCCAAGACCCAGCCTCTTTGTACCTGCTGGCAGGTGTGTCCCACGACCCAATCTTGGGAACCCTTGTAGCCCAACCTTGGAGAGTGGCACATCCTCCCTTAGGTTTGGCTCCAAGGAAAGGTCAATTCCCAGGGCAATAGTGACAGGAAGCTCTGAGCAGAGTTTCAGAATACCAACACGGAGGTGATAACAGATTTTCCTTTGGGGACCCTGTACATTTTCAATGAAAGGCTTGTAAAAATAAGAACAGAAACATATTCATCAGGGGAGAACTAAACTAAAATGTTAGGGCAGGCTTGGGGTATAGCTCAATAGGAGAAGGTTCATTTCAGAGACCCTTGTATAATATCCAACACATCCTGCAAAAAGCTATAGCCCCCAGGTGCAATGAGTCACCCAAACTGTTTTAGGTGGTCAAACAGAAACACAGGTGATGAAGCTAGAGCTGCTTGAAACCTGTGGAACGAGGCCAGCCAGGATAGGTTGGCCCGTTCAATCAGGGACAGGGTGTGTAAGGCAGCTGCCAGGCCAGTGACCAGGCTGGGATGCAAGAGTTACTGGACTTCCCGTATACTACCAATGAGAATAACATTTTGAAACCAACTCAGAAATGCCATTTCTGTGAAAGCCCAGTTGTGCCCAGCGTGGCCTGCTTTCTGCCCTCTGCCAGGAGGGGGCTTGAGGGCAACATGGGCCACTCTGTAATGGCCCCTTATACAGTTAACTCCAGCTCCTGTGAGGGGTAGGGTGCACTTTGCTATCACAGGTTTCCCCAGACCAGCAAGACCTTAGGGTGCCTCCTCTTTAGAACACCCTTGGTTGTTGAAAGATAGGGAGGCATTGCTGAGGAAGGGGGTGGAGGAGGGACAATCATCCACTCAGCTAAAACAACCCCCTGAGGGCAAACACTCAGTCACCCTAGGAAGGGTTGAAACAGTTCAGCACTGAAACTCAAAAGTGATGCCTTCTCTGAACAGTGTCACTATTAGGCTCATCCTCAAAGTGAGCACAGAAGGGTCATCTGGAAGTATTGAAGCCCTTAAGGGGTGAGCATACAAGGGACAAGTGGGTCAGTACAGAACTCTCTGTGGAGAGCTGCTTGTTTGAAAAGCTGCTTTGTTATTTATTGAAAAACATGTTTTCACCTGGCCTTCACCTTGAGACAGAGAAAAAAGGAAGCTTCTGTGGTCATAAAAATTGGACTCAACAAATAGCAAGGTGTTTTTGTCTGTCTGTTTTGAATGTATAAGTTTACCATGTTCTATATGTCTTGGTTATAGATTATTGATCACTGTGTATGTTTAAAATCTGTAACATAAAGTTAACTTAAACTTAAAACCTAGGGACGTAACTCATATCCCAGAATTTGGAAAACTAAAATATGTTCACATAACAATTGATACTTTTTCAGGATTTATCATGGCAACTCCTTTAACAAGAGAAGCCACCAAACATGTTGTAAGTCATGTTATAAATGTTTTGCTACAATTGGTATTCCTTCCATTATAAAGACTGATAATGGTTCGGGATATCCGTGTCAAGCTTTTCAGAGTTTTTGCGCTCAAATGACTATAAGTCACAAAACAGGTATTCCATATAATCCTAAGGCCAAGAATTTGTTGAGTATGCCCATGGATCTTTTAAGAAACAATTACAAAAAATAAAAGGGGGGGGTTATATCACCAAACACCACAGAAGTATCTTAATCATGCTCTCTTTATTTTAAATTTTTTTGAATGGGGATATACAAGGCCATTCTGAAGCTGATCGATTGTGGCACCCTAATACCAAAGATAATTATGCCCAAGTAAAATGGAAAGATCCAATTACTGGAATATGGCAGGGCCCCGACCCTGTATTAATATGGGGAAGAGAGCATGCTTGTGTTTTTCCACAGGATGCAGAAAGAGCCAGGTGGATCCAAGAAAGGCTGGTGCGATTTGCAGGCAATGTTCCCCCGAAAGGAGGATGTTCCCGCTGCAGACCATGGTGGATTCATTCTGTCCTGGTGGTGAAAGGAGAGCTGTATTGGGCTTATGCTCCTGACTCACCTTTGCTACATTCTGCTCATGGGAGAAGCTATTGTGCAGAGAAACCTTTTAGATACAACGTGACTAGACTTGATTGGTCTGGTAATCAGGACAATTCTCAATAAAATCTAGAAGAAAGGGAAAGAGGACTGACTATGGGACTTTGGTCTGATTCTGGTTTTCAGTAGACCTCTATTTGGAAACTTGCTGCAGAAACTCTCCGGAGGCCCTGTAATTGCCTGTGTAATTCATCCTTATGCTTTGTTGTTTGGAATGTTAACATTTTTACACAAGATCCAACCTTTAAGGTTTCTTGCCATCAATGTAAACTAACAAACTGTTTCTAAGCTTTCAAATGGACCGCAGGCTCAACAGCCTTCTTTTATTATGGTTCCTGTGAATGTTTCTCAGGCTTGGTATTCTGATAAGGGATTTTGTGTGCTAGAAGCAGACCTAAGAGAATGGTTGGATTAATTATTGCAAGTATTATAGCCCTCATGGTTATCTTTTTACATCACTTTTATGGAAAACATGTTTTCACCCTGGCCTTCACCTTGAGACAGAGAAAAGAGGAAGTTTCACCAACTTCCTTAAAGCTTGTTTGTGTGACCTTGGACCATATCTGCTATAAGGAAGTAGTTTTAGAAAAGAAGTTTGGTGCTTCCAGGAACTTCTTTTTGTATTAATGTGACTTGTTTTTGCTTTGCCTGTAAAAAAGGAATTGTGGAATAAACCCATGCTGCAGTCTTACTGACAGCCCTCACAAGCCGATCCCATGTGTAGTATGACTTGCTTTAATTATTTCAATCCTCACTCCCCACTCAGGAACTGCTCAACTCTGCTGGCGGGCTCTAGAAGCTCTCCCAGCACCAGAAGCCCTGCTGGGACCCTCTCAATCTCATCTTCCCACAAGTGACCCTCTCTGGACAGGCAAACACTTGATACTTGATCCACCTAGCTCCCTGCCCTCCCCTTCTGTTGTTTTTATGACAGGGTCTCAGAGCCCCAGTTGGCCTCAAATTTTGATATATAGCCAAAGATGACTGAATTTCTCCTGATCTCCTGCCTCTATTTCCAAAGTACTGGGATTGCACACATGTGCAGACATGCCTGGTTCATTTCTCAGACGTGTCTGTCTCTCAGCGCTGGTCCCTCTGGCTGATTGCTCAGAAGCAAGGTCACTACCATGGCCCGATACTCCCAAGTTGGAGAACACTGAACACTGCACCCAGTGAAACTAAGGAGGAGTACTGAGCATCCACTCAGGCATGCGGGGAGCTCAAGCTGGGAGGTGGCAGCCACTGAGATTAGCTGACTTAGAGAAGGAAGAACAGGGAACAGGGCAGAGTAGCCTATGGGACTGTTTTAATCTCCATGAAGAAGAGCTGGAAGATTTCCATCGACCTGGTATGGAGAGCCTTAGGACCAATGCAGCACCAAGTGTTTTAACTTAGAAGAGAACTTTAACTTGGCTCACACAGAACCAGTGGCCAGCTACCACACCTTCCTGGCATGTAAGGGCTGTTCTGCTGACTTCCAAGGTTGCCGAAAGGGATGTGATTGTGCTTTATAACTGCTCCAGACAAGACACCAACATATGACGGGTAAATACTCGACCTGTGAAAACACATTTTTCTTGACATTTTTCATACATGCAAAGGTTAAAGGCTGGGAAACTCTGAGAACATTATTCAGTGAGCATCACATGGTGAAATTTCTCAAGTGCAATGATATATGCATCATCTATTCCACTGTGCCCCAGCCTCCCTTCCTCCCTCTCTCCGTGTATGAGTGTATGTATGTCTGTGCACGCTCATGCTGTTAGACATGCATAGGTATAGTATATGTGACAACCTCCACTGTGGGCCCTTTGGCCCTTCCTTTTGTTGGAGATAGGGTCTGTGGTTGGTTTAGGACTTTGACACATAGCCTGATCTAACTGGCCACTGAGTTTCCAGAGAGCCACCTGCCTCCATCCACCATCTCCCAGTAGTGCTGGGATTACAAGTGCAAAGGAGCACTCAGACTTCTATGTGGGTTCTGGGGCTCAGTAAAACACTTGCAACCAGGCCCTCTCTCCCAGTCCTTCTGAAGTGCTTTTAAAGCACAAAATCAAGAAATAAGATGCAAAGTCCTGGCCCTCCTGTCACCTTCTTCCCCAGTCTGACTCTCAGAGATGAGCCTGCCCTTGCTTACAGGAACCAGCCAGGCCACACTGCAGCCCTGATACCCAGCTATTACATGTACAGTACAGGTGGAGCTGCTGCTGTTGCTCCTTTATGGCATCACCCACCCCAAGCTGTCAGCTTCAAGAAACCATGGCACACCAGCCACAGCTACCCCTATTGGACTACTTGTCTTATAAAAGATCCAGGGCTATGGTGCACAGCCATAGGCAGAAAGGAACTTTCTGTAGACGCTGGGCTTTGTCATCCACAACCCTAGGCCCTAGCACCTGAGGGTTAGCCCAAACTAAACCCTTCCTTGGGAGGCTGCCTTCAAAGGAGACCAAGGATAGCCTGCTTTCTATAGGACTTCTCCAAGGCACATTATTCCAGCAAGGGTCAGGAAGGGGCTACCTAGCACTGTTCTGTGAGGTGTGAGCTAGGGACAAGCACAAGCGCCCTGGACTCTAGTAAGGTCCCTCTGCCTTCAGTCAACCAGCTCCCTGATGCTATTCTTTCTTCATCCAAAATCCAGCCCACTTAGCCCAAAACTGTGCTGGTCAGACTCTCAGATCACAGTGGCCATCACTGCTATCAGCTCAGGGTCCTTCTGCTCAGCTGCAGGGACTGACAAGTCCAGTTCACTGTTGAGATGCTCTCAAGCCGTGCAGGCCTCGCCCAGACATGGCTCTCAGAGGCCAACAAGAAAACATAGCTTGCAATGTTGTTTGTCATCAGCGGCTGCCAAATGCAGATCTGCCGTAAGTATTTCTCTGTGACCTCCAAATGGGTAAACGGGGACAATATTCTCCATGAAAATCTGCACATTTTCTGTTCCCCTGGAGCATGGGTAGGGAAGGGAGCCCAGTGCACATGACAGCCACTATACATACATGGATATTATACATATAGGTGGCTATAGAGCAATAGAAAAAAAAGCCAAGACAAAGAAGCTGCTCCACAGGGGACCTCATACCTGGGTAGTCCCTGTAGGGGCATGTAGGAGACTGTTCCAAGTGACAGTTCCACCTTGCTGTAGCAAGCCCAGTTCCCAGGATTTCATGCGTAACCTGGAGCCACCTTGGTACATTGTATGGCAGGGAACAAAGAACCAATGATCCAGAAACACCAGCGCAACAGACACCAGAAGAGTGAGAACATGTTTACAACAGCCCAGACCACAGAAATTATAGAGTTCCCCAGAGTATCCACACAGTCCTGAAAGTCAGAGCCATTGCCACACATTTTACAGGTGCCCTCATGACCTTGCTGAGGACCAAAGCAGGTGCTTGCAGTTTTGTCCACCCATGGTTTAAAGTGGAAAACTCAGACTGGAGGACTATATAGGAGACCCCTCCTGTGCAGAGGATGTCATGCTCCTGGTGGGAACAGGGGTGGTGTGCACAGAATTCAGACTGCAGAAGTGGGTCTCACTATGCTTAAGGTGCCCTCCATAAGAGAAAGGAAAAGGATTCAGCCTTTGAAAGTAGAGAACTACTCTCCTAGTTTCTAATCTCAACACCTAAAACTTGCTTCATGTTGTTCCAGAGATTCCAGAACTACCTAAACCAGTGTCCAAGTGATTGCCTGCTGGTCTGCAAGTTCCACATTTAGTTGGCAAAGAAAGACCTGGGTTCTGACACATCCTTTTTGTCAACAGAGCAGGACAAGCCAGCAAATGTTTGTTAAATCACAAAGCCAGCCAACATGGTATAAAAGGACTCATCTGATTCCCAAATCCATGACAAAGGTGCCTGGCTCCAAGGCACGGATTTCTATAAGCAGAATTCCCAGTGGTCCATCTCACAAAATGGATCTGGCCCCATGGTGGCCAGCTTGTACCAAGGCCAGGAAGAGCCCCAATCCTATCTCCCCGGTAGCTCACAGCCTCTACAGCCACACTGCATAGGGAGGAGGCCTAAATTCAAGGCCAGTGCTTGCTCTCTCAGCAGGACAGTAGTGGAACATTCACTTTAACCCTGGAACACCTGAAGCTCTTTAATTACCCTGGGGTGTGTGGTACATATATGTGTGTGCGTATGTATGTGTATATGTATGTATGTATGTATGTATGTATGATATATATATACATACATACTATAAGTTCTGTTCCTCTAGAGAACTCTAATGCTCAGCCTAAGCCCTTTTTGTATATAGCCTCAAATAACCCTGGAAGACAAGACTGTAGGCACAATAATAACATAATGCCTTTTCTGTCTGTTCTACAGTGGCCAAGCCACTTGCTCAAAAAGGATGGCAGGGTCAAGATAAGGAAACAAATTCTAGGAGCCTGGAATGAATGGAAGGGCCAGGAAGCCTCTGCCTATCAGTGCCCGGCTCAGGAACTGTGAAGGTTCTGCTGGGAAAAAGCAGTTATCTGCACATCCTGGACTCAGAATAGATGCTCACTCTGGCAGCCAGTAACCTGTGGGTGCTGGCTGGAATGCCTAGATGTGTGGCTCCTGAATGGCAGGGTGAGTCCCACACCAACTTCCTCAAGCTCAGCAGTCCACTCCTAGGTGGCAGCTCCCAGATGGCATCACAGCTCTGGCTGCGCACACAGTGGGACAAGGGTAGCTCTGACTCAGGCTGCAGAGATAGGGCCAGCTTTTCCCCCACAGTGCTCTCCTCCCCTCTACCCCTGCATGCTCTAGACTTAGTGTTTCTGACATTCAAGCTACATCAACTCACCCATTCTCCTTCCCATTTGACTAAAGGTCAGGACAAGCTGACCCTCTGACCCAGCCAGGCCCCTCTCCTTGTGGGCCAGCCAAGGACAGGGGGAATTGTTAAATCACAAAGCCGACATAGTATAAAAGGACTCATCAGTCAGTGTCCGAATCATGGCTGACATCTATTCAAGCCTTCCTTGTAGCATCGCTGTGGCCATAAAGACTGCCACAGGTCATTGTCCCTCGAGCTGTTGCTGGCACCTTGTGGGTGATTGTTAAAAACATCTACTTAGAGTTGGCAAGATTGTGCAGTGAGTAAAGACACTTACAACCCAAACATGATAACCTGAGTTTGATCCTCTCCAACCCAAGCAAAGGTAGGAGAGAATAAAGTCCACAAAGTTGCCCTCTGACCTCTATATGCATACCATAGAATATCCCTGCCCCCACATCACTCACTATATAAAACATAAAAAATAAAACAAATTAATCTAGTCATTTCATTGCTTTTTCCTGGTTCTTAGGGGATTGGTTTTCTGAAATGGGTGTTTGTTTGCTTGCTTGAGACAGGACCTCGATGCACAGCCCTCATTGGCCTTGCACTCAGTATGTAGACCAGGCTGACCTCTGAACTTGCTTCAATCTCCTGCTTCTGACTCCCAGGTGCTGGGATTATAGGCATGCACCACCACACACAGCTTTGCTTTTGCCTTTTTAAAGGAATTTATTCTGTTTAATTGCAAAAAGAAAATACAAATAGAATAAATGTTAACATCACCCTGTGGTCTGAAATAGTACCCACAGCTGTAAGCATCACCAGCAGACATCCTCAGCACTTTCTCCTCTCCTCACACCGCAGCTCTGTCCCTAAGAAACGCCAGTTCCTCAGCCCGTGACCCCTCCTTTCTTCCTGGTCTGTGTGACTCTAGAGACAATCACGAGAGTGTAGTCACACATTTGTCCTTTCGTGACTGCTTGATTCACTGAGCACAATGTCCTCGAGGCTCATCCATGGAGTGTCCCAATGTCCTTCCTTTTCCCATCCAGTAACATTCCAGCATTTGATGGAGCATGCTTTGCTTACCTGAGGGGTACTCGAGTTCTTTCCACCTCCTAGCTATTGTGAATAATTTTTTTCTTGTTAAGTGAGTTTCCCCTGTATGAAATGAGCAGGACAGTTCCTGGGGTACATATCCAAGCAGAATAAAAGTGGTTAAAGGGCACCACTGCTTTTGTAGAGAACCACACATTTACATACAACCTATCTAGGAGAAAAACCAAGACATGGCGTGGTGAAGCTGTCTGCTGGGGCTGGGGGATGACTTCCTGCCCTGCCTAAATCAAGCTTATTTTGTAATGTGCGCAATACTGTCCAGACAGAAACACTTCACAGTCCTTTAAGTTAGCCAGATGTCACTGCCCAGAGATAGGCAGGCTGCCTCCCACCATGATCTCTGTCCTATTATTAACCTAGCGCAGATAACGTGACTCAGGCCTGTGACAAAGGTCATTCTTTGGTTGCAGGCAGGTGGAAATGGCAGTCTTACAGACCCTTGGGGGCATTGTTGCTGCACAGAAAGGCACCTCAGCAATCAAGGCAAAAACTACTGCAGGATCTTTAGCCCACTGGAGAGGCCATAGATACCAACCCAGGTCCTTGCACCCTGGGGCTCAAACATCTGCAGTGCAGCCAGCTGGGAAATAATACCAGTTTCTGAAAACCCAGAGGAGCCACCATTGAGTCCCAGAAGGACTCCCAGATAAATATTCCCAGCCAGGTTTTACACACTAAAGGCAGCTTGCCCAGCAAGGCCATAGAGTGACTGGGGACTGAGGCACTGAGGGTAGACCCTCCCCAACAGGCTGAGGAATATTCAACCTCTGAGCATTTCTCTGTGTGCCAGGGGGACCTGCACACACATTGCCATGGTCAGTAAATCCTGGCCAAACGGACTGGCTTTTCATCTTCTCACATTTTAAAGTTCAACTTTTGCTTTGAAGACTAAACTAAAACCTACCTCTTTTCCCTAACACTCTTCTTCTCTTTCATTAAAAGAAGAGAAAAGGAAAAATATGTTTGCCTAGCAGTTGCTGACTTAGATAACTCTCTTGGCTTAATCACCTTGTTCAAACCTTAAATATTTGGCTTATGTCCCATGACAGAGTCAGACAAACATAATGTTAAAAATTGCCGCCATCAAGAGTGAACTTCTTTGTGTAAATAATGCAAGTCATTAATTTCTGTTGCCTCAGGGCATGAGTTAAAAATACCTTTTGAAAATGAGCTTTGATTGCTATTGAAGTACAGCAACATCACATGGACTCTAAACTCACTGTACCAGGTCAACCTCCCCCAAGGCAAGCTAGAGCCGTTCTACTGCTCCGTACAGAGATGTGCAATACCAGGATATGGCCGAGTCCAGAGACAGAAAAAAAAAGTCTATAGAGACAGTGTCGGGGCACGAGGCTTTGAGTTCAATACCTAGTACCATGAGAGGGAAGGTAGAGGAGGGGAGGGGAGGGGAGGGGGAAGGGGAGGAGAGAGGAAGGGAGAAAGGGGAGGAGAGAGGAAGGGAGGGATAGGGAGGGGAGGAATCAGGGTCACCATGTATCAGTTACTTCATTTAACAGGCACATGCAGTTATATTGTACCCTACACTGCTAGGATTGCGAATGTTTTGTCATAGGGGTGCTGTATGTTTCGGAAAATAGATATGCTCATCCTGACTTAAAAATCTCTGTGTCTCAGTGCCTAACTTGACTATCTTGACTGTCTGGGAGGCTCCAGGCAGCAATGGATGGAGACAGATAAGCATGGGACAGGGCTCCTGTAGAAGTGTTAGGGGAACAGGAACCTCACAAGAAGACCAACAGAGACAATTAACCCAGAGCAATGGGGGCTTTCAGAGACTGAGACATCAACTAAGGAGCGTGCACGGTCTAGACCTAGGTTCCCGGCACACATGTGGCTGATGGGCAGCTTGGTCTTAATGTGGGTCTCCTGTCGAGTGGAGGGAAGGGGTGTGGGGGCTGGGGGAGGTGCTGTTTCTAACATGGACTCTATTGCCTGATTTTGGATCAATTCTCCCTGGCAGGGATGCCTTGCCTGGCCTCAAAGGATGAGGATATGCTCAATCCTGATGTGACTTGATGTGCTGGAAAGTGTTGATGAGGGAGACTCTCCTCTTCAGGAGGGAAAGAGAGAGGTGAAGGGGGAAGGAGGGCAAGGGAGGACTAGAAGGAGAGGACGGAGGGGCCACCCTTGGGATGTAAAGTAAATAAACTGAAATTTTTTTTTTTTTAATTTCTCTGTCTTTCTCAGCCAAGTGGTGGTGGTGCACACCTTTAACCCCAGTATTCGGGAGGCAGAGACAGGCAAATCTCTAAGTTTGAGGCTGTCCTGGCCTACAGAGCAAGTTCCAGGACAGCCAGGGTTGCACAGAGAAACCCTGTCTCAAAACAAAAACAAAAACAAAAAACAAAAAAAAAGAAAACAAAACAAACAATAAGCAAAGAAACCAAACAATAAGCAAAAATCTTTCTTCCTCTCTCTTTGACCTTGTGTTTTTAGTTTCAGCTGAGTGAGTTTAATATTAAAAATAAGAAAAGCAAAAATATTTTTAACCCCATCTCTAATTCTTGTTTTTAGTGACCAAAGAAAGGGTAGACCCAGGAGACTGGAATGTCTACTGCCTAAATCACCACTCAACAAATGCATCCTTGAAGATGAAGGCAGAATCAAGACATCTCCAGACCCATAAAACCAGGTGCATCCAGGCAGAAGGCCTGGTCCTGAGAAAGTTCAAAAGATGGAGGCCATGAAGGTCAATCTAAGCTACAGCCTAGACATGGCAACAACGGCTGTGTGGAACAGAGTCCAAAAAAACAGATGCCTGTGAGGCAGGCTGTAATTCGTAAGAGCACAGAGGTCTCAGGTGCAAATGGCCTTAATTACAAGTTCTCTGAGCAAGACAAGGGCAGCTGTTTCAACAAAAGCTAAGGCCACACCCTGAGAATGCAATTCCTCCTTATAGAAATTGCTTTTCTGAGAGAAGAATATGGTTCGGTTGTAGAACAATTTCCTGGCACGCGCCTAGGTTCAATCCCCAGTATTGCAACAAACAAATACTGCTTGTTCAACCCCAAAAGAGGCAAAAGAAAACACCCCTGGCATTCCCTGCAGGGGCCGCAAACCCAAGAGAATATTGGATAATTTCATGTGAGAAGCTAGAGACTTCAAAACACTGGGCTTGGGAACTGGTTAAAACAACAACAACAACACTGGACAGCAGGAAAAAATCAGAGATTAAGATAGGACAAGACTAACCTAGCTGGCATGAGTGCACCTGTCACTCCACCATGCAACCCTTACACTATGGCTTCTCATCTCCACCAGCTGGGAACCAAATAGAATGTGACCTCTGTTCACAAAGGAATGAGCAGAAAATCAGCCACAAAAAGACCACAAGAAAAGTGTCTAAAGGCTTGAGGATTTAAGCAACACATTCCAAGGACCTGATGTCTGTAAGGAGTCACAACTGAAATCTAACACTATCTTTTCCCCAGAGTGGGGGTTGGGGAGTGAGTTCCCTCCTTGTGGATCTAGCAGTGATTATAAAGACAGTCCAGGAGGTTTATGTTGTATTTCCAGGGAGCCATGTGGAAATCCAGCCCCAGGTACCTGGATTCCCATGCTAGAACACAGCACCTCTCGCTGGTTCTAGCATGGGAATTGGGGAATGGGACCTGATTCCGGAGGAACAGGTCTTGACGGGAAACTGTGTCTTTGTAAATGTTTAGGGTAGATGAGGTGACGCTGTGGTATGGTGGGCACTAACTCCATGCCTGGCATCCTCGTGGGAAAAGATCTGAAGACTCTGAAGGAGATGACAGAGACCCTGTTCAGCAAACAGCGCTGAGAACGACAGGCCCCCGTTTTCTAGAGCCAGACCTTGAATAAACCTGATCTTCCTCCCAGCTCCCATTTCTTGAATATTGACTTTTGAGAATCCAGCAACAGTGCTTACCATCCTGGCAGAAATGAAGATATCTGAGACATTTGTGCCCCTCCCTGTGGTTATCAAACTATTAAAACTATGGACTCCGTAGAAGTTTGAATTTTCTCAGGAATCATTTGCTGAGAGAAGGAAAAGGCTGAATGAAGCCTAGTGCTGGCCAATCCGAGAGGTTATTTCCAGGAAAGAGATGTCTAACAGTTGTGACAACTTGTCAGACAGGGCAGACTGGAGTGGAGACAATGACGATGCGCAGAGCAACACCAGGGCTCCTTAGTCATGCGTACATCTTGGCTTCTATTTACTTTTTTAAATTGTTTTTGTTAATTACAGTTTATTCACTTTGTATCCCCCCTGTAGCTCCCTCCCTCCTCCCCTCCCAACCCCACCCTTTCTCCTTTCTTCCCACCAGTGCTCCTCCCCCAGTCCGGGATTCTAGTCTATCAGGTCTCATCAGAAGTGGCTGCATTGTCTTCCTCTGTGGCCTGGTAAGGTTGCTCCTAAGGGGGAGGTGATCAAAGAGCAGGCCAATCAGTTCATGTCAGAAACATTCCCTGTCCCCATTACTATGGAACCCACTTGGACACTGAACTGCCATGGGCTTCATCTGTACAGGGGTTCCAAGCCATCTCTATGAGTGGTCCTTGGATGGATTATTAGTCTCAGAAAAGACCCCTGTGCCCAGACTTTTTGGATCTGTTGGTCTCCTTGTGGAGTTCCTATCCTCTCCAGGTCTTACTATCTCCCACTTCTTTCATAAGATTCCCTGCACTCTGCCCAAAGTTTGGCTATGAGTCTCAGCATCTGCCTTGATACCCTACAGGGTAGAGCCTTTCAGAGGCCCTCTGTGGTAGGCTCCTGTCCTGTCCTGTTTCCTGTTTTCTCCCTCCTCCGATGTCCATGCCTCTTTGCCTTTCTGAGTGGGGATTGAACATCTTAGCCAGAGTCCTCCTGTTTAAACCTAAACCTCATGTCAGTTCCTCAAAGAGATCAGGAGAATCACTGCATCTTTTTGTTCCTCTTCCAAACATGGCCGTACTGGCTTCTCACTATTACTTGTTTGTTTAATTGTCCTGTTGAGGACAGGTGACTGGGCCTGGAATGTTAGGGTAGCCAGGGCCAGGCTCTGACACTCACAGCTCCAGTGACACTGCAACTCTCATTGAAGAAATAGCATTGGCTCAGGATCCCTGAAGACAAAGTTCTCAGCACAAAGAAGATTTATTTGCTTCAGAGGGGCAAAGGGCAGAGAATTCGAGACAAAGATAGGAGATAGAGGATGAGGGAGAAGGGGAAGGCTAAAGAAGAGGGGTAAGGGGTAGAGAGGCAACAGATGTGGCCATTGGCAAATGGTGGCTTTATAGGTAAAATAGAAAGACCCATGTTGATGAGGTATTTAGTTTTAACTGGTCAGGTTGACTAGATGAGCCAAAGGAGTTTTTAATACTTTGACAGCTGGACCTTGGTGGTCAGCCTCAGGAGGAGGAAGTGGCCAAATAAGGAAAGAGACCCTGGTGGCTAGCTTTAGGAATGTAATCTAATGGTTTTTAGCAAGGCAGAGGGAATCAGGGAGAAAGGCAAGGCCTGCAAGAGCCATATTTGCCATGTTCATGCTAGCACTACATCCAGGTAAATTTTTTTAAAGAACATTAGTTCTTAAAACTAATTTAAAAACTTAAGAACTGCATTGGTAATCAAGAAACTGGCTGGCTGAGAACTCTGAGGTGTGGCACATTTGTGTGACCACTGGCTTGAGGTCTGTGAACTGTACACTATTATGTAAAGGTGCCATCATATGTGAGCACACATTTACTGCTCTCAGTGCCCGACATTCCTGCATAGATAGCTTGAGGGGGGTATCTTCCATAACAACAGTCTTTGGGAAAAACAGGCTAAGCTGTAGCCCTAAGGAGTCCTGCTGAAACCAAGGTTTTGCAGCTTCTACAGAATTGTACTCTCAGACTTGCTCCTTATTTAAATGTCACATAATGAAGCCTCATAAGATATCTCTGGAAGGGGGCACACACACCCTAAGATCTACCTGGGACAACCTAGGCTCTTCCCCACAGAACTAGATTCTGGTGCACGGAGGACGCTGCCTTGCCTTCTCCCCTCAGGCTTGTTCTAGACTGGGCACAACTGCAAACATGCTCACACAGACACACAAAGGAGCCTCGGATTCACCCTGGCTGCCTTCCCATCCTTGCAGTGATTCGTGGCTTGATCTGCCACTCCTTCTCTTTCTCTGTGGCATGGCTAAGTCCCCATTACCTGCTCTGATTCTGTCTTACTCTCTTCACAGCCCCACACAACCCTGCCACCCCCACAGTGCTTGGGTCAGATCCTGAGTTTCCAAATCTGATGGCCACAAGTAGTGAAAGACTATACCCTTGAAAGTCATGCTAACCACTGGCCCCCAGGGCTTGCTGTTCCTAGAGCATCGTTATGCCTTGCCAAAATGTGCTCCTATAGTCACAACTGCCACTGCTGTTGGCTCCTTCATCCATCTTTGTGGGCTGGCCTGAGTAGCAGAAAGTGCTGCCTCAGACTGAGTGAAGCTGAGGATTCACTGGTGACACTCCCCCCCCTCCCCCCCCCCCCCCCCGTCTTCCTGAGGCAAAGGGTCTTGCAGAGCTTCAGCACAGGCTCACAGCACACAGGCCTACAAGAAACATGCCCTGAGACTCCAGTCTCAAGATGACCACAGACACAGTGCTTCCCCTATAGAAGGTCACCTTCCTTTCCTTTCTTTTCCTCTTCATTGGATTCCTAGGGGATGGGAAAGCATGGGCCAGGTGCCTAGCTGGCACCAGCCAACCTCAACCCAGAGTATGATTGGCAGCTCTAGGCAGGACTTCAGTCACACAAATAAACCCAAGGGCTCTCAGGAACCACCCATTGTTTCAGGAAGGAGGCTGCAGCTCCACTCAGCTGGATATAATTTCTGGACATGATTAAACAGGAAGGAAATAAAAGACTCTGGCTGAGATTACATTCAGGAGCACCATGGAGCCTAGCTCTCCAGGATCTGCGTTGCCAGAAACTAGTGTTTAACCACACCCGCTGTTGTCGTCAGAGGCAGCTCTGTTCTGCTATTGTCCCCAAACCTGAGGCCATCACCCACGCCTGGCCATGAAGCTGTGGGGATGGAGTCAGGCACAAAGCCTGTTAGCACCGAAGGAGCAGCCGAGGCCCATTCTGCCTTTCCCCTACACAGGAGAGTGGAAACTCCCAGGCAGCCTGAATTGTTACCCACTTGGCTTTATTTCTAGCTGTGGGTCAGAACTCACACTGGGTGTGGTGGTGTACTCTACTAATCTTAGCCCTTGGGATATAAGAGGATCAGAAGTTCAAGGCCAGCCTCACCTACCTAATTACATAGCCTAGGCTATGTGAGGTTTTGCCACAAACAAACAAATCCTAAAACTGCTTTTGTTTGTTTGACCTGAGAGTTTATCTGTGAGTGAGTCTTCTGCTATTCCATTGAGGTGGCAGCCCAGAACCCTCCAGTATCTCCCAGAGCCAATGGTTCCCGGGAACATGTGTGTCTCAGGAAAGGGGTCAGAATGACCTTTAGTGCTACTTGCCAGACGTGATCTCAGTTGTATTTCCTATTAGTTCGTGGCTGCAGGAGTCTTGCTTGAGCCAGCAGGTGGCTATCTTCCACTTCTGCACCCTACCTCCTTCCACGGAGGGCTCAGGTGTCTCAGAAAATGAGTCATTGTGAGATAGGCCTGTTGGGGAGCCTACTGGCCCAAGAAGACCTTGGTGGTCTCAGTGTTAGTTCACAAGTCGATGCACTAGCCCACTCCTAGATTGCTTAGCCACTTGTGATGTCATCATTGGTCTCCACCTCCAGGGGCCCTGGATAAATGGACCCCTGCCTCTTATCTCTCTCTCTCTTTCTCTCCCTCTCTTGCTTCTTTTTGCCCAGCACATGTTGACCAGCAATCCACATTACCTCTGCATCTGTCAGAGTCTCCCCCAGGAGCCATCCTATTCTCAGGGGCCCCTTGTGAAGTGCTATGTTTAGTGGCAGTTGGCTGGGGACCAGCATCTCACAGGCCAGGCTGCATTCACAATTAGTGGGAGCTGCAGAGGTGTGCTGGGTTGGATGGGTACAGAGAACATGTCCTGGGCATGCCCGCCTGTAAGCCAGTGTGGCTGGGGCCTGTTCCTGGGAAGACATAGGTCTCTCTTGTGCCTGAAGCTGAAGGAGACCCAAGCCTACAGGACCTGCGACCCCCCCCTCCCCCACACCAGTGCAGCTCCAAACCTTAGTTAGCTTATCCTAGGTAAAGGAGGACATCAAGTCCCCAAGGTTCCAAGTTGGTTGTCACTGTCTGCCACCAGGAGTGCCTGCATCCGGCATTATTTTAACTTCAAGCTGCTGGTACTTCCTTTTCATGTTACTGCGCTCCACCTCCCCCCTCCCCCAAGCCTCCTTAGGGAGCACTGTTCTGTAAACAGAGAGACGAAGGCCCAGCACTACCAGGGGCATTGGTTTGCCCAGGAACATGGGCTGATGGGCTGTCCCAGCCCTGAGCTGTCTGGTCCAGAGGGACAAGAAAGCTGTAGTTACCAAGCAACAAGATGGAGGCATCAGAGGAGTGTAGGGCTCTAGGGAGGGCACAGGTGGGCAGCAGAGGGGCTACAGCAGAGCCTGGTAGAGGTGGCTTCAGGGGATTCCCTGGTAAGCAACTGACAAATACCTGACCCGGGAGGGTCAGTCAGGGTGCTGGCCATGTAGGTTACAGTGATCTCCTAGTGAGCCACAATGGGAAGAATGATGGTGAGGAGCAAAATGGTAGGGAGGGAGGCACAAAGGACAAGGGCCATGAGTCTGCAGGGCATTTCCCAGAAAAGCTGAGAAGGGCTGGTGTCCCTGAGCTCTCTCTCTCTCTGGTTTGCCGATGCCCCAACACTCTGTATCTTCTCTTATTCCTTCTGAGAGGTCATGGACCCTCTCTTCTGGTAAGGTCACAGTTCTTTCAGTCCAGAGCCTCCTTACAACCTCCTTTAGCTCTCATTTCCTCCTTAAAGGCTCTGTTCTGGACACTTACTTGCAGGCAAAGGCTTTCACCTATGCACCAGCCCATAGCAGGATGTATCATTTATATTGATTTTCTGAGAGATCCTCCCTAACCCTCCAGTCTTGTTTTCCTACCCAGGGCTCTTTGCTGGCTCCTGAGCCCCAAGTGGTGTGGCAGCCCCGGACAACCCTACATACATCTTTGGGTGCCTGACACTGCTTGATCTCAGCACACCATAGACTTTCCTCAGTCTACCTAGCAAACCAGCACTACAGCAGGGCCTTATCACTAGCAAGATCCCAGCTCATAATGACCCAAGTGGCATCTGTGCCCAGCTCCTAGCCACTGCAGTCTTTCTGCCTTCCTCAGCGGTTCCTTTTCTTGTTCCACCTTTCCCCCAGGGAAGGAGGCTCTATACAATGGCTTGTGCAGACTCATCTAACACGTTCCCAAACTGAGCTCAGAGCCAGGAAAGAATGCAAATGTAGAATTTCTAGAAAGGCATCTCGAAACAGCCAGCATCCACCAGGAAGTGGAGAGTACCCGATTCTACCTCAGGCCACCACTGGGGCCCCTGACACAGAAGTGACTTCAGTGACTACTGCCCCTCTACTAACATCCCGTAGACAAAATTCTGAGCATAAAAGCCTTCCTCATCCACCATTCTTGATCAACACAAGCCTTGAGTGGGAAGAGAGGCACCCTTGGTTCTCACAGTGCAGGAACTGACACCTCACAAGAAATAAGATGCCAAAGCTGCCCCATGAGCACTTGCTTTGCAAGGGATTGGAGTGTGCATCCATCATCTGGTCCTTGCTGGCAGACTCACAGGCTTCCAGGTGGGGCTCCCAAGAATCACAGATAGCGGTGTATGCAAAGTAAGCAAGGAGAAAAGAGCCAGCACCCAAAAGTCCTGCTCACAGCCCCTTTTGCCAGTTTCATCACATCACAATGACAGAACAACATGTTCAGTCACCCAACACTAACTACACAACACAGAGCACAGACCATGTGGCTGGTTGGGAAAATCCATGGAGACAAAGTTATTCTCAACTCTGATTCCTCCCAGGATGAGGCTGGAACCCAAGGCAGAAGTCTCACCACTCTACAGTACCAGGCCCCATCCCATGCAGGCCACAGGTGGCCTCTGTGCTGGCCTTTCTGAGTATTCTGAGTCATGGCAATTTAGAGAGATGGAAACTGAGGCTCAGCCTTGCTATGGGTCACAAGGAAGAGTCATTACACCACCAATATCAGCTGCCCTATTTACCTTCTCTCTTTTTGGTTGTGGTTTATTTGAGACAAGTTCACTCTGTAGATAACAGACATGTACCACTGGGCCCAGACACTTGCTTTCTTAAATTCTGTTTGGTTGAGTTTACAATTAGTTGTTGTTGTTGTTGTTTTGTTTGTCTTCATTGTTGACCCTAATAAGACAGGGTCTCGTTCTATAGGCTAGAAACTATATCCTAAAACTCACTATGCAGCCCAGGCTGACTTCTAACTCTTGAAAAACCTTCTGCCTCAGCCTTCTGAGTGCTGAGATTACAGCCATGAAATTGTACACAAAGGTATAATGATTTGCCTTTAAAATTAGAATGAAAGCACAAAGCAAATAAAAGAATTTCTGAGCAGAAAATAACTTCTGATACACTAGATAGGACTTCCAACACACCAAACCTGCACACAGAGGGAGCGGTGTGTGTCTGTGTGTGTGTTATAAAGGTACATGACATATCCACATTCCCAATCCCACCCTTGGCCCCTACAGGACCACAGTTACAGGTAATAGGATGTAATTTAGAACAGGAAGATCCCTAGACAAAAATATCTGTTGGAAGAACGCCTTGCTGAGAGTAATTTAGATGATAAAGGACTCCTCTGAGAACAGCTGCCTTGGTGTAAATTGATTTAATCAGACTGACACTCCTCCTCCTCCCCTGAAAGGAGCCAGCATAAGATGCTCTCACCTCCAGGAAGGGAGGACAGAGAGGATGTGGTTTGCTCAGGCCTCTACTTCCTGTTTGCATCTTCTTTCCTGGTGTGTGTGTGTGTGTGTGTGTTTGAGAGAGAGAGAGAGAGAGAGAGAGAGAGAGAGAGAGAGAGAGAGAGAAAGAGAGAGAGAGAGAATAGAGTACACATTATTTTGGGGGTGGAAAGATGGCTCAGGGGTTAAGAGCACCTGCTGCTTTTCCAAAGGACCTGAGTTCAATTCCCAACACCCACCTCAGGCAGTTCATAAATGTCTGTAACTCCAGGGGCTCACTCCTGGCTCCCCAAATCACCTATATACATGTAGCATGCAGACGTATCCTCTACTGTCACTAGGCACACTGCCCTCCAGTCCCCTTGTGTCCACTTCTAAAGGCTGGGTGACATTCCACTGTCAAAAAGGCAACATTCGAATGAACTTAGCTATTTTGAGCTGCTAATCCCAGCTGGTGAGTTTTACAAGTGGGAACAGGGAAGAGAACCTGACTGGGTAGCCCAGGTTACCTCATTTTAAAGGGTTAAAGCAGCAGAGACTTCTTTACCAGCCTGCGTGTGTGTCAGGCTGGCTGTCTGGGACCTGCTCCTCCCTGTAAGAGTCCATCTGACAATATGGTATTTGGAAGGAGTGGTTCCATGTTGATCTCATTTCAACTGTTGGGGCCAAAGGCAAAGGCTCTACCTAGACAACATCTTCCATGACTTCATTTCACACCATTGCTACCTCACTGTGGTTCTCCACTCACCCTCTGACAGACACCGGGCTGCTCCACCTTTCCTGCTATGAGCAAAATTGCTGCGGGTGTAGGTGTGCAAATATCTGTCTGTGTCACTGCATCCCAGCACACACACACAGCTGGGTCCTGCACACCATATCTGCATGTGAACTACAACAACTTCACCTAGCTGCTTCCTCTGCAAGCAGGGTGCTTGGACTCATGTTGGGGTACCCACGACACAGGCATGCTCCTGTGCTTGTTTTCTAGTAAGTTGGAGAGGGTGGGTGTCACCCTGCTGTGGATGTTCTCGTCTTTGTTTCTCCAGGGGCAGGGGACACCAGAGCTGCTGTTATCTTAAACGCCCTGGGGTCAGGGTCCCCTGCTCTGCTGCAGGGCCTGCACCCGTACCAGGAGCCCAGCCCAGGACCAACCCATGCTGAGGCCTCCAATTCAGGCTCTTCTTGACCTGGTTGTAATTCTCTTTTGGATGTTGTTGCTTTACTTAAAGAAAATTTCTTCCCACAGAGATGTGATGTCTCAAACCCTAGCCTACCCCAATGAATAAAAGAAGCCAAATTAAATATTATGTATTAAAGAAGAGAACAGGACGTGCACGGAGCATTTTGTTGTTCAGCCAAGTCAGCGATCACCAAAGCAAGGCTTCTTTCACAGCGAAGTGACAGAACTTGAGCTGGTGTGGCTCACCGAGAGCTCCAGGCAATTTACCGATTACCAGGAGGGCCACACCCTATGAAATATTTAAGCAAAAAGGAAACAGTCTGCCCAGCGGGCAGCAGGTTTTCAGGCACCAGAGTCTGGCCATCACCTGGGATCAGCTCTCCAGCCTCAGCAGCCTGAGGCCAGAAAGCCTAGCAGTATTTCTGTCCAGGGAACCGAGGTATATCTTGGGATGAAATTATACCACAGCCGTTCCTAAGCAGGACTTAGAACAGAAGTGAGGTTCACTGCCCTATGTGTGAATGCCTCAAGGAGCTGGAACTCCTCACAGGTCTAACTGAGGCCTGTGAGGTTCTCACAGAAACTGTCTCACAGGCCACAGAAGATATGCTAAGCAACAAACCACAGGGCTGAGTCCACAGAGACGTGTGGGGTGAACACAGAGACCCACGGGTAACATGGAGACAGGCACACCAAGGCAACACCAACTCACATGGAGACACTAGAGACAACAAAGAGGCAGCAAAGAGACCTGACAGCACTGATAGCGCATAGAGACGTCCACACAGGGGACATGGAGACCACATGCAAACACACATGCAGAGAGCAGAGACAACATGAGAACACACAGATAATGCAGAGATAGGCACACAGAGACACAAAGAGAAAACATGACATACACACAGACAGACACACACACATCATAGGAGACCATAGGACTCACAGTCAATAAAGATAACATAGCAGTACAAAGAGACACAAGAAAATGCTAAGATGCACACACAACATGGAGACATTGCAGGTAACAGGGACACAGGGACACACACAGACACACAGCCACACACATGTGGATATACAGACACATCAGGATTCTTCAGCCTGCACTCACTGCACTGACTGGAGAGGTCACTGTCATGGCTGGTGAGATGTTCTCTTAGATCTGGGTCTCCAGGGGGCAGGAACAGCTGCAGGTAGCTTCACTAGATCTCTGTGGTTAAGCCCTGTACTGCCACCCCTCCAAATGTAATTATCAAGGTTTGGCAGACACGTGGTCCTACCAGCCATAACAGTGACGGGAAGCAAGATACCAACCTCCAATCAGGGATTCACAATGGTCTTTGTCCTGGACAGAGGTTGAAACCACAGAACTCTGCAGCAGGAGCGCCAGGCAGGGGAGGGGATCAGGGAAAGGCAGAGAGTGCCTCAGGCCACTTATGACCTTCTAAGCTACTGTGACCTCCCAGGAACCCTCCTTGGGAAGTCTTGTGCATATGGCTCTTCTTGCCATCTGGAGACCTTCTCTTTTCCTTGTTTCTTCTGTCTTGAGTGCACTCTGGGTGATTGTCCATTTTATGTTTCAGTAAGTAGTTCTGAGAATACCTTTGTACTATTCCACCAGGTCATTGCAACAAGGACTCTCACCAGAATCACTTCAGCTGGAGAGAGAGAGGGACCGCTCTCTGGACCCTTGCCATGGAGCCAGGATCTTTCCTGTGGGCCTTGTGTGCTGAGTCATTTCCCCTTGGTCCATGTGCCCTTCCCTTGACCCCTGTGTTCACTGAAGATGCAGTAACAACCAAGGAGCAGGTGGTCATACCTAGCAAGTGAGGGACTCACGTCCATCCCTCTATGAGTGCAGGCTTCATCAAAGCAAACAGAACACAGTTCAAAGGCTCGGTGTTGAGATCTGTCTTAGGGACATAGGCTGAGCAAGCTCTGGAGACATGAAACACAACATTACACTCTTATCCCACCATACAGCAAAGGGAGACCATGCCCCCAGGAGCTGTCTACTCCTACACACCCCAGCCAATGAGAAGAGACCAAAGTACTCATGTGAAGGTGAAGGGTGCTGGTCTGAGCCAAAGGGTCAACTGCATTAGCATCCATGTATCAGTGAATACAACAGAAGTGGAAAGCTTTGGAAGCTGGTCCTTAAGGAATTTGCAAGAGCAGAGATCTGATGTCTCTGGAGATTTAGAAAGTTCACAGTCGTCACCTGCCATACATCTTTAACCAAAGGTTGACTCAGGACAACACTCCATCCAGTGCTAGTCCCCTGGCCCTGTGCCCAAGTCCGACTAATAAAACCTTTGTTTGTTTTTTCAAACTTAGTTTACACTGTGTTAACGAAACACCGAATAATAGGTCTTCTGTTCCCACGTAGGAGCAGGACACGAAACCACTGGATTGACCGTTGTCTGGAACTGTCCTAGGAAATCCCACACAACTGGAGCCAGATGTTCATGGACGGATTCAGCCAGCCAGCCACCCAGGCAACAGCTCAGCTAGGGCCCCAGTACAGCCCTGAGTCCCATGTCTATAGGTCCCACATGGGGGGGACAGGGACTGGCCCAGACCTCTCCAGCCTCCAATGGGGTCTGACCCCTGGACAGCTGACCATCTGGGCCTCCAAGACTGAAGTCAAAGACACACACCCCCCCCCAAGAGAGGAAAGAAGGGTGAAGATTTCGGGTCTGGGAGGTCTGGTGGGCACCACCTCCTCCTGTCGCAAGGCTACCTCCAGGTGGTGTTCTTCCTCTCTGTTACTTCAACACCCTGAAATAGGGGAAGTTTCCATCCACGTCTGCCCCTGCTATCCTGTCTGCGAGGGCCTCTAATGGGGTTCATAGTCTAGCATAAAGGACTTTGAGGATGAGGGGCAGAAGACACTACAGTGTTGGCCTGACCCATGACCCTGGCTCAATTGGTATACAATATTCTTGGGCATCAATCTCTTACCTAAAAGGTCTGACCAAGTCTTGGAGGCCTGAATTCCTCAGGAGCATGGGGAAGGCAGAAAGCCCTGGTCAGGGTCAGCATAGACCACAGCGCTCTCACATCATCCACCAGCAGATTCTCCTTAAGGGTGGGGAGAACAGTGGGGCTCCTTGCCTCAGCAACTCAAGAGGACCCTGGAGCTGGGGCTATGCTACTTTCTTCTACGCACACCATCTGGCTGGCCCTCTTGGTCATGCAGGCTCCTCATAAGCAGGGCCTGCAAACAGCATAACTGCTCTAAGTCACTGTGTTTGGTGATCTGACAGATCGCCTATTTGCTTCTTGGGTTCCACAAAGAAGTCCAAAAGAAACGTGTCTCTTGGCAAGTAGGGAGACAGCCACATATGAACTGGCTGCCATACCAAGATGAAGGAATGTCAACCGCTATCCAGCAGGACAAGCACCCTGGCAACCCTGTTCCCTAAAGCATGAGACAACACCTGACCTAGAGCCCAGAACAGACATAGCCCATCAGGCCCACAGTCTAGGCAATCTAGGGAAAGGATAACTGTATTGAATATGTACACACACACACACACACTGCAATGCCCAACCCTTCACATGGGGAAGCAACTGCTCAGATTTTGTTACAAAAATTAACTCCCCAGAAAAGTGACAGTTCTAAGTCCTTCTTAGCCACAGCGTCACGGTATACCCTCACCCAGATCTCTGAAGATCTGCATGTGTGCAACATGAGCAAGGGTGCCTGTGATGGTGCCTCTCCCCAGCTGACCAGGCAGGGCATCTCGGCTCTGGACAGGCTGTTTCCCTTCCCAGGAGGGCGGACCGACACTCAGAAGGTAGCTGTCTCTCAGGGAATGCCTATCGAGTGCCATCTCTCCTCCAGGTGGGTGGGACAAACACCAGCTCATGGGCCAGATCCGGTTTCACCTTTACTCTGTGACCCAAAGTGGGGCTCTAGAACAATCTGGAGGGTGCACTGTGAGAGCCTGCTCCTGTCCCATGTTCCCCAGAAAACATGGCTTAGCAGATGGGCGGCCAAGTGGGCATCCCCAGCTGTCACGTTACACTCACAGCGCCCACCAGAGGTTGAATAGCCTCTGTCTTGCTATCTTAAATCCCTCACCAGGTCAGTGGCCCTAACTGTGGGGGATCCAGAGTCAGTGATCAGAAGGCAACCCCAGAAGCTGTCCTCCTCCAACCACCAATATCTCACTGGCTCCTGCAACCACCCTACAGAATGTTACCACCTCCAAGGTCCACAGGACATCAGGCAGGGCCAGGGATTAGCAGGACTAAACTGTGGAACAAAGTTCCAGCTCATTCCAGAGCCAGCGCTCCAACACTGATGACCTGCAGCCATTCCCAAGGCCAGGAGGCAATGGCCACCTCCTGACACCTGGGCAGCAGGCAGGGAATTCCGTCTGTTGCTGCTCCCTTATAGCGGCAGTAGTTTCCCATTAGGAGGACGTCTTAGCTGCACCTACCATAGCGGCTGGGCTCGCGGCAGTAGCGCAGAATGGGCAGCGCATCTACTTCTTGTGTTTTCAGCACAGCCGCCAGGCTGGGGTCGGGGTCAGGGTCGGGGTCGGGGTCAGGATCCAAGCACAGGCGCTGGCTGCCACCGCCTTCTGGCTTGGGTCCCGCGTCCCCCGTCCCGCTCTGTGCTGGGGTCACCACGAAGCGCTGGGACATGTTGGCGTCAGAACGCCGGGCGCCGCGATGACTGCTGGATGCGAAGCCTGCCGGTGCTGACCGTGGGTCTCGGGGAGCGGGGCGGGGCAGGGGCGGGGCACCTGGCGGGGGCGGGGCAGGAGGCAGCCTAGGCAGGGCCGAGAGGGGCGGGCCAGGAGCAGTGGGGGCGGGAATGACTGGGTAGAAGTGGGTGGGTCTGGGAGAGTGTAAGAGAAGGCTGGGGTGGGCTTGGGAGGTATAAGAAAGTTGGGGTGAAGGAAGGCGCGGGAACCGGGCAGGAGGTGAGAGCAGAAAAGAGCAAGGATGGGGAAAGGAGCAGGGGCCTGGGTAGGAGAGGGGAGCGAGATAGAAGAGGGCAGGTAAGGAGCATGGGAGGTCAGAGAAGGGCCATGGAATGGGACTTGGGTGAGGGACGAAACGGGACCTATGGGAAGGACCTGTCCCAAACCTAGACAGGCGATGCTTGGGCAGGAAGATGCTGGCCATTTGGCCTGGGAAGGGTATTTGATGGCCTTACCTGATGATGGCGGTACAGATCTTACCGGTCACTGCCAGCCAAGAGACTGAATATTTGGTTTCCAGGACCATCACTTCAGTGTAGCTCCAGAGTTGTGATAAGTGACCAGGATACTCCTACCTCCACACCCCCAACCCACGCACCCTCATCCCTGGCTGCCAACAACCTGCCTGGTCAGAGGGATCTGGCACAGGGCCAGGCTGGGATGGGACGGAAGGACAGTTAGCTGTTTGAGTCCAGCACTGCTCATTCAGGGCCTAGGGGGGACAGGGAACGGAATGTCTGATGAATGTCCACTGAGGGCCAGAGTAAGGAGATTCCGGGTGTGTAGGTATGTGGAGACTTTTTTGACCACTTGGTTTAGAGCAACTCTTCTCAACCTGTGGATCATGACCACTTTGGCAAACCTGTCTCCAAAAATATTTACAGTAGGATTCATAACAGTAGCAAAACTATAGTTACGAAGTAGCAACAAAAGCGATTGGTTGGGGGTCACCACAACATGAGGTGAGCTTCTATAATTATTGCTTCTTTTAGCTTTTTCCTCCTTCTTTTCATCTGAATTGTAAGCGTGGTCTCATGCTATAGCCCAGGCTGGTCTAGGGCGCAATCAGGGTAGCCTTGAACCCTTGGCAGTCCCCAAGTACTGGGGGAACAAGCATGCACCACTTCATCCAGCTCTGAGTTTCTCTGTTATGTCTCAGTAAATAAAGAAAATACTGATGATAGCACACTGTCCTCCAACACAGCTGTGGCCTCAGTGCCATGCTTTCCTGGTCTATAACTGTAATCCCAATCTTGGTGGCCAGCAACTATTTATAGCCTCTGCAAAGTTTGACTGTTACTTGAGGTCTGCCTTAACCCTGTGAGTGCCGTACTTCCCTCAGAGTCCCATAGGTCACACCCTCGATCCCATGCCCTCCAGGTGCCCTCAGACCCATTCTGTCCATACATCTTTTCTGCAGGGGTACCTCCTACTGCATAGAGCATTTTGAGCCTTGATGTGGAAGACATTTCCCTGGCCATGGGATGGTTCTGCTTTAGTTCAGTCAGGACCCTGGAGTTATCTCCAAACTATAGGTACCAAAACATGTGGGTCCTTGGATGGACCTTGAATGTCACCATGACAGGCACAGTGAGCAGAGGGCATGACAGTGACACGGATGAGAGCAAGTAGCAGAGCTGGAACTTCTGTCATGGGACTGCTCAAGCAGGAGGCCTCTCCATTTCCAGTCAGCCACAGGCCCTGGCCACAGAAGTCCAGCTTGTCAACACCTGTGTTTCCTAAGGCTCTCTTAGAGCATGATTCCTACCATATAGGGTGGTGGCCATCTACTGCACATACCACTATTGAGGGCTGACCAAGGCATGTCTGACCATTGCCCAGGCCACTGTGAGAGCTAACAGAGACTTCAGGAACTTTTGAAAAGCTATCGGGGTCTCTGGGTCCATGAGGGAAGATGCACCATCAGGGGCATGGGGGCAGGAGTGGTGGGAGGGAGGGGCATGGTAAGGGAGGAGAGGCCCACAGTCCTCATTTTGGAGAAATCAGTAAAGAATCATAAACTAGGCTGCCCCAGACCCCATACCAGGTGGGCAGCTACAGAACGAACTGTTTCAGAGTGACCTTGGCAGAGCAGGGCTCCAGCACTGGCCCAGGAAGCCAGTTCTAAGGTCACCAGGATCAGAATCAGGCTCCTCTGACTTCACCCAGCTGGCACATCCAGTCTGATCCCTGAAAGTGGGGAGTGTCCCAAGGTGTGTCTCCTTCTACCAGGAGTGGGTTTCTAGGGAAGCCTGAGTGATCAAAGGGCAGGAAGGTCAGACACATAGAAACAGATTAAAAAAAAAAAACTCACTGATAAACATCAGAGAAACAAAGATATAGAGACAAGTGTGGGTGGGGAGACAGGGCTGTAACTAGCCACCTCTCTATAGGGCCTACCTCACAGTACAGGGCCTTTAGGGCTTTGATCTTAAGGCCTTCATGGGATAGGCTTTCCTGAGAGGAACAGGGAGACAGTAAGAGCAGTTGAAGCTGTATAGCCCAGAGACGTGGCCCAAGGATTGAATGCTGGTTCCCTCAGACCCTGGGTGGTTCTTGGCAGTCAGTCTCATTGGTACTCATTTGAGAGGGGTCTGTGTGTTTGGCTGCAACTCCAGTGGGTGCCCAGAGGAGGACAGTGGCATTTGGAAGCTTAGATGGTTCTTGTCCATGTTTCAGTCCCAATTCACTACCCTGAATGGAGATTTATGTCATGACTGCACACAGCAAGTGTTTATGAAGAAACCCAACTCTGAACAAGGAGACCTGAGATTCCAGTCATAGGTGGTTTGAAGCTTGTCCCATCATCATGGCCATACCAGGACAGAAGCACCATGCCTGGTCAGGGACCCTCATCACCATCCACCTGACCAGGGAGCAACCTGGGGGGATGTTGTCAACTGTTCTCAGGGCCTGCAGCATTTCTTTCCACCCAAGATTAACCGAGGGAGGAAGGTAGAAAGGTGCCATAAGCTATTCACCACATACCAGGGCCTAGAGCCAGGTATGGATGGGGCACCACGCTCTTCTCTACAGAGGTGAATCAGCCAGAGCTGTGAACCAGAGGCTGGTATGAGCCAGGGTCTCAGGGGAGCCTTTTCTGGTTAGCTGGGGCTCTTGCCTCTGCCGGATGGTGAGAGCAGGGGCTGCTGCTTCTGGGTTCCTCTTTCTAGAGCTTCACACTGATATAAGGCAGTGAGGTCCTGCTCACTCTTGTGTTATCGTCCCCACCCCCACCCTGCACCACCCTAGGTCTTAAGGTGGACCAAATCCCAGTCAGCAAAGGGTTTGTGTGTAAATATTCACAGATCCTTTTCAGTTTTGGAACCTGCCACCCATTATAACAATTCCTGGATGTTCTCACCCAGCAGGAGGTCAGCCTTTCCCTAAGGCTCCGTTCCCACAGTAACCAGTTATGGGTTTTAGGAGGACACTCTGCTGCCAACCCTGAACTCCCAGAAAAACAAGTGTCCCCTTCTGAGGAGAATGGAAAGAGAGATGTGCTGTGAGCCAGTTTGAGGCTTTCTGGGCAGAAAGGGAAATTCCCCTTAAAATGACATTGTTCACTCTAGCTTACTATGTGCTCTGAAAGGGTTTCCTTTAATTTTGGCTTTCTCTTCTGGAGACAGTATTGTCTCTCTGACATCTGCAGCCCTACAGCTTATGGGAGGTGTCCATACCGAGACACCTGGGAGTCTGGGATCTCATCTTCTTGTTCCAAGACTCTCATTTTTGTGCTGGTGGCAGTGCTGTGGGTGCCTCCTCAGACTCTGAGAACACTGAGAGAAGCAGAGCAGCCCCTCCCCGTTCACCTCATCCTCTCTGCTCCCACTCCGTATATATGGGCATGATCACAGGGTAACTAGAAGCCAGACAGCTGGGCTCATACTGGTATGTGCTTATGGCTCAGCATTGCCCAGGAAGTAGTACCCAGCTCAAAGAGAAGCAGAGTTTATGCTTGAACCAAATCTGAGTGACGTGGCCCCAGGTCACAGATTCAGGTTGCCCCAAAACAACATTCACCAAAGAGGAAATGGTTTCATAAAGTTTTTTTTGGTTACAAATAAGGTTGTAAATCAAATACATTGGTAGGAACATCAGATAGACTGCTTATAGCAACCTCGTCCCGGAAGTCTCAGATGCTATCTGGTAACAATGTTAGCTTTAGTGGTCTGCTAAATTAACACATTGCAAGAATGTGTTAATGACATTTTAGTCCTCCAATCGGCGTTTTGAATATTTATCAAAGGTGTGGCTTTTTTCTGGGAACTTGAGTTCACAGGAGCAATGGGGGAAGGTGGAGAGAGGCAGACGTGGGATCTGCCTTGTTCTGTCCACTTAATTCTGTAACTCTAAACTGCTCTTTTTTTTTTTTTAAGACAGGGTTTCTCTGTGTAGCCTTGGCTGTCCTGGACTGATTTGTAGACCAGGCTGGCCTTGAATTCACAGATATCTGCCTGCTTCTGACTCCTGAGTGTTGGGATTAAAGGTGTGCACCACCACCGCCTGGCTAACCTGCTCTTGAAACTTAGGTCTAGGGCTGGAAAGATTAGGTTGCTCAGTGGTTAAGAGCACTGCTCCTCTTCCAGAGGACCCAGGTTCAATTTCCAACACCCACACTGCAGCTCACAACTGTCTGTAGCTCCAATTCCAGGGAATCTGGCACCTTCACAACAAACATACTTGCAGACAAAACACCAATGTACATAAAATAAAAGTAAACTATACTTAATAGAGTCAAGCCAATGAAACACTAATTCTTGAGGCCGTGGAAGAAGTCAGCTAGAAGCTTGGTTGTATCTGCACTTGGCCATCAGGGATGCAATGACTGTTGCTGAGATGAGGACATAGCCTCACCGACATACCTCCTGGCCCATCACAGGGAAGGCCCAATCACCAGGCCTGCCATGGGCCACAGACAAGGTCCTCTAACTCATAAGCCAAAGACCCTGTCATACCTAGTACCTCTGGAGGTATGACACTGGGGAGGACTGATCTTGCCTCAGTGTCAACCCACAGCAAACATGAGGGATTGCCTCTTGCTGGGGACATCGGTTCTACAGTCAGAGTAGCCCAGGCTGGCTGTGGTAAGGGACGGCAGTCTTTCCCTGCTGCACTGGTATGCTTCCTTTGGACAGGACACGTCTGATGGCACTGGAGGCAGAACCTCTGTGTCAGGACAGTGTAAAGTTGTTGCTGTTCCTGGTCTTCCTAGCATTCTGCTGAGCATCCCTGGGCACCCAGCCTGCACTCATTCCCAGACTGCCCAGGTACCAGTTCTGCCTTGTGTTGTGAGCCAAATAGCCTGGGCATAACATATTGCTGGGTGTGGGGACCGCTCATGGCTTCAGGGAATCTGTTCCTCCTGGTAGCCTTGACAGGGTCTGACACCTCTTTTAGTGTTCTTTCCTCTATGCATTCATTCATTCATTCATGGGACTCCCCCGTGTTGAGACTGGCTGGAGCTACGACCTTGGGGGATATGCTGGGACCACTGGATGAAGCCCTGCCTGGCCCAGGGTCAGTCAGAACATCCCAAATGTTTTCTTGATGTATCACAGTCCTGGCTATAAACCCTTGTCTTTGTCATTTGAGGTTCGCTCTTCCCAGTAGCGTCAAGTTGTCAGCTGAAGCTAACTGTGGCATGCCAATTCAAGGATACTGTCGTGGGGTTATTAAAAACAAACAAACAAACAAAAACAAGCTGTATCTTCCTGATAGCCCACCAGTTCCCTGGATATCTAAACCCAGGGCAAAATTTTCTGGGTGAGTGGATAAAGAGGCCACCTGACAGGAGCCGTGGTGCAGCAGCGGTGAGGTGGAGCACTGGGCAGCCAGAGCAGCAAGAGAGGCCTGGGACCCCCAATCATGCAGACCTATGAGGACAGATTTGGGTGATCGATTTGGCTGGGGTGACGCTTCTCAGCAAGGGTACAGGGTTTCTGTGGACTACTGTACAGACGTCAGGTCCAGGTAGTTGGATTAGTGTGGGGACCCCAGCTCTGCTCGCCCCTCCCTGAGGTATTCCTCCTTGTAAATTGGATCGTTCCTCTGAAAGCATTAGTTGTAATTCATTGTTTCGATAAACAGGATATGTTTAAGAGCTACTCAGTCTGTGAGTGTGGGACAGTCCCGTCTCCATTCCCATGCTAAGTCAGCACCATTTCCCAGGGAAACTTGCTCTCAATCTTGACCTTCCCAGAATGATTAGCATGACTCTCCCACCCCCAGAGATGTACAAACCGCACCTCCATATAAATTTTGTGTGACTTTGTGCTAGTGCCCTCTGCTGGTCCAGCCATGTGGAGCCTCCAGGCTTTCCCGAGTTAGCCTGTGGAGCGCAGTCTCAGAATTCCACTCCTTCCTCATTCCCTGCTTAGCTCTTTGGACCATTCCCAAGCCAACTCCCTCCTTACTAAGCATGCCAGCGCGAAGGTCAGAGCTGGGGTAGAGTTCTCCGGGGTCAGGGACATAGGCTGCTCATTGGCAAGTGAACATTGTCCTTATGGCTTGCCAGCAGGAAGGAGCCCTGAAAACGCACATGTCCTCCCCTGAGGAACACCGCCAGAGGTGAGGTTGCCTGCCGAATTGCTTCTTTCCTACACTACTGCCTTGTGGTTGGCCTAAGTTGTTGCCATGATCTGACCCTGTTTCTGGGTGAGTCAAGGTTAGAGGTTTTGGTAAACAGGACTCCCAGTCCTCTACATGCCCCCTACCTCCCTATCCCCTAACTATTCCTTCTGTACTGCAGCAGGGCCACCTGCCCTCTCATTTCTGCCAGGCTCTGTCCAAAGTTGCACCGGCCTGAAGCAACAGTGGGAGAGCAGGCCAGAGACCCAGCCTACACTGCTGCCTGCAGCAGCCTAAAGCATTCTCTTTCCTCTAGGGACTTCCAGTTAACTTTTCCTGCTATTGTTGTTTTGTTTTTTGAGACAGGGTCTCTCAACATTCCTGGAACTCACTGTGTAGATCAGGCTGGCCTTGAGCTCACAGAGATCTACCTACCTCTGCATCTTGAGTGCTGAGACTAAAGGCATCAGCCACCATGCCTGGCGCCTGGCTCTTTTTTTTTTTTTTCATTATTATTATTATTATTATTTTAACTCTTTCTCTTCTTCAGGTACTGAAAAGAGGCTGGGCATGCTTTCTCTGATGTTCTGGGATTACTTGCTCTTTCTCAGATTCTCTTCCTCTTCCGTCCCCTATGGGGCAGTCTGCCATGTGCTGAACTCTATGCCTAATTCAGAAGGCAAGGCTTTCTTTCTTCTTGTCCAGGGGAGCTGTGGGCATTTCCATCTTTCCACCTTGTCTGCCTGACCCCTCCCCCACAGAATATTACTCCTGCTGTCCTGGAACTTGCAATGAAGACCAGGCAAGTCTCCCCACTGCTGGGATTAAAGACCCAAGTCACAATGCAGGGCAAGAGCCCCCTTTCAATCTCCAGCATTGAATGGGAATGAGGAAGAAACAGGGAAAATCTGACAGATAATAGAAAATATGACTACACTTTGAAATCATTGAAAAAGTTATGAAAATAAATGATGTTTAGGTCCCATTCACAAATTTTAGTTTAATTGTCTAGAAGGGAATCTAAGCGTTGCCAATTTCTAAACTTCCCAGATGCTATTAATGGGTAGTTGTGATGCTTAGTCCTGACACTTGAGAGAGTCATCTAGGAGACAAGCCTCCAGGCACACCTGTGAAGGCTTCTGTAAATAGTGTTAGCCTCTGAGAATATCTGTAAGGGTTTTTGTTTTGAGTCAGGGTTTCTCTGTGTAGCTTTGGCTGTCCTGAACTTGCTTTGTAGACCAGACTGGCCTCAAACTCATAGTGAGCCTCCTGCCTCTGCCTCCTGAGTGCTGAGATTAGAGGTATGTGCCACCACAACCAGCAGGTTTGGTTATCTTGATTCTGTTAGTTGACATGGCAAGACTCATTGTGGGCAGAACCGTTTCTTAGCTAGGAAATTCTGGGATGGAGAAAGTATGCTGAGTGGCTCTCTGAAATCACTATGGGCAGAACCTTCCCTAGACAGGAAATCCTGGGATGGGTAAGATGTAGAAATCATGCTGAGTGGCTTCCTGCTTTCTGACTGTGAACAGGATGTGCCCAGATGATGTTCTGACTTCCCCACCGTGATGGACTGTATCCTTGAGCCAGAATAAACACTTAAAAACAACAACAAAAAACTTCAGTTACTTTCTCATTATCACAGGAAGAGAAAGTAAGACACATGTAAATGCAAACCCATTATGAAGTTTTACCTTTAAGTTCTTTTTGTCTAGAGGCTGACCAAAAAAAAAAAAGCCAGACTTTCCATTAACCCACTTATAGGCTAGGCAAGCTTCAAGAACAGTAAGTGCCTTGTGAACTAGTAGAAGGTATTGCTAAAGAGTCTCCGTAGGCCAAAGGGAAGGGTGGCCTGGAACTCAATATGTCCTTCAAGCTGGACTTGGGCCTTACTTAGCTAGCATTTGGGCTTTTATGCATGGTTCAGTTCCTTTATTTAGTTGGGTAGTTTGTGTTGGTTATTTTTTTGGTGTCTATGTGTGGTCATTTGTTTTTGCTTGTTTGCTTGTTTTCCAGACAGGGTCTTAACTATATATCCCTTGCACGCTTGGAACTAGCTGTATAGATCATGCAGTCCCTGAACTCACAGAGATCCACCTGCTTCTGCCTCCTGAATACTTGCTTCAAGGGCCTGTGACACCTCCCTAGGCTTTGGTTTCCTGGCTTTTTGAAAAGACCGGCTCTCATCCCATCGTGTAAGGCAGTTTCCTCTTGAAATTGTTGCATGGTGGAGCCTTGCCTTGAACTTTGAGCCTTCCACCTCCACCTCCTAAGCAGTAGGATCACATGTTTGGGATACATTGCCCAGTTAGCATTTTGCTTTCATGCTGTTATTACAGGGTCTTAATAGGTAGCTCAAGCTGGCTTGGAATTTTATGAGCCTAGGGCTCCCAGTTGCTAGAATAAACAGATATTAACACAATACTTGGCTGACTTTAACATTTTGGGAGAGTATTAGCTAGCTTTAAAAAATAAAATAAAATAAAACCTCAATTTGAACATCTGTAATGTTTTTCATGACAAACCTCAAGGTCTGTGTTTTCACCAAATGCCACAGAAGAGGCATAGGCACAGAAGGGATATGTGCCTCTTCAGCCTAGCACCTTAGGAAATCCAGGATGGTGATGCCTGGTATGGAGGAAGGGCGGTCTCGGGCTCTACCGGAAGAATCATAGCTTAAATGATAAGCGTGGGAGCTGGAATGATGGCTCAGGGATTTAGCACACACGCTACTCCTGGAATTAGATTCCCAGGACCCACCTCAGGGATCTTCAACTACCTGAAACACCAACCCTAGGAAGACATAACACCTCTGGCACATGAGCGTGTGTGTTGATATCACAGGAAGGAGTGAGAGCAAAGACTTCCTGTTGGGGTAGTTTAAACCAAGATTGAGCCCAGATTTGAATTCCCTACTTTTCTCCCTGCATCTTCTGCCTGGTCAATGTCTGTGGTCTGTGACCTGTCTTTAGTTTGTCTGTTGTCTGTGTTTTACCCTGTTGGCAGTCCAAAAATGTTTTTGACCTATATTTATTGAACACACGGAAAAAGCGGATATTGAAAAAGGAGAAGCACTTTATAAAAAAAAAGATTTTTTTTTTTTTTTCTTTTCAAGACAGGGTTTCTCTATGTAGCTTTGGCTGTCCTGGACTTGCTGTGTAGACCAGGCTGGCCTTGGAACTCACGGTGATCCACCTGCCTCTGCCTCCCTGAATGCTGGGATTAAAGATGTGTGCCAACATGCCCGGCTAACACCAGAATTCTTTAACAGAGTTTCACAAGAGAAGTTTCCTTACTGACCCAGAATAGCACCCAAAAACCTCACACAGAAGTTACCAAGCTAATTCCACACGTAGCTTTCAACATTTTGTGATACTTATTGCCTTTAAGGTTGATTTCAGCCTGTTGGCTGCTTTCAGCAAGTCATCACCACCACCACACACACACGTTCTGCATGGAAGAGTACATTATTTAAGAGTAAAGTTGTGCATTTGGCTTTGGTTGTAAAAGTTGATTACATGGGGAATCTAAGGCATGGTAAGGTTGGTTACATTGTTTTTCTGAAGACATGTTATGCTTAAACTGGTTGAGTACATAGTAGGACAGCAGAGAGAGTGTGCAATTTTAAATTATCTCCAGGTATATTATCAACTTAATTGCAAGGTCTGGAAAATGTTTAACTTCCTCAAAGGCAAGAGGTATTTTCAGAAGCTAGGCAGTGGTGGCACATACTTTTAATCCCAGCATTTGGAAGGCAGAGGCAGGCGGATCTCTGAGTTCGAGGCCAGCCTGGTCTTCTACAAAGTGAGTCCAGGACAACCCAAGTGACACAGAGAAACCCTGTCTTGAAAAACCAAATAATAATAATAATAATAATAATAATAATAATAATAATAATAAAGATCTCTCTTTTTCTCCAGTGGGATGGAGAGATGGCTCAGAGGCTAAGAATACTGGCTGCTCTTCCAAAAGTCTCAGAGTTCAATTCCCAGTAACCACATGGTGGCTCACAAACATCTATAGTGAGATCTGGTGCCCTCTTCTGGGGCACAGGTACACATGCAGGCAGAATGCTGTATAAATAATAAATAAATAAATCCTTAAAAATAGTTATTTTTCAGGAAAACATATTCACACACACACAATTAAAAAAAACAATTTTTTAAGAAGTTTTTTAAAGTTAGAAACTTGGGCAGTCTATAGCCCATTGGACAAGCACTCTCTTGTCTTTCAGTTCTAGCTGCGCATGTTTCTAACTTACCTCTGGTCTGTCACCTAATAGGAGAAGAGAATTACCCTGTTCCTTCCTTTGTGACATTCCGTAGTCCTAACAGCCTGTCTGATTTGTCCAGGGAGTTCTTAGGAAGCAGGAGTGCAGCCACGCTGCCATTTTGTGACCATGTTTGTATGATTGGAAAGGGAATGGGAGGGAGGACCACTGAGAGGTTGAAGCCAAGTCACGCATGTGGTGTGTATGTCAACCACGGGTGACCGTCAGACATCTCAGCCTGTTACACAGAGCAGTCCTCGGAATGCACATGGTGGGAGGAGAGAATATGTGTAATAAAAAGTGAAGTTTTTAAAATTATTTATTGTTTGTGTATGGGCATGAGCGTGTGCACGTGCCACAGCTCAAGTGTGGAGGCTGGAGGACAGCTTGCTGGAATCAGTTTTCTGCTTCCCAAAGTACAGAGTTGAGCTTTGCATTTGTTCTGAGAGAGATGAGAAGCTCTCCTTCTCTTTCCTCACGTTTGATAGGGAGGCCAGTGTGTGTTCTTCTTGTTCTAGCTTAAATGAAGTGTTCTAAGCTGGAAAGAGACAGCTCAGCATTAGGAGTAGGGAAGGATGCCATATCTGAGAATTTACACTTTAGTAATAGATTTTGCTCCTAAGAAGTAGTCTGCCCTTGAGTTTTTTTTGTAAACTCGAGCTTGTGTTTCTCAGGGCCAGAAGTGGGAGCATCATTTAAGCAAGAGTGCATTTGTGCTATTTTTGGGATTTTGTTTCAGGATTTCTTCTGAGGACCACCGGCTCATCGAGGTCACTGTAAGCCAAGCTAAACAGTGAAAAGATAAAAAAGTGTGACCACTGAGCCCCTGCCATGGAAGAGACCCTCAGCACTGTGTAGGCATGGTGGAAATCCCAGGTGTTGGAAGTTGGTCTGGTGCTCATTACTAGCCCTTAAGATCTGGTTACATCTATCTTTGTTTTGTAAACCTGCCTAAGACATATCTCATCAGTTGATTAGATAGCCTATCCTGGACAAGACAGAATGGGGTAGGTGTGGCTAAAGTTCCTGGGCTTTGAGGATAGGATCATGAAGCAGATGAATGGGAAGAGAGAAAGAAGGAGGACACTATGATGGGTTAGCTTGGAGAAGAAACACATGGGGCAGGGAGGAAGGACTCCCATAGTGGCATGAAAAGGCCCAGATAAAGAATAAAAGCAAGTATTTATAAGAGTATGGATGGATGATAGGATGGTTAAGGAGGATGGCATTGGATGGGGGTGGGAGATGGATGGTGAGGTGATCCAGACAGTGTAGGTAGGAATATATGCCTTCCCCAAAGTAAAGAAGACAATTATAAAATCTGACAGGTGTCTGTGTCTTATTATTTGTGATAGCGGGTTAGATAATATCACTGTGATAATCAAGGGCAAATAATAATAAACATTATATAGCCCAACAGCTTTATTATTATTATTATTATTATTATTATTGTTATTATTATTATTTTACCTCAGCACCCAGGCTGCTAATTTAATTTCTGTTTTCTTTCTGACAGGGAAGGGTTCCCCCTTAGACCATAGGTTCAGTGCCTGTTTGGGAGAGCAAAAGATTTTTTTTTTCAGTTAGTTTTGGCCAGAACTTCCAACTGGCAACTATTTCCTTGGGACCAGGGTCAGAGAGATCTTAGAGTTAATCACTGACAGCTGGCTCTAGGGAGACTTCATGAGTTTTACCTTAGATGAGATTTCCTTCATTTTTATTCTTTGAAGCATAGGTTTTTGTTTTTTGTTTGTTTGTTTTTTATTAGCTACAGATTTTGCTTGAACATACTCTTCCCTTTGTGCTTATCACACTTCTAGATGAAAATGAAATGGGCTGGCTCTGTTATACCCATTAAGCTGAGGAGCCCTGGACAATTTTGAGTGTGAATGATTGTCCTTCCAGTCTTGGAAGTCCACAGCTCCTGGGCTAGCCCAAAGATGGACCTCCATTTCTGTCATTGTCTTAATTGCCATCCATACCCTGTCTTTTCTATTGGAAAGATACCTCTTGTCTGAACTCAAGGTTAAACTACTTCTCTTTCCAGGGCAGCATAATTGCTTGTCTCTACTAGAGAGCAAGGTCTCAATGTAGACAGATGGGGATATGATAAGAGGGATTAAATGGCCACTCCTGTAGGAATATATCTTAAGAACATTACCCATTTTCTCTATCGAAAACAGTATCTCCTCAAGCTAGAGGCAAAGTGGGATTGATTCCCATAATAGGAAGACTAATAATCAAGGATGCCTAACTAAAAGTTCTAACCCATTTTACATTCTCATCCTTGGGAAAGGACCCAACAAATGGATGTGTCCATCCCACACAGGAGTTCTTGACCCTTATGCTGTCCGCTCCCAGAATCCCTTTCCCATGACCCATTATTCATTGCTAGATCTTTTTATTTCTATTTTTTGTTTATTTGTTTACTTTTGAGACAGGATTTCTCTGTGTAGCCTTGGCTGCCCTGGAACTCACTCTGTAGACCAGGCTGGTCTCGAACTCACAGAGATCCACTTGCTTCTGTCTCTCGAGTGCTGGGATTAAAGGCATGTGCCACTACTGTCTGGCACACTGCGCGTACACTGCTAGATCTTAAGGATGCTTTCTCTTGGATTTTGCCTCATCCAGTTAGTCTCTTTTATTCTCTTGTGAGGGTGCCACTCAGACAGCCCTCCTCTTAATCTCTCAGATCAACCGTTAAAACACCCAGCTTGGTCCTATAAAGATGGAAGTTCCTTTGTGGAAGAGAGGAATCTTATATTCCAGTTAGGTAATGGTCCTGATTTTGAAGCAGCCACATCAGAACTGATTCCTGAACACTTAAGTGTTCAGCTGTAGAGCTGATAGTTCTCACTGGAGCTCTAGAACTGTCCCAAAGGAACAGTCAGTGATTATACAGATTACAAATGTGCCTGTCTCATTTTCCATGCCAGCATGGTCATTTGGAAGATTATGATTACATCTGGAACCCCTATAAAGCATTCAAAAAAATTCTTAGGTTTCTGAATGTAGCCCTCTGTCCATTCAACTGGTTGCAATCCACTGACCTGGGCATATATATATCAACTTGACACAAGCTAAGTTATTTGGGAAGAAGGAACCTTAATTGAGAAATGCCTTTGTCAGATTGGCAAATCTGTGGAGTATTTTCTTGATTGATGATTGATATGGAAGAACCCAGTTCTGTGTGGGTGGTGCTACCCCCGGGGAAGGTGGTGCTTGGGTGTGTAAGAAAGCAGACTGAGCAAGCCATGAGGAACAAGCCAGTAAGCCGTGTTCCTCCGTGGTCTCTGCTTCAGGAACTGAATAGACATGGCTTCTCCTGATGACATATTGTAACCAATAAGGCAATAAGCCCTTTCCTCCCTATAATGGCTAATCTTGGTTGTCAAGTTGACTACATCAGTTAAAACCCAAGCAGCTAGGGCACACCTGTGGTGAATTTTCTTGATTGCATCATTTGAGATTAGAGGGCATTATAAATCTGGGTGGCGGAAGAAAATATTTGCTTTTTGCCTGCTTGCCCTCACTCTCACTGGAAAGTTTATCCATCCTGCTGCCGAGGCATTCTTTATCTACCTGGTAATAGCCCTAACTTCTCTCACAATTCAATTGGACATTTCCAGATTCTGGATCCATCACTTTTACCTCAATGACACCCAAGCCACAATCCACCAACATACCAGTTTATCTGTCAGTTATTCCAAACTTAAAAGAAATGGTGGGGTTCCTCATAGTTTTGGCTCTTCATGATATCAGGAGAGACCTAATCAGGGAATCATTACAGGCCTAGGGATTGTAACAAAATTACAACTGGGAGCTAGAAAGTCTAGAAACTAAAAACATTTGGAAAAGTGTAATGGCCCTAGGACCAGGGTCTCAGTCTTGGGGGGAAGGTAGAGGAGTGAGATCCAGATGAAGGTGCTGAAGGTCTGCTTTTATTGTCTGGTCCACCTGACAGCATCCTGGGATGGAACCCCTGGCGTCTCGGAAAAACCTCTTGTCAGCAGAATCACATGCAGAGGAGTAAGTGAGGCCTGGAGCAGTGTTTCTCAGACCCCCTTATGTGCAAAGTGGTACATTCCCCCCTGAATGAGCAAACCTCATGGAAGACAGATTCCCACCCCTTGACCTACAGAAATGACCCAAGCCTTAAGTGCCCACTTTGCCCACTTTGCCTCAGGTGGTTGGAGATCTGGTCATTCATGTACACCCTCAATCTTTTTTTTTTTTTTTTTTCCACAACCTTCCTTCCTCTGATGCCTTCAGAGCCTTGGACTCAAAGAACCTCAAGCTAGAAGGCCAGTTGATGTCCTTCTTGGGAAAGTGTCTCTTGGGCTGATGGTGTGGGCTAGGATGCTTTGCCCCTTGGCTTTGCCCTCCCTCTGGAAACACTCATTGTGGTGTGAAGGTAGAGATAGTTCCAGAAAGGGTTCACCAAGCAGCTCCAGGACTCTCTGGGACCTACTACCATACCTAGAGGCCTCACCCTAACATCTCTGTTTCTGGGATGCCTGAGGTTGGGCCTATAGCTGTGGTGGGGGTGGAGCGATGCCTCATTCACGGGCTGTGCTCCCACAGAGCTTGGCAGGAGCTTATATCTGTGGATCATGTTTTTCAACTTGCACATAAGGTAGGGTTTTGGTGATATTTCATCTTCTGATCTTCTCACAGGGCCCGTAAACCACACATGGGTTCACAGGACCACTGTGAACATACAAAGAGCTCCGCACTGCTCCTGAGGTGAGCGCAGGCCATGTGCATCACACGTGGCTGTTAGAACCCTGAGAATGTTCACACTCAGTTGAGATTCTAGGTGTGGTGCCTTCCCCACAATGCCAATTTTGTATGCAGACCCGGGACTATGCAGGACACAGGAGAGGTGGAAAGGCAGGCAAGAGGACCCTGTTGTTCTCTGAGAATGTCTGCGTGGTGTCCTGTGTGCAGCAGGAGGAGACACCACAGTTCTCAAGGGCTTTTCCTCCACTCAGTACACAGGAGTAGGGCCTGGCACGAATGTCAGTGACTTCCTACCAGCCAGGACCTTGTCATATACTCCCAGGTGCCCTGGATCTGAGAACCTGACTGTTCAGCCTGCATGAATCACTAGAGTTTCTTGAGGGTGTTACACTGGCATCGTGAACTCCTTCATCAGGTGTAAAGTGCACATAAATGAAGACACTTGGTGAATGTGAATGTTTCCATTTTCAAAATATCTGAGGATCCTATACACTTTTCTTGTTGCCTTTATTTAAACGTCTAAACTTGAACTTTTTTGTTTTACATGTGGAAATGGTAGTTGTTTTTAAAGATAGCTGTTTCTCTCTGTGTATGTGTAGAGTTAGAATCAGCAAGAGAATGCTACACTTATAGCAACTGAGTGATGATTTCACAAGTGTGTTTGTGCCAAGACCTGCCACCAGTTTCCCCTGAACTCTGGTAAGTGTAGGCTCTGCAGTGGTTTAGGCTTGCAGACTCCTCACTGATCCTACTTGCCATATGTCTGCCATTCATCTACTCACCACCATCTATAGTTCTACTCACCTGCTATCTATAGTTCTATTCACCATTTATACACTAACATAGAGCTACCTGTCCACAAATCATTTATCTACCATTCGTACCCCATCTACTTATTCAGTTATTTACCCATCACCATCCTCCATTCATCCATCTACCATCCATCCATCCACAATACAACCATCCATCCATCTATCCAGCCACAGTACAACCATCCATCCATCCACCCACCCACAATACAACCATCCATCCATCCATCCACCCACCCACAATACAACCATCCATCCATCCATCCAGCCACAGTACAACCATCCATCCATCCATCCATCCATCCACCCACCCACAATACAACCATCCATCCATCCATCCACCCACCCACAATACAACCATCCATCCATCCATCCATCCACCCACAATACAAACATCCATCCATCCATCCACCCACAATACAAACATCCATCCACCCATTCACACATACAACCATCCATCCATCCATCCATCCATCCATCCATCCATCCCCCATTCACTTGCCCCATCTATCCATCTTTCTATATAATTTTCAGTCATGCATCTAGTGGAAACTTTCTATGCCCAAAGACCAGGAGCAGACTACACACAAAAGATGATGCCTAGAATTGAGATTCCACACAGCTTCACCCCTGGTGCTCAGCAAGAAGCCCTGTAGGACCTTTCTTGCACTTTCAAGGTTTCTGGGGAGATTAGGTGGTGTAGGGATGTCCTCCAGACCCTCTTCTTTCCACACCACTCTGCCCTGTGAGCTCAAATTCCAAGTGCTCTGCTTCTGGTAGTGCTGTACGTATTTTCTCTTCTCTGTAGCTCGGGGGTCCTTTTCAAAGAAGTGTATTTTGTCCTTTGGTACTTCAGGTGCTTAAGGTGTTTTGTTCTTTGGTACTGCATGGTTCTACACTACGGCCACTGGAGGGAGTCAAGTGGAAACTGGCAGCTTGGAGTCCCACCCCTTTGCATGTCAGCATCACACTGTATACGCCAGGCTTGGTAGCCTTTCAGGAAGTCTTTGTTGTTTTCCTGAACTGGGCACTGAGGGCAGAGCTAGGTTATGGGCTACAGTGACTAAGGGTCCGTGTGTAGTCAAGCTTTACCCAAGGCCAAGGTAAGCTCAAAAGGACACAGTGGAATGAGTGGGAAATGGGAGTGATCCAGGCAAAGTCCTAGGAACAACAGGCCACACCTCTTCTGAATGGGGCAGGGGGAGAAGAGGAAAGAAGGGGGAAGGGGAATATATCAGAGAAGAAGAGGGACAGATAGATGAGAGAGGGAAAGAAGAAAGGGAAGAGAAAGAGGGAGAGGCAGGGAAAGGCAGGGAGAGGAGTTGAGTAAGGGGAGAGGGAATAAGGAATGGAGGAGATCTGGTTTCTCCCTTTAAGTGGCCCTCAAGGAGTGAAGTGTCATATGCTTGCCAGTATATGTGACAAGGACCTGACCCCTCACTGAAAATTCTGCCAGGATTCCCTTGCTGCTTGGACTGCCAGCCCTTCCTCCAGCTTCTAGTGACCTTAGCACCTGACTCCCTACCCCACTCAGCACCTTTCTCACTCTTCAAAGTTCTAAAGTGATTCATTGCACCCCCTCCCCAAGTAATCCCTCCTTCAACTTTGTCCTCTGGACCCTGGCTACCAATCTCAAGACCACACCTTGCCCTCAACAGTTGCAAGCTGAACCCTGGTAGCCTCTGCCACTCTACCCTTCCTCCTCCTCCCTCTTCTTGCGCTTCCCACTTGAGTCTTCTGCCTAGCCCCAGCTTCACCTTGTTCTCCCTGGGTGCTGGTCACTGAGGCCAGGTCTTCTCTACCTCCACGGGATCCCTGGCACTCTGTTCTTCTCTGTGGTCCCCAGGAGCTCCCCGGTTACACGGTCATCCCTTTTCTAGAAACGTGGGATGGTGTCTCCAAGTCCAGTTTGCATCCCAGATGAGGCAGTGAGTCCTCTATCCTGTCCAACTGGGCTCTGCTGGTTTCTCTGGTCTCCTGTCATCGGCTCCACCTCTATTGCCATGCCCTGGGCCCTTCCTCTCTGCTCCTGCCAGCTCTTTCTCTCTGCCTGAGTTCTGCATTACCCAGCTACACCTTATTGCTTCACATGAGCATTCAAGTGAGCACCTTACTTCACCTCCCTACCTGAGTGTGTCTCTCTCTTCTATATCCTAAACTCAGAGAGTGCAGGACAATCCTGTTGGGACCCTGTACACAGAGGTCCTCAGGAAGTACTTGCCTTAGGCTGTTAGGGCCAGGGCATGCAAACGCCAGCCAAGCCTGCTGTCAGAACCCCAGGGGACACAGGTCTGCTTTCTTTCCTTCAGAAACTTCCTGGACATAAGCCATCCTCCACCCAAGAATCAACAGAAGCTTCTGGCATCACCTTGCAGCAAGCCTTGTCGCCTCCACTCTAGCTGCCTAGGCAAACCCCTTCCCTGTGCTCCAGCCTCCATGGAAAACCTTGTAAGGTTCCCAGGGGCAGAAGCCCCCTCAGACATAGCTCTGCACTCCATGGGAAGAACTCAGTACCGCAGCTGGTTATCTGTAACCTGTGGGAAGGCTGGTGAATATGGTGCAATAGGAGCTTATAGACGCTTACCCTTGTTCAACCTTACACCGTTTGTAAGAGAAAAGTGAAGGAGAATTTCCTGCTGTGTTGGTCCTGGGATTTCACAGGGTATGAACCAGAGAGAACTCTGGAAAATTTGGTTGCTCTTGCTCATGGTGGACTTTGATTCTAGTGAGATCTGGGGTAGAGGGCGGGATGTGTCTTGGGAGGGCTAGGCACATCCAGAGGCATTTGTGATGTCTGTTTACTCAGGAGCTGTGAATTCGGTTTTGTTCCTTCTAGGCACTTTTATTTGAAAATACGGTTGCACCTGGCCTCACTTTGTCTGCAAAAAGGTTAGTAAGTCACTGACAAGGGTCAAGCCCAAAGTGTTTTTAATAGCTGTTCCTTTTTGCACAAGAAGTCAATTACACTGCAACTACACAGGACCAGAACTATAATTACTTGGAAGCCAACTCCCAGGTCAGGGCAAGATCTCAAATGCTGAGATGCAGGACTTGGGTTCCCAACAAATACAGCCTGCTAAAGAACAGGCCAGGCCAGGCTGGGAATACACAACAAGCTGGTACTCTCTGGGAAGTCACATGCACGTAGTGGGATTGAGCTGGTATTTGAGGATGGGAAGGCACAAGAGGTAAAGGCTAGCATTGGCCCCCAGGAACAGTGTGTCTGCCCCAGGAACTAAAGCAGCAGCTTGGGAAGCACTGCTGGCCCTCGGACAGTTGCTCCAGGGCTTCAGGGCTACAGCTTCCAGGCAGGGATGGGGTTTAGGCCCCACCTTTACCCTGGCTTCTCTCAGAAAAGCATGTATCCATCTTGGAAAAGTACTGACCGGAGAACATGCCCAGAAGACAGGTCCTCAGTTGATAGTTAATCCTGCACAGGCCACTTATCTAAAGACCATTTTGCAAGTTTCTAAACATGGCTTGAACAGGAGGCAAGTGATAACTCAGAGTGGGGTGGAGTCATGCCATGACCTTAGGTGCCACTCTTGTCTTGTTCATAGGCTGGGGCCCTGAGGGGCTGGGATTCTAGCTCTTATTGTGGCTCCACTTTCCTGTGTGGTCTCTAGGTCAAATGAATAGATCAACGACTCCTTCCCCATGAGGTAAGCAGCCATAGGATTTCGCAGGCATCTCCCTAAACAGCTCCTGGCCCCAGCCTTGCTCTTTATCCCACAATTTTTCTTCAAGGACATCTGACTCTTGTACTGGGCCTTCATCCCCTCGGCTGCTCAGAGTTCAGCCCCAGCTATTTGCCATCACACCGGACCTCCTGCTGCAGGGCCTCTTGATCTTGGCAAGGCATCTCAGAGGGGTAGGGATTGCCAAGCTCCTCAGGTTAGGGACAGTTAGGAATCTCTCCTTTCTCACTTCTTTCTTCGAAAACACCAAACTTGCCTGAAACCAAGGGTTGGACTAGTCCCCAGTGGAACATCTAACACAGGTTGACAGTTGTCAAGAAGCCCCTGAAGATCACTCTGCTGGACTCACAGTAGGGAGCTGGCACTCACCTGGGCCTTCCAATAGGGAGGTGGAGTTCTGGGAGGTGGTGGAGGGCTCATCCCAGAGCCTGCCTACATAGCTCCCATCCTCCCCGTGCAGTTCCTCAGCCCAGGGCCTTGGGATACATGGACCTATGGAGGCTGTATTGGCCCTGTGCTTTTCAGTTGTGACTTGCAAAGGCTCAAGGGGGCAATGTTTGCACTGACAACCCTTGGCAATAAGCAGAGCAGTTTGCCACAGAAAGCCCACAGAAGCCAGTGACTGTGGAAGCTGCCAAGCTAGCCGGAAGTTAAAGAAGCACTAGCCAGTTCCATAAGATACAATTTTCTGTTTCTTAAATTTGGCAATTTGAAGTGGTAACTAACCAATACTTCCAGAGGGCTGAGGGAGACCCCTCCAGGGGCTCTTCCTGGAAGTGGCTTTTATCTCTGTTAGGCATCAGCCACTTTTTAAGAAATCCTGTGTTCAAAGAATAGGTAAGACTCTCAACAAAGATATTTGCTGCAGCAGTGTTTGTAATAGCTAAGGATTGCAGTGGTGCCCTGGCCACCAGCAGCAAAGAGGCAGATGGCTCTGAGGACTGAGGCTGTGCATGTGGTCAGGGAGGCACTGGTCATCCTGACTCCCCTTCCTGTAGGCACAATGACGTGGGTCATCTATCACTGTACCTCAGAGACAAAGTCAAGCCGTATCATGGATTGTTTCTGCCAAAAGCGACAGTAAGCAACACATGGCTGGCAGGAATCACTCTCGGGTTCCGTGCTGCCTTGCCAGGCCTGAGGCATGAGGAGCAGGGCCAGCATCTCAGGCAGCCGCATCCCAGGCTCCATCTGAGACAAGAATGTGGGGAAGCCTGCTCCTAGTAGCCAGAGCTCAGAGGCCTTCAGTAAAGTCCTGATGCTTTCAGAACCAAGGCTACCCCTCCCCTTGTTTCTGTCTCTTTCTGTTTCTCCTCCTCATGTCTGTTTCTCCCTCTTCTCCCCTATCTCTGCACACCCCCACCCTCCTGCCACAGAGAGGTCTCAGGGAAGACGAAGGCAGGAAGACACAAACAAATGTGCAGAGATGACTTTAAGGGGTGAGGCTGATCTCGTGGGCTTAACTGCGGGCTCAGAGTCAATACTGAGGCTTAGCAGAGTGGTGCATCCGGAGTCTCGTGACTTCTGAGTGCTGCTCAGCAACTCTGGCCTCCCAACATGCTCCCTGTAAACAAACTGCTCCAGACAAAGGTTAATGACTGCCCACCCATCACGAGCTTTCTCCTGATGGCTTTTCTCCATGACCTTCCTCCAATTAGTCCTTCCTGGAAGCCCCACGCACTCGGCCTCAGAAGAGCCAGCAGAATGGATTCTTCTCTGCTCCTCACTGTCTGGGCACAGAGTTTTGAGGACATCACTGCTCAGTCTTTGTGATGGGCCCCCTGCTCCAGCTCCTCACCTGATCCCTGCCTCTGCTCTCAGAAGAAAGGCACAAGGTGGAACTGATGAGGGCATCACGGCTGGGCTTCAAGCGCCTCTGCTTGTTCACTACCCCTCAGCACAGTTAGGAATGACTCAGTCCCCAGCCATTCGCTTCGGTAAATGCAGGCCTGGGCGGCTGCTCTGACCCAGTCTGTCAGTCACAGAAGATAGGGTGTTACCGTGAATGACTGTCTCTCATCAGTGTGTGAGCTCTGGCCCTCCCTCTGAAGGACATCTGAGCATGCCAAATGCCCTTCCAAAATTGGGCCTGCTGCTTGTATCTGGGTAGAGGCTGCAGAGTGCTGGCTCTATCCCTTTAGGGACATTTAACTTCAGGCTGCTGGCCTTGAGATCTGCTTTGCTGGAATACGGGTAGTGAGTGGCACAGGGATCAATAGCCAAGCCAATTCAGGGAGAGACATTCTCCTCTCCCTGAAAAGGTGCCCTCTCTGCTGCTGTCCCCACCCAATAAGGAAGTCATTCTTCTTCCGGAAAGAGGGTAAGGGTGTGGAGAGTTGACAAGAAACCCTCAGACACAGCCAAGGTCAGACACAGGTATCCTTACCAATGGTCCACCTGCCCCCTGCCACCGCGGTGACAACTGGAGTGATCCCCATGGTAGGGGGGGTCTCTGATGGCCAGAATATTCATGCTATTGATCACTTGGGGACCAGCTCTTGGGTCTGGTGACACAGAACTACGTCCGCTGGTGAGAACTAGGCCAAGAGGCTGACCACTTCTCCAGCTACAGTCACCAAGCAGGTGTGACAGGCTTCAGGGTCCTAGCCACAGAGCAGGGTGAATGCGTCTGAAAGGGCACCATCCTTTGGGTGCAGATGCTACTTGCTCTGTCAGGATGCTCAGGAACAAGTTCCTGGAGGCTGGGCATGGCTGCCCTGCACAGAAGAATGAATTGCAAGGACTGTGGCTGAAAGCATGGTGTTGGGAAACCACATGTGTCTAATCAACCACCATTGCCTCTGGCAACTGTGACTGCCTGTCACCACTACTTTCCATCCCCCCTGCAGTCTCCTGGGCCTGGCCTCCTCACCCCTTACAGGAGATATGTGATTTCTTTGGTCAGCAGAGTGGATAATCCCTGCCCTTTCTCCTCAGTCATCGATGCCAAGGTAGATGGGGAGATACAGCTGTCCTAGGATCAGCCTGCAGAACACTTTCTGTGACTCACCAAGTGTCCTGTGCAGTTGGGAGTGTTTATAACTGCACTATGGCCTAGCTGATGCGAATAAGATTCCATCTTTTCCTCATGATTTGAATAGCATGTGTCCTTAGTACTGATGAGGAAAGGTTCTATGCTGGTCAGCTTTCCACCACTGTGACAAAGCACCTGAGGTAATCAGCTTACAGGAGGAAAGGTTTCAGAAGTTTCAGTTTGTGGTCACTGGGCTCTGTTACTGTAAGGCTGTGGTGAGGCATTATATCTGGTGGTGGGGCAGCCTCTCTCACCTCACGGTGGTTGAGAAGTGTTGGGAACAGGGTTGCATGTCCCCTTCAGGGCCTTCCCTAGTGGCCTCACTTCTCCCCATAGTGGTTTTAATGAGAGCATCCCCCATAGGCTCAGATGTTTGAATACCCGTTGTCCTGTAGGTGTAGTTGCTTGGCTCGGATTAAGAGGTGGAGAAATTATACTACTGGGGGAAGGCTTTGAGGCCTCACGCCGGTCCCAGAGCACTCTCTTGGTGTCCTGTTTTCAGTTTAAGATGTGAACTTTTAGCTTGCTACTCCAGTCACCATGCCTGCCAGCTGCCATACTTCCCTATCATGATGGTATTGGACTTTTAGCTCCCTGGAACTGTAAGTCCAAATAAACTTTCCTCCTATAAGTGGCTTGCTCATGGTGTTTTTATTGCTGCAATAGGAACGAACACACACACACATACTCGCTCACTGAAATGCATCTGTGTTAGTCAGAAGACAACTCATAGGAGTTATTCTCTCCTTCCAAAACATGGGTCCCAGGGATTGAACTCAGGGCATTGGGCTTGTCTGACATGCCTTTATCTGATGAGCTGGCTTGTTGGCATTTAACTATACTTTTTAAACTGAAATGTTTTTTTTTTAGCAGGTTTGGCAATATAGCTCAATAGGGAAGCAGGGGATAGAGGGGGTGGGGGAGAACAGTGAGAGGCAAACCCAGCTTTGCAGCAGTGTGGTCACAGATATTACTGCAGGGACTTTAAGGAGTGACCTAAAAGCCCCACATGGAAACCATTGTAAATCCTCAGAATTGTGGATCTAGGAGAAGGTGGAGGCTCAGAGATGCAAAAATTGATTTATGAGCTGATCCCATCCAGGAGATCATCCTGAACCAATTGGGATTATCCTAGGAAGGGAAGACAGGAAGAACAATGAAGGAACTCTGTAATCACTACATTAAGAGAATGGGGGACAATCTACTCATCTCCAAATGTCATCCTAGTGTGAGTGGCACAGCCAAGAGTTGAAAGCACAGACTGCATGGGGCCTTCAAGATGCCCAAGAGTCTACAAAAGCAAAGCTACAGATTCTCCAAGATTCTTCAAAAGAATCTTATGAATTTTGTTACCATCTCATTAATGTGAACAGGAACCTTGAGGGGCTGCAGTGATGGTTGAGGGTCAGTGATTGGTGGGGGGAAATGCTTCAAATTGCCCGAGGTGGTGAAGGAATGATAAGAATGTGGGCATTGGATCTAGACCATCAGACGTCAAAGTTCTTATTGAAGCTGTAAGGGTGGAGAGAGAAGGAAAGTTCAAAAGGAAAGCTCAAGGGCCAGAGTGAAAGACTGACCATCTATACACAAAGCAGCCTCTCAGCAAGGCAGCCTGTGGAGTGCAAGGAAGGGCCTAGGGTATCTCAGCACCTTGAAGAGAAAGAGCTTTCGCCAAAGGGTGGGTTGTTGGTATCATACTAAGAGCTCCGGTCCATCAGAAGTGGAAAGGCAACAGCTGAGTATGTTGAAACGTTTGTATGTGACCAACTTCCAAAAGAAATTAAACCCCAGCAATGCAAGGGGAGAGGTTACCATCCCTTAGAAAGTGGACTGGGAAGTCAGTGTTTTAGGTTATGGGAGCTAACAAGACCCAAAGTCAAAGTTAGGCTCAATGTCATAGCCACCAGGGGAACACCAATAGAATCCATGATTAATATGGGCTTCTTGTGGTGAAAATGTAAGGGCAGGATCCTCAGCAAGAGAGGTATGGGGCATGGGGGGGTACCAATGTAGCTCTGGAGTGTCTGGGATTGGTCCCTTGTTCTTAGAAATGTTTTGGAAGCATTTGTTTGTTTGTTCATCTCTTACTGAGGCTCAGTGTGAATCCCAGGCTGGCCTTAAACTCTTAATCCTCCCACTATGCCCCCCAGGTGCTGGGATTATAGACCTGTAGCACCACACTGGACTTCACTTATTATTGTTTTTCTTTTTTGCAGGGTTAGAAATAAAAAAAGAAACAACAGGCTTTGTGCACACTTCTGAGCTGTTCTCAGCCCTGGCAGCACCTTACAAGTTGTTTGAGACTTGGGAGGCAGTGCTGTTCCTGTGGACACGTAACTGAGGAAAAAGAGACATATATGTGCGAGGAGGCTGTGGCTGGCTTTGGTATCATGAAGAAAAATGACCTCTGGCCACAGAGCAACAGAATGGCCGGCAGCACAAAGGGTGTTCTCCAGGATAGCTGCAGCTGGGACATCCGGGAACAGTGGTCCCTTTATATGCATCTGACCTCATCCTAGTGTGAGCGGCACAGCCAAGAGTTGAAAGCACAGACTGCATGGGGCCTTCAAGATGCCCAAGAGTCTACAAAAGCAAAGCTACAGTCTCAGAAGAAGAGGTCAAATGCCCAAGAGAGAGCAGGGGATGTTCTGAGTCTCGATCTGAGTGGTAGTTACACAAGAAGAGTCATGAAGAGTCATCCTCCTGAAAACAAATACGTTTGAGCCAACCAACTTTCTTCCTGTCACTGTACAAACGCCTCAAGTGATCTACTTACAAGGAGGACAGGCTTGCTTAGTCTCATAGCTGTGGAGGCTCTCGTACAGGGCTAGCCTGCTGCTCTGGAGCCAAGCCAACATATTATGACAGACTCATGGGGAGAAGTAAAAGCCTCTACCTCACAGGCAAGAATGTAAAGAAACAAAGAGACCAGGCTTCCTTTTTGGCCCTTTGAGGCCATGTTCCCAGTGACCTGAGGCCTCCCCAAGCCTGATTCCCAGAGGTCCCATCATTTTCAACATTGCCACCCCAGGACCAAATTGCGGCCTGTGACCGTGGGAAATGCTTGGACACAAACTACAGCAACAGACATTTGGACACAGCACCTGTCACAGACTATGGACAAAGAGGAGGCTGAGGTCAGATGAGCTGCACTCAGGAAGTTTTGGTAGCGAATTCTGGGTACCCAGTACACTAAGAACTCTGTGTCACAACTCAGAAATGGCACTTGGAAGAAAAACTGAATAAAAGTTCAGTTTTAAAACTATATAAGAATTTAAAGTTAATTAAACAACTTGAAAAATTCACAAAAGAAAAAAATCTCAAGATACAGTCTTAAGTCAGGTGTAGTCACTGGGACTTAGGAGTGAGAGGGGGGTGTGGTGGAAGGGTAGAGTGCCTGGCACACTCAGCCTGGACTAAGAGACAAAGAGGAACCTCTGTGTCTTCTCTAGCCTTGAGCTGGAAACACCTGTCTTCTCAATAGAGAGGGCACTGTGTTTCTAGTAAAAAGTCTTACTGAGAGAATGAACTAGTAATCTGCTCCCAAGTGCTGGCGCCAGGCCACCAGGTGGGTGGGCTGTGTGAATGCAGACCTGTTAAGCTGTGGAGGCCATTCTGTAGGCCCTGTCCTGATTTCCCCAGATCATGTCTTCAGCTTGTGTGCTAAGGGAGGCTTCCACCTATTCCGGCCTTTGAGGTTTAAGGACTGGGGCGACAATGTGTCCTGCCAGTTTTGATCTCTTATTACGTCCGTACACTGTCCTAGTAAAAGCAGAAGGCTCACACAGCCACTCCACCCTCTCACTTGCAGTCTGGAACTGTCCCAGATTCTGAAAGGGAACTTGCCTGTCTGGAAGGCCTTGAGCGGCCAGTCTCCTGCAGGCCTGCTGAGCTGGCCCCTGTGGACATGCTGAGAAAGGAGAGGTAAAAAGTGGATAGATTATCTGGGGCCGGATATGTGTGTCTCCAGCTGCATGAATTCTTCCTGAAGATCTCCTGGACCCGCCCACCTTAGGCACCAGCTCAGGATTCAGGACCCTGGCTCACTGTGTGTCTGATCAATTTGCGTAGAAGACAAATTGTAGCCTGGGAGGAAACAGCACTGTGCAAGAAGAGACTTAGGTGGGGCTTCTACGGAGCTAAAGGCCAGGAAGGTAGCACCTTGCTGGCCATCTGGAGGCTGGCGGTCGCTGTCAATAGTGACACTGGAGTGTTCCAAGCAGGAAGCAGGATCCTCTAACAGTATCTGGGCAACGCAAATGCTGCTCTGGGTAGAGACACATGAGATGCTGAAGGCTGCCTTTGGACTGTGCAAAAAACCAGGGATACCATGAGACCCTTAATGGTGGCATCTGCCTGAGCCTCACTCCATGCCCAGCTGCAAGGCAAGATCCCCAGAATGAAAGGGAATTGGTTGGCCCTGATCTCAGAAGCTGTCCCTGCCCTCATTTTCCCACTCAGGTTCTGAGGCAGGAGAGACACCTGGCATCGCAGCTTCAGTGGATATGGCTCATGCAGGGTTGGGGAGGTGCTCAGAAAACATAGGTGGTACTGATAGAACCCCATAGGGCTCACAGAAAAATCTCTGTCCTGACGCTAGTCCTGGAACAGAGCCCTGCCCATCTACTCAGCTTGGGTACCTGCCTTGCAGCAAGAGTCATTTCTGCCATTTTCTCAGGAAATGACTAGCATTAGACAGCCATGTGTGCAACTCACTCACAGGATGTAAGGCCTCTGCACTGATTGTCTAGGTTGTTGCCCAGGTGACATGGGTCCATAACCCAGTTCCTCCTCCTCCCTCCTTACCTCTCTCCTTCCCCTCCCCCCCCCACATCTAATTTGAGAGGAGGAAAAAGCCTGGTCAGAGAGGCTTTCGTGAACAGAGTCCTCCTCCCTGCTACTCCCATAGGTCTTACATTGTATATCCAGAACAGGCCTGGGTCCTCACTTTAGCCTTATTGCTGGTCTTCTGGGTCAGGCTACATCTCCTTCTCTCCCTACACTACCCTTCCTTCCCTGTCTCCAGATCCTATCACCTGGTCTAGGTGTTCCTTCCTCTCTATATTATTTCTCTCTCTACTTCTTTGTGTCTGTCTCTCTGCATCTCAGTCTTTTTGTCTTTATTTGTTTGTTTATCTCTGCCTGTCTCTCTGTCTCTGCTCCTATTTTTGTCTGTCTTTCTTTGCCTGTCTTTGAGTCCCTTGGTGCCTCTCCCTGTCTCTGTATCTCTGCCTTTGATGCCTTTAACTATCTCTCTGGGTATCTCTTTTGGTCTTTGTCTGTCCCCCTCTATCTCTGTCTCTGTGAGTTTTTTTTTTGATACATCTCTGTATCAGTCTCTATTTCTTTATTTCCTTGTCTCTGTTTCCTTGTTTCTCTCTGTCTCTGTCATCTCTCTGTGTCTTTCTGTCTCTCCCTTCATATTTCTATCTCTCCGTCTCTCTGGATCTTTTCATGTCTCTGGATTTGTGATTCTTCCTTTCTTTCTCTCTGATCTTCCTTTCTTTCTCTCTGATCTTCCTTTACCCTCTTCTTCACATTCTGTAGGCAGGATATTTCAAATGTAAACTTCATCTCCCCTCTGCCCTCTGCCCTGTTAGTTTCCCAGTGTGTTCGGTGAAAAGTCAGACCCCTGAACTTGCTCTGCCCTGAGTGATACCTCTCTTCATCTTCAGGGATATCAGCAGGAGTTAATGTAGGGGTAGTGGATAAAGCTGGGCTTTTGGGTCTTATGGCCTAGTGGTGTTGACCGCTGATGAAATAAATAATCAGACAGAATTTAAGAGTCCTATCAGCATTTTGAAAAGAAAGAGGACAAAGAAATGGAAGAAAGATGACAGAACATTAAAAGTCCTGTGAATTTTAGGAAGATCATGTGTGGCAAGGATGTGCTGTGGGGGAGGAGTGGTCAGTAGAGTCTAGGAAGGGCCCTCCTGGAGAGCTTGAGGCTGGACCAAGGTAGGTGGGAGGGGCATTTGAGGGGGGGTGTAGAGGGCATAGGGCAGCATTCCTTTGCCCTCAGGAAGCTCAGGATAGTTCCCAGGGGTAGGAGAATCATGAGGTAAACAGAAGAGGGAGAGCCCCGAGAAGGACTCAGAAGAGAAGGCATGCCCTACCTAAGTCCTATCTGCAAAGCTTGCATGAAATGTATGCGATCCTGTTTCTGGTCTTAGACATAGCCCCTGGGAACCTTTCCTTGGCCATCTAGCCTCAAAGGCAAGTATGGCCCTATACCTTTACCTTTCCTGGCACCCTTTGATCATTCCTGGTGTGATGCTGGCTTCTCCATATCTCCTATCTGGCCATCTGCCGGGGGCAGGACTTCATTGTTGTAGCTCCCTGGTGCCAACACAAGCAACTTCTTCACTCCCTAAGTGCTCCCTGGGAGAACAAATACTGCAGGGCTCCAGAAGCTGGGGTAGCCACAGGTCTTCTGAGGGCCATTTAGAGCACAGAGCTGTGCCTGGAGGAGCCCAGGCCATACTGTGCCACTTCATGTGAGCAGCAACTGGGGAACAGGGCTTCAACCACCTTCAGAAAAAATGATGGGGTGGGCAAAGCCCTGTTCAGTTTCCTACAGGTGAAACATTTCCCGGACTGCCAACAGTCCAGGGAGAACCAGCATCCTGCTGGCGGGCACAGGGCATCAACAGACACCATCTCTTTGATTTTCTGAAGGTCTTGCCCTCCTTCCTGGGGAGTGGGTCTGGCACTGTGCCTCTCCACACCCACCCCTGGCCTATGTCTGTGTGTAAGGGGGAAGGGGTGGCCAGGCCTGCAGCAGGACCTCCTGTCAGTGAATGGAGGGGGCGGCTCAGCTGGCTGGGCTGGGTGCCTCCGCAGATAAGGCATTAACAGTGCTGCGGGACGCGCCCTGCAAATCTGCTGACGCCTCCTTTCAGCCCAGGTGCTTGGGGTGAGGTGCCAAAGGTTCTCTATAAAGAGCCAGGGCTCCTGGACACCACCACTTGCCCTTTGGCTGTTGAGCTGCCCGTGTGTGCCAGGCCCAAGCCAGCGACCACCATGGTGAGGCTCGTGCTGCCCAACCCTGGCCTAGAGGACCGGATTCCATCTCTGGATCAATTGGAAGTCATCGAGAAGGAAGAGGCCAGCTCCCGGCCCAAATGGGACAACAAGGCCCAGTACATGCTCACCTGCGTGGGCTTCTGTGTGGGGCTAGGCAACGTGTGGCGTTTCCCCTACCTATGCCAGAGCCACGGAGGAGGTAGGGGCTGGGGCCCGGGCCGGGCTTGGGTTGGGGCTATGGGCTGAAGCCAAAGCAGGTGCCAAGGACACGGGATGGACATTCCAGGATTCAGAACCCAAGAGGGTCACAGATGAGGAAGGAAGAGTTAGGGCAATGACCTCAGCTGTTGGTGAAGGACATGTGTTCTGCCCTTGCCTATGTGAAGGGTGGTTTGTGTGTAGTTGCAGAATAATCTCCCCCTGGAGATGGGGATGGTACAGCTAGTGCCCCCAGTTGACACCCCTCTCTGAGGGCACAACACTCACCCAGTTGGCAGGGCCAGTTGGCAGGTGGGCACTGTTGGAAGAGGGAAAGTTGGGTTTCCAAGGATGATTCTCAGAGGACAGAGGCATGGGCAGAGCCTGTCTTGTTGCACCAGCGTGGACAGAGAGGAGCTGCCGCATTCAGTGACGAAAGCCTCAGCTTGTGTGGTAGCCTTTAAGAGAACCTTAGCTTCTCCAGTGAGGCCCCATGTCTCCCCTTCAGAGAGCCCCAGGATCTGATCCTTGTTCCACTGAAGGTGGTCCACAGCACACTTCCAGGTGGGCCAGGAGGGCACAGCTGGGGCACAGAGGTCGCAGGCATAGCTTCTCCACAGGCTCCGATATCACAGAAACAATTTCCGCCAGTCGGTACGCCAGCTTTTCTTATCCCCAGCCCCACGAGGGGTGCTGTACCAGAAATGTGTGCATTTGCGTGCATGTGTGTGTGCATACACACACAAACACACACACCCTTTCTCACCCACACACTCTCACAGACTTACACACTCTCTCTCTCCCTCCTTCTCTCTCTTTCTCTTTCACACACACACACACACACACACACACACACACACACACACACGCACACACAGCCTTGGGGGAGCTTCTGCCTCCTCACCTCGAGCCCAGGCTCTGCTTCCCTAGTGTGGGGCTGTCAGTGGAGGTCTGGGCAGGCCTGGCTGTGTAGAAACTGGCTCTGCTGGGCCAGGGGTGTGCCACAGGCGGGGTTGTAATGCTTCCAGACATTCTCCTCTTAAACGGGCTCCTTTGACTCAGGAGCTGTCTTTCCTTCCAATCTGCGCAATCACACACTGGCATTGTGAAGGGAAGCTGTCACGGCAAAGATGAAGTGGCCACTGTGTTGCTGTGTAGATGTGTAGGCTGGCTATTTATGACTCTGCCGGCACCTTTCACTCAGACCAGGCTCTCCAGCAAGTGAGAGCTGACAGCCCCAGGTTTTGCTGTGCAGGTGACGCCACCCAGATCCCAGGTGGTCTCAACAGAACTGGCCCAAGGCTTTACAACCTCCTGTTCTTGGATCCTTTCTGCTTTCTGACAACCACATTTGGATGTAGATAACCCCACTGCAAACAGACCGTGGGCTTCCTCCCACTTCCACCCAGGGAGGGCACCCTCAGGCTCCCCTGCTGTGGAGGAACTCTGCAGGGATGTGGAGGTGCCAAATGGATGGAGGGTAGGAGGCAAGGTGCAGATGTGTCAGGTCACGCCTGTGTCTAGGAGGGAAGGGCCAGGCCTGAGCCTGTCCCACAAGCAAAGAGCTGTGTCTCAGGCTCAGGCTTCAGTGGAAACCTGATGGGGATTCCCAGCACCTGAGCTCATTGCTTCTCTGAGGCAGCAATGCGCTGGGGCCCGTGGGGGTGTGGTGCTGCCTCTGAAGGTAGGAGGTGCAGTGGTCGGTGCCTCAGGCAATACTGCAGACTTCTGTGCCAACCCTGGGAAGACTGGAGGGGGAAAGGTCAATGAGGGCTCTGGCCCCAGCCTTGGTGGCTTGGGCACCCTGTTCTGAGCCTAGACTCCAGAGGGATGGCCCAGGTAGAGTGGAAAGAACATCTCTTGGAGGAGCCATGAGTCTTTGGGTCACTCTGATCTGTGTTGACTCCCCCCACCTTCCCTGCCCACCATAGGCCAATCTCCCATAAGGAAGGGAAGTTTGTGTTTGGGCCAGGTGGACTCAGGAGAGCAGAACCCAGGCACAGTCATCCTGACCTGTAGGTTGGCCTCTTGCTCTTAAGGACTGCTCACAAACAGTGCTGTTACACAGGGAATTATTTCCAGGCTGAGACTCTGGACCCTGGCAGAAAAGGCCTGCAGGTGATGCCCTCATCTACCCTCCAGAGGAAGCTTAAATAGACTGAGAGGACTGAGGGTCCCTCATGGGCTCTTGGGAGGACAAGAGACCATGACAGGTATTGGTAGACCGGAGGACAGCGGAACTGGGTGGTGTCCTGGGGCTCCAACACTCTTAGCCTGTAAGCCCTGATACCCTGCCTGCTGATAGCGCTTAGGTTTGTCAGCTCCACAAAATCCCAGTGCACATAAACCACTTATGAGCAGACATGAGAAGCAGGCAGCCCTGGTTCCTCTGTGGCTTTACTCTTGGGAACTCAGACTGTCCACCAAAAATTATATGGGCCAGTCACCAACCTCCATGATGGTTCTGGGGAGATGGGCTTGCTCACGGCCATTTCCTGAGGTCTGTGTACTCAGAGGTAGTGTAGACACAGAGCAGTGTGGGCCCAGCCTCCTAGATCATCCTTCTCTAGTGTTCTCACCTGTGAAATGGGACGACCATAATGGGGGATATTGAGGGTGGCTCCAACCCTGAGCCTACTTGGGGGATATACTTGGCAAACCCAAGGAGCATGTCACTGCGCTGGTGACAAGAGAAAGAATGGGTTAACCTTGGTCAGCCGGTCCCTAAACCTCCTTTTTGCACATGGTAGTTACAATATCTATGCAGGATACTCAAGAGTCTGCATGGGCGAACCACACTCACAATAGGCATCCTGGATATGGCTGTCCTTACATGTCCTGGCCCTAGCTACAAGCCTTAGAACTGGGGAACCCCCCTCTCCTGCTCTGTATCCAGGCAGCAATGGCACTTGTGGTTAAGGTGGGTGCCATGGGTACTGGCCCAGTTACTGCCTTCCTTCAAGGACCAGATTGGCACCCACAGAATGTTCCCAGCCCTCTCCACACATCCCCTATGTGGCCCCAGGGTGAGCCACCCCTCCCCTTCCCCCGGTCTAGACCTGGTGACCTTGTTTGTGTACAACCGTGGGCAAGTGTGAGCAGCAGACAGCCCTGCTAGAAAGAGAGACTAGGGTAGACCTTTCTCAACCTGAAGCATGTCTCCCTTCTCCTCACTGCTTTCCCAACTATGAATCAAAGAAAGACCTGGTCTTATTCAAGCTGTGTATTCCATTTCCCTTCAGCCCCACGTTGCTGTGGTCTCTGCTGGTGCATCTCTCTGTGTAAACAGCAAATGCTGAGGACTCCAGGCAGCATGAAAGGCCTTATCTCTGGGGACCTTTGGACATTAGCCCTTGGTGCTATATTCTGAAGCTCCTGCCAATACCTGGCCAATACCTGTACCCTGTGCCTCTGCCCCCAAACCCCATAGACAGGTGGCATAGCAGCTCAAAAATGAAGACTCTATACAGGGCTGGCACTCTGTCACCTTCCACAGAAGGTCAAGTCTTGCACCCAGCTTGCTGCTCTGAGCTGGAAACACCACATTGGCACCACTCCAGGCACCTCAAGCTTGCCAGCAGCTGGCTCACCCCACATGATTGGCTCCCCTGTTAGGGGCACAAGGAAAACAAATGGTGGCCTACCATCCTTGATTCACTTACTTGGTCCACCACAGGGAACCAAGGGCCTTTAGAGAAAGGAGAAGATCTCTCTCTATTTTCCTTCATCCCTCTTTGTCTTTCTCTGATGCCTGCTTCTCCTGTCTATGTCTCTCCTTGTGTTTCTGTTTCTCCTTGTCCCTGAGCTGTCTCTGGTTCTCTGTGTCTCTCTGACTCTCATTTCTGTCTCTGATTCTCTGTGTCTCTGTTTCTCATTTCTTTCTATCTCCCCTTGTTTCTTTCCATCTTTCCTTGCCTAGCTGTCTTAGTCTCTTTGTTTTATCCCTTCTCACCTATCCCCCTCATCTTGTCCCTCTCTGCCCCTTTGTGCCTGTCTCCTTGATTTTCTCTGTTTCTGTATCTCTTCCTGTCTGTCAAGTAGGATGATGGTGCCCTGGCTGGAAGAAAGGTGTGGCTGCATCTTGAATGGTGTTCTTCAGCTGGATATTGGGATATCTTGGCGTTCCTCTGTTTCAGGCCTGTGCCTGAGACACCTGGGCATGAAGGGCTATGATATGCACGGGACTGTGGTGGGTTCATAGCTTTTTGCTCTGGATCATTCCCAAGGGATGCCATGAGTCTTAGTAGAACAGAACCCCAGGTCAGTGGCTAGAGGCTCTTAAGTGTTGAAGGTTGTCCAGGTCTTGGGCTGGGCCGGCAAACTCCCAGTTCCAGATTACTCCCGATTCCAGGTGCTTAGGCTGTGCCTGCAGCTTGAGCTTTGTCTTTACTGAGCCTCACTGAGGCCTTCAACAGAAACAGTAGAAACAGTGGCAATTTTCAGCCAAACTTCTCTGCCTGTGTTTTTCTGAAAAGAATGTGATGATGTTGGGAGTGAACATCTCCCCGAAGCTCCTGCCACCACTTTCCTGTCAGCAGCAGCCTGATGCTGGCTTTCCCACGAGGCGTGCGTGGAGAAGAAAGCCGACCCCTGTGGAAGCAGTCCTTTCCACAGGGCAGCAGATGTCTCTACTTGTTCTCAAACAGTCCCCAGTTACTTAACCTTTTAGTCTGCCTGATGTCGTGGAAGCATCTTTCAGGATAGGCTATCTTCTGTTTTGTTCTACCCTGCCACTGACCTACCACTATTTCCAAATGCCGTCACTGCAGCATACTTCAAAGGTTAATTCTTAACAGCTCAAATTTTGAGGCCAAGTGTGATAGCTGAAGTGTCTCCACAGGTGAGAGGGAACTGTGAAGGGTAAGTTTGCCACTTTAGGTATAGAGAGGGCTTCACGTGTTTTCTGTTCTCAGCTTCCAGGTGTGAGAAAAACGTGGATTGTAAAATGTGCCTCTTGGCTATTTTTAAATGTCTTTGTTCAGTGGCCTTAAGTGCATTCTTAAACAGTCTCACCACTGTTTACCTCTGGAATTCTCATCTTCCCCAACTGAAACTGTTCTCATTATCACCTCCCCATATTCTTCCTGCCCCTGAAACCTCCATTCTACAGTTTCTCTGAATATATTGTATCCAGGGACCTATGTGGAAAACCAGTTGGTATTTTGGTGATTGGCTTTTGCCTAACTCAACAAAATTCTCCATCTCCCTCCATGTGTTAAATCCTACTGTACGGAGGTTTTGGTGCATTCATCCACTCAGTCACCGAATGGTGAACACAGGTGTCAAACACCTCGAGGCTCTGCTTTATATTCCCTCCAGCACTAGAAATGGAATTGCTGGGTAACATGGTGGTTCTGTGTCTATTTTTCCCCAGAAATGACCCTACTGTGTTCCATGGTGGTGGCAGTATCCTGTTTTCTCACCAACAACATTGATAGTTTTAGTCTCCACTTCTGCCTGAGCTTAAAATTTTCTTCTTTTAGAGCTCTCCTCATGGCTTTAGGTACCCCACAATTCGGGCTTGAAATTCATGGGCAGTGATGTGAACACCTTCCCATGTCTTACTAAGACCTGTGTGTCTTCTTGGACTCAACTATTTTGTTTGAGTTTGTCCTCTAAATAGTCTAAGACTTTAATACTTCATCAGACTTGTAGTTTGCAAATATTTTCTCCTAGTCCACAGGTTGTCTTCGCAACTCTGCTGATAGTGGTGTTTCTTTTCTTTTCTTTTCTTTTCTTTTCTTTTCTTTTCTTTCTTTCTTTCTTTCTTTCTTTCTTTCTTTCTTTCTTTCTTTGGTCTCTCAATACAGCTCTGGCTGTTCTGGAACTCACTGTGTAGACCAGGCTGGCCTAAAACTCACAGAGATTCTCCTGTTAGGATTAAAGGCATGTGCCATCATGCTCAGCTTTTTTATTTTTATTTTTTAGATTTACTTAGTTATTATATGTTTATGAGCATTTTGTCTGCATATACCTATATGTATTATGTGTATTTCTGGTGCCCACGGAGGTCAGAAGAAAGGGTCAAATCTACTGTGACTGGAGTTATAGATGGTTGTGAGCCACCACGCGGGTGCTAAAGTGAAGTACTTTGGTACGAGAGCAGCAAGTTCTCAGCATGCTTTAAGCCATTTCTCTAGTCCTAATATTGTTATGTGGCACACACCATTTAAACTTTTTTTCATTAATATAGCTCTTATAGAAATATAATTAACACACAAGACACCATTTAAGATTGCTTTCTTTTTAAATCATGGGAGAGACGCACTTCCTAATGTTAGGGTTTGTTAGGTCTATAGTACAAAGGGGTTTGCACAGATGAGGGCCATGTGGCCAGTTATTTAAGAGCGTTATTGTACTCATTACACTTTGAGGTAAAGAACATATTCAAGCAAATGGAGCTTCTCCAAGCCAAAGGGTGCTTGCTTCTTCTCCAAATTACCCAGCATTACCAGTAAAGAGGTCCCTTCTCACACTGGTATCTGGCAGCTAATCTCAGAGGTTGTGACTCTGTCTGTCCATCTACAAGGCTCTGGTCAGTGAGAGGCCTGGAGCCAACTCATTCCCAGCCAGTAAACCCCTGCCGGTGTCAGTGAGCATGGTGGCAGTGTCACACGTTTTGTTTGATGACAATATTGTTCAAGCCAGCAGGGAGTGTTAACACAGATGATTACCAAGGCTGTCTCCCTGCTAACAGATCCTTCTAGGACGTGAAGTTTGCTGTGGCTCCACTCACAGCTCTGTTCAAGTACCACAGGGGTGTGGCACCTAATCATTATAATAAAGGTTTTGAAGTGCCCTTCCCCAGGTGTGTCCTGGACTATAATGACATGTCTTGTTTCTTCCCATCTAGGGGCCTTCATGATCCCATTCCTCATCCTTCTGGTGCTGGAGGGCATCCCCTTGCTGCATCTGGAGTTTGCCATCGGCCAGCGGCTACGCAAGGGCAGCGTGGGCGTGTGGAGCTCCATTCACCCGGCTCTAAAGGGTGTAGGTGTGTGTCAGTGCTCCCAACTGGGCTGGGGTTTACAGTCTAGTTCCTCCTTACCTTTCCCAATCAGTGCCAGGCTAATGTTCTTTCAGACACCCTCAGGAACCTTCATTAGAATCCAGGCATGTGTGGGTTGCAGCGGCTAGGCCAGGCCAGCAGAGGTCGCCCAAATCCCCACAACCCAGGGCACAGGAAGATCTAGATGCTGGGGGAGAGCATTTAAACCCCACCTTCCTAGAACAAAAGCCTCCAGAGCCAGAAGGGGGAGCTGCCTGCCTGCTCCGTCCACTCCTACACACTCAGCAAGGACGCCCAGTACTGCCCCCAGCCCAGGTATGGTCACTCATTTACAAACCCTGGCTTGGAGATGGTCCTACCTCCAACCTCATTAAGAGGACATGGCTCACTGAGAGCTCAGAATGCAGGTAAGCCGTGTGGGTTCTCCAGCCAGGGTACGGTCCATGGGCAGAGAGTTCAGATGTTGGACAGCCCAAAGCCCACAGAGTTGCCTCTCCTTGATGCCAAGCCTTTCCTGCCCTGTTGCCCCACCCCTGACTCTCTGGCTATTCTCTTCTCCTCCTCCTCTCTCTTTTCACACACATTTGGTTTTTAGTTTCACAATCAAAAAAGCAAGTCATGAAACCCCTTTACAGGTCAACCTGTTGTCCCCAGATACTGAGCTCACTACAATCTCTGCCTCTTTCACTACTTCTTGGCAGAGATTTTCCTGAGTCTACCCATCTGTCTTTGGCTTGGAACTTGCCAAGTAGGTCTCCTTGAGGCAGAGCCAACGCCCACTGAAGTTATCAAAAAGGCTCTTTGCAAGGGTTCTGTGACCGCTTGCCTGGGCTATAAGTGGAACAGGTGAGGGTGTAGAGTGCTGGGACCTTCAGCTCAGCCTGAAAGAATCAGGCGATCATACAAGTGGTATCCCACTTCTAGGTCCAGGCTGCATCTGCAGGCTGGCAAGCAGGCCCCTCCTGGTGTCCTCCTGTCTCCGTGGGATGGGACAGCATAGGCTGGGTACCCATGCACTCACTTGCTAGAGATGGCTGTACGCGTTCCACAGTGATCCCTTCCCACAGGAATCGCCTCCATGTTCGTGTCCTTCATGGTGGGCCTGTACTACAACACCATCATCGCCTGGGTCATGTGGTATTTCTTCAACTCCTTCCAGGAACCTCTGCCATGGAGTGAATGTCCACTCAATGTGAACCAGACAGGTGAGCCCTTGGCCTTATTCAGGGAATGTTGATGCCACCTGCCCTCTCTCTGTCCGTCTGACGGGATGTAGCTTGTAGGAGGGTAGAAGAAATGGTTGCTGGTGCCTTCTTAGACAGACAGTCGTATTTTGCGACCATATGCCCTTCCACTTTCTAAGAATTGGAGGCTTAGAGACAAGAGTTAGCAAAAGGTAAAAACATCTTTAAGGCAATAGAACATTAAAAAATTTATGTTATATGGGCTAGAGAGATAGCATAGTCAGTTTAAAGTGTTTATGATAAAAGCACGAGGATCAGAGTTCAATCCTCAGCACCCCCATAAAAAGCCAAACAGCTGTCACCTCTAATCAGTGAGTTTGGAAAGTAGAGACAGGAAGACCCTAAGGCCTTGCTGGCCATTCAGCCTAGCCTAGTTGGTAAGCCCAGGTCCCAGTGGAAAACCCTGCTTCAAAAATAAGATGTAATCCTAGCACTCAGGGAGGCAAAGGCAGACAAATCTCTGAGTTCAAGGCTAGCCTGGTCTGAAAAGCAAGTTCAGGACAACCAGTGCTAGTGATACTAGAGGGTACAGATCCTTGGTAGGAGACTTTTTGCTTCCTTCCCTGTGCTCCTGGGGTCTCTTCACAAAGAGACCACTCTGCCACAGTGTCCTTTGTCACCCCTGCCTATTGGTAACTGCTGTCCTGACTACCACAGAGTAGCTCTGAAGGCTTCACATGAACCTTCAGGAGCTCATCAAGATGGGCCTCTTTTGGCCAAAGGACAAGTCCTCCCTAGTAGGAGAGCCCCAGATTCTTTGAGGAAGAAGTGCCCCTGGAAGCGGGATAATATGGAGTTGGGCTGTAATGAGCATGGCCATAGCCAGAGTCCCAAAGATCCAGGGTCACCTTCTGCTCCAGCGGTAATAGGGAGTTTCTTCCAGGAGTCAGGGAGGCCTGGACCCACATCAGAGCCCAACACCCTATCTTAGCAGGCTTCACATAGGGCATTTATGTGCAAGCAGCTGTGTGCATACACCCGTATCAGAGTGTGTGGTGTGTGGATACAGATAGGTGGGGATGTTCATGAGTGCCCGTGTATGTAGGTGAGGCTATATTCATGTGCGCAAGTGTATTCCTTGAATGCCTCAGACCCTGGCTAGGTTTCCTCCACTTTCTGTTCACGTTGCCATTTCTCCTGGCTTATTTCTAGCTTGTCCCCAGTTTGACCCACACCTTGATGTGCGTGCTCATCTGCTTCTGCAGGCTACGTGGAAGAGTGTGCCAAGAGCTCCTCCGTGGACTACTTCTGGTACCGAGAGACTCTCAACATCTCCGCTTCCATCAGTGACTCGGGCTCCATCCAGTGGTGGATCCTGCTCTGCCTGACATGTGCCTGGAGTGTGCTGTATGTGTGTGTTATCCGTGGCATCGAGACCACCGGGAAGGTGCAGTACCAGCTGAGCACGCTGCTCCTGAAGTAGTCCCCTTTCTTTGTCTGACCTCTGCACCCATCCCACACTGGGTCTTCCCCCACCTCCTTCCTCACAGGCTGTGTACATCACCTCCACCCTGCCCTACGTTGTGCTGACCATCTTTCTCATCCGAGGCTTGACCCTGAAGGGTGCCACCAATGGCATTGTCTTCCTGTTCACACCCAATGTGAGTCTCTGCCATCTACCAGCTGACTACCAGCTGATTCTATGGAAGAAGTCCTTGCTGAATTCTCTTGGCTCCAAGAGAAGCTTGCTTCTATACGATGATACCCACCCTGGCTGAGAAGGGCCTGGCAAGGGGTCAGCCTGTTCATGGGCCTTTAACATATGTATCCTGGATGGGGACCATTGGGTGGCTTGACCTTGTTCCTCTGTGTAGAATGGCATCCATTGCTGGGGGAGGAGCTAGCTTCTTCCTTGGTAGAAGGGAGGCTGGCTTCCTGTAGTCACAGCTGAGTCCCTGTATGACAGATCACGGAGCTGACCAACCCCAACACATGGCTGGATGCAGGCGCTCAGGTCTTCTACTCCTTCTCATTGGCCTTCGGGGGGCTCATCTCCTTCTCCAGCTACAATTCTGTGCAGTGAGTATGGTGTTGGAGGGAGGGCTCTCAGGGTTAGGAGCTGTGGGACCACTAGCAGTACCTTGGTTCTGGAGTCTCAGTTTCCCTGTCAGACCATGTGGAGTTCTGCTGTGCGGTTAAGAAGGAGAAGAAGGAGGGTGCTTTCAAAACACAGTGCACAGCACCAGTGTTGGTCAGTGTGACTCAGCAGCTACCCTCTGACCAGTCCTGTCTAAGCCCAGAACAGAGCTGGCAGGAAAAGCAGGCACAGGCTTTGAGAAGATCTCTCCTTGTTGGGTCCCCTGATACTCTCTGCTGCTTGGTCTAGCATGCTTCCTTCTCCACTCCCAACTTGATGGCCACATGGTTCCCAATCTACCTCAGAACTCCAGGCCCCAGGTATGTTGTATCCCCAGAGCCCATCTGGGACCCAGGTCAGATCCTGAAGGCTGTGACCCTGCCAGCTTTAGACATGCACCTCTTCCTGATACCTTCTGAAAAGGTCCTAAGCTATGAAGAACCCCCATCAACATCCAGGGAGAATAGAGGTGGTATTTATTGTATTTGGCAAAGGCTTAGGGAGCATCAGCCAGGCTTGGTGCAACCAGACCTGTCCTCTGTGATCAGTGGTGGGTCAGGGAAAAGCAGTGGGATCTGATGGCGGAGGGAGAAGGACAGGGAGTGGGTAGAGGCGCCTGCTAGAACAGAACTTCACAGATTCAGGATAGGAAAGCCATGGAGAGACAGCAGACAGGGCTAGAGCACAGACAGGGCTGACAGTATGGGTATGCCTGCCCTGGGAGGTGTGGTCTGCAATAGTTATGACACTGGGAGAAGTCTGTCCTTGGAGGACATGGTCTGCGGCTCCTGTGGTCTGGGAGGGCAGGCCCTTCTGAGGATGTGCTGGAGTTGGGTGGATGGGTAAGTGTTCTGTCTGGACCATGGCCTTTTTGTCACTGGATCATGGGTCTCAGGCTTCAGAAAGCCTCCTCTGGTGCCATTGAGAATGTTCTAGAAGAAACCCTGGAAGTGCCAATGCAGGTGGAGTCCAAATGGAGCTGTGGGTGAATTGTTTTTATGACAGGTTTATTCAGAGAATTTGTGTTCTGTAAGACCGTCCACATAGGCAACATGAGCTCATCTACATGAGTCCAGTGGCTGTGGTGTGTTCACAAGGTTGTGCACACATCACCTCCATCTACTTCTAGAACGTTCTCATGAGTAGGCGCTTCTCAACTCCCAGGCCCACTGGTAGCATTTCCCTGCTTCTGTCTCTGCTTTGTCTGTTGAGAATTTCCTGTGGATAAATTGGTGGCTTGGAGTCTTTGGCAGCTGATTATTCTCTGACCTTATGCTTCCCTTGTGTAGAGTGTGTTGGTGTCACAGTCCTGTGTATCTGGCTGGCCACCTGCTGTGCGGGCAGCCTACCCACCTGCTGGTGGTGCTTACGCACCCACCAAGCAGGCACTTTGGCTGCTTCCACTTTTATAGTTGTGAGTGGTGCTTGTACCACGCGTGCTCTTGCACATACCTGGGAGGAGGCCTGGCGTCACTCTACTCATTCCGCTCTCATGCCACGCCATGATCAGCCATCTACGGACCCAGCAGGCTGCCCTCCCCAGCACTGCACACTACAAGCGCCCTCCAGCTGTGCTGGGGGGCTCGTTTCTCTTGTCAGCTTTTGGGATTATCTGTGGCATGGTGGTGTGCTGCAGATTGATACCCACTTTTCTGATGGCTTGAGCACTCTGCTTTTGACCCACTGTGGGGCAGCACGGTGACAGCTGTGTTGAGGGTTGGGCTTGGAAGGCTGAATCAGAAAATCAGGGTATGTTCAAGATGTGCTGAGTGTCTCCAGATGGGATTCATGGGGCTTCCATCAGGAAGTCAGGTCACAGAGGGGTCTAGGTCACAGAGGGCTGAGGACGAGTAACGGCCGAACCCTTGGGTTAGCCCCTGAGCTGTGGCCACATCTGCCATGCCCAAGAGTCATGAACACACAGACTTGTGCTGCCTCAGTACATAAACCTGGGTCTCTTGGCTAGTCAGAAATACAGCTGGGTTCTGACCCTAGAACATTGCACCCTGTGCTGTGGGGAACATCCATCCATCTGAGGGGCATAGACACTGCAAGGTCTCAGCCAGATGGCCTTCTCCTGCTCCAAATGCCAGCCCGGATGGCCAAGTCCCATCTGGAAAATTCTAGAATTTCTTTTCCTCCTTTTTACTTCAGGCAGGTAGCCTACCCCTCCCTGTGGTCCTTCCAGCCATTGAGGCTATAAACTGAATTACTTTTACAAATAGTAATTTTAATTGCTCTCATAAACAAAATCCAATGGCACAAATAAGTAAAGCTCCATCTTTAGAAAGGCCTAGGTTGAGAGAGATGTTTCCAGCAGTAGAGAACCTGGCATGGAATTCTTCTCTAGCCCGTGGGGGCACCTGGAAGTGAAAGGTCAAGGTCAAGTGTCCCTTCTGTGAGGCTGACTTCCTGAGGCCTAAGGTGGGGTTCTAGGAATCTCCAGCTTTTGGTATCCTGGGCTTTTGGAGGGTCACCATCACTGTATGGGGGGAGGGGACTAGAAGACAGTAAAGAAGACAGCAGTTTGGTTCAGAGTCAGGACACTGCACTCTGGTCACCTTGAGTGCTCAGTGCCCACATGTGTCCAGATGACAGGACCTGCATTTCCCTACATCACTTTAGTCTTTCACTTCTTGATGAGCACTCAGGAGCCAGTCTTAGGCTTGAACACACTGTTCTACTGTGCTGCATGCTGACTTTCAGCCATAGAGGGTGGGAGAGAGGGGTAGGAGGGAGCGGAGGAAGGAGGGTGGGGTGAGAAGTGGGTGGGGGTGGGGCATATGTCCTCATCTGTGAATCACCTATGTTGTCCCGGGGTGACACTGCTCTCGTCCTCAGCAATAATTGTGAGATGGACTCTGTAATCGTGTCCATCATCAATGGCTTCACGTCTGTGTACGCAGCCACCGTGGTCTACTCCATCATCGGCTTCCGAGCCACTCAGCGCTTTGATGACTGTGTCAACATGTGAGTTGCCGTCCTAGACTTTGGGCTGTGCTCAGAGGAGATGCACATGAGGCCCGCTCCTCTTTGCCCAACCCTTTCGAGTTCAGTCTTTGGGCAGTCCCGCCTAGAACACACAGCAGCCCTTTTCATCCCTTCCAGGAACATCCTGACTCTCATTAATGGGTTTGACCTCCCTGAGGGCAATGTGACTGCGGAGAACTTTGAGGCCTTTCAACAGTGGTGCAATGCCACCAATCCCGAGGCCTATGCACAGCTGAAGTTCCAGACCTGTAACATGAACAGCTTCCTTTCTGAGGTAGGTGCAGTGACCTCCATGCCGTCAGAGTCCCATGTGCCGTCAGGGTCCCACGTGTGGGTTAGGGGAGGATATCCTCTTTTGGTCTTTGTGAGTCGTACATAGGGCCTTTGCACAGTCAGCATCTTACCCTTCAGGAGTGGCAGGTGGAGGAAGCCACCGTTCACCTGTCATGACTATCCTCACTTGACTCCTCCACCTCTCAAATCAATTATACAAAACACCCCCTGTTCCTCCCTTCAACCCCTCCCATGCTCCCCCTCACTCCTCAGACTCATGACTCCTTTTTCTTTGCTTGTTATTGCCATACATTTACATATGTGCATACCTGTATTAATACAACCTGCTGAGTCCATTTACTGTTGCTTGTGTGTATATTATCTCAGGATTGATCGCTTGGTGTTGGATGAGCAAGTAAGGAGCTTATCTTTGGGGAATTCTAATTCTCCTGCTCCCAGCATTCCTTAGTTGCCTGTAGTTCTTTGTTTAGGGGTGCCTGCTCTTTTCCCTCTCCCCTTAGTGAGATTTGGATGTCTCATTAGCATGTCTATTAGTGTTATTCTTGTTCAGGTCTTGTTTAGGCAGGTGTTGTAAACTTGAGAAGTTATGAGTGTTGCATCCTTGTCATAAAAGATACAACAGTGCAGCTGTTTTCCTGATCCGTGGGCTCTTACAGTCTTTCTTCCTCCTCTTTCATCACGTTCCCTGGACCTTAGGTTAAGAGTTGTGTTGTAGATGCAACCACTGGGGATGGGCACCCTAAGATCAGTTGTTCTCTATATTTTGACCTATTGTTTTCTGTTATAGTCTCTAGCTGGTACAAAGAGAAGTTTCATTGATGAGGGGTAAGAACTACACTTGTCTGTGGGTATAGGATAGGTATTTAGCATTCAGCTAGGCATTATGCTGGTTTAGTCAGGTGGCACGGGCTCTTGTTTTAGATGTGTGGCCTCACTCTCTCAGGGAGCTGGCTTGGTCCACGGCCAGGCATGATCTCCCTCCCTTTGAGTGGGCCCTAAATTCACTTAGACAGCTGTCGGTTAATGCCAAGATGTGAACGCCACCATTGAACCTTTAAGGATTATTGTTGTGGTCACAGATTAGGAGGACTATTGATTGTTTTCCTCCCTTGGTAGCTTGCTCAATACCTTCAGTACTATGAAAGTTGCTCCTTGGGGAGGAGGTTTTCAGGTCATATACAGCTAGATTTCTCAGAGTCTTATGTCCAAAGTGCATAGTGCCTTAGCAATAGGGACTTAACCTTCAGTCTCTGGGGAAACAATTAAGGGCAACAGCAACAAATGACACGAGAGGGAGGAGAGTAACAGAAAGCTTCGATGACCTTGTGCATTGGTACAGGGTGTGGAGGGCACGGGCCTGGCCTTCATTGTCTTCACGGAAGCCATCACGAAGATGCCAGTGTCCCCACTGTGGTCGGTGCTCTTCTTTGTCATGCTCTTCTGCCTGGGCCTCTCGTCCATGTTTGGGAACATGGAGGGTGTGGTTGTACCCCTTAACGACCTCCATCTCATTCCTAAAAAGTGGCCCAAAGAACTGATTACAGGTATGTATGACGCCTACTATTTAAGGGAGACCTGATTGCGTTCCTCGTGAAAATGGGGGGTGCAGCCCTGGGTTGAAGCCTTGTAGCCACTCTGCTCCCTGTCTGGCCACAGGCCTCATCTGCTTGGGGACATACCTCATCGCCTTCATTTTCACACTGAATTCGGGCCAGTACTGGCTCTCCCTCCTGGACAGCTATGCCGGCTCCATCCCTCTGCTAGTCATCGCCTTTTGTGAGATGCTTGCTGTCGCCTACGTGTATGGAGTGGACAGGTAGGAGGGCGGCTCTGTGGCAACAGGCCATCTTCAGCAGAAAAGCTGAGTCACAGAGTGCCTGCTAAGCTGAGCCGGCTAAGCAGGGATAGGAGTCAGGCGCGCCATGGCACAAAGCCTTCACCACTGCGCAAGTGAGCTTAGCCTTTCTTCATAGGAGCGAGTGGGCTGGCAGTGGCTTAGTCCTGGCACTTGGCTCAAAAGGTGGAGAGAGGCCAGGAATGAAGGCTTGGCCTTGCTGAAGTGGCACCTCCTTTCTTGTTAGTAGTGGTGTAAACAGGCCCTGCTAACTACACAACCTAATATATATATATTATTATTATATATATATAAAATCTAACTTTAAACATAACCTTCAGTCCGGGGCCTCAAAAGCAGCCACGGGTCTAGAACAAAAGTAGGGAGAGGTGGGAGGTGAGGAAGGAGGCATGCAAGACAACAGGACTCAGGCTTTGTAGGGCATAGACCTCACATGTCCTGAAGCAAGATGGTGCTCAGAGCTCTTCATTCACTTGGGGTCTACATCAGGGGTGCTTCTGGAGTTAGGCAAAGGCCCTTCTGGGGAGAAGCAGGCTTCAGCAGCTAGCTAGAACTCAAGCACAGAAAGGCACAGAGGGCCGCCATTAAGGGCCACTTCCCACTGTCTGCTTGACCCAATATCTCAAGGCATTATTACCAGTGCTTGGCAGAAACCCAGCAAGTTACGCTTTCAGGAGAAGCTATCTTATGACCACTCTAGAATGGCCTGCCAGTCTACATTAAAATTAAGTTGGCGTAAGCCCTTTGCTGGAGTCCTGTTCTGAAAAACCCTCTCTCAGTCACTGAAAAAACGAAAGTCCCTAGGGGACATGGACAGGATTAGATCAGCATGAGTTGGGACCAGATTCTAACAGCCTGAGGAAGCAATGTGAAAGCTGAGGAGCACAGGGCCAGCTGTGTGGTTTTGTGATGTTAGGAGGCATCAACAAGGAATGCAGCAACTGAAACCTGGGGTGGCTGCAGCTAGCACCTGCACAATGGTCTGACTCCCCAGGCCATGTGAGTAACATTGCCCAAGGATGTGAAGAAAGGCAGTCACCAGACTAGATAGGCTCAATGGTCCAGTCTCTCAAAGGTCCTCATGGAACCTGCATCTGTCCTATTGTCTGCTGGGGCCCTGGATAAGTTGCCAGTTTATTCTGTATGTCTCATTCCGATCACAAGGAATCCCTGTGTGCTGAAAGGAATTCTTCTTCAGAGCTGCCTTTGAGCAGGTTAGAAATGGTGCACACCATTCCCCAGCTTTAGGGTGGTGCTGCTCACACAGGGGCTGCAGAGGTGTCTGTGGACTGGAAGGAAGAAAGTCCTGGCTGCCCTCATTGTTGCATGATAGGAAGTGGGTGAGGGTATGATACCTCTGATGACCAACTCATAGCACAGTGCTGAGGGGTTCCACGAAGCTTAGATGGCAGCTGCTGACAGTGACAACCTGGAGCCCCTCTCTGAAAGTCAGAGACCTAATAGAGGGAAGGCAGCTAAGGCCCAGCATCCCAAGATGAAAAACCACTTTCAGATATAGAAAAGTGATACCATTAGCCTTCTTGAGCTGCCAGTGACACTGCCCTCTGCCCTCTGCTGCAGGTTCAACAAGGACATTGAGTTTATGATCGGCCACAAGCCCAACATCTTCTGGCAAGTCACATGGAGAGTGGTCAGTCCACTGATCATGCTGGTCATCTTCCTCTTCTTTTTTGTGATTGAGGTCAACAAAAAGCTCATGTATAGCGTCTGGGACCCTGACTATGTGAGTGCCCAGGCAGTGGTTGGGTGGAGAGGGAGGAGGCCTGAGGGGGAAGGAGGCAGAGAGTGGGGCATGGGTAGTAGGAGGGCTCTACTCCAAGAAACGGAAAGTAAGGTAATGGCGTTTGTAGACCTCTCTGCCATGTCTTACCTGTGGCTCTCTTCTCAGGAGGAGTTCCCCAAATCGCAGAAGGTCCTATACCCCGGCTGGGTGTATGCAGTGGTGGTCATTGTGGCTGGGGTTCCCTGCCTCACCATCCCAGGCTTTGCCATCTACAAGCTCATCAGAAACCGTTGCCGGAAGTCTGGTGACCATCGTGGGCTGGTCAGTACACTGTCCACAGCCTCTGTGAATGGGGACCTTAAATACTGAATGGCCTAGCCTGCATGAGGCCCAAGATGGTGTCTGGAGGAGGCACGAGACAGAGCCATTGGGGGAAGTGGGCTGTGGTATGTGTGACTATGTGAGTATATATACATGTATTCATATGTCAAACAGATGTGTACACAAGCGTTTCACAAACATGTGGGGCACATAGGCATATTTATGTGTATGTGTAGATGCATAATTATATATGTGGTACATGCATGTGTAAGTGTGTATATGTGTAAGCGGGAAGCTGTGTATGCATGCTATGCCTATCTTCATGCATATATACCTGGGAGTTGCCTGTATATTTGTGTACATGTGTATATGCACATGTATGTTCTCTGGATGTAGGTGTGCTCATGTGTTAACATGTATGTATACATATATTCACACACGTGCACCTATAGGTATGTGTATATGACTGTATGAACATGCACTCATAAACCTATGTACATGTGTGTATTTTCACGCTTGAATTTTGTGTATTATATGTGCATGTGCAAGCACATGTGCACTTGTGTTTGTGCATTGCATAACATACAGGAATGTGCACATGCCTATGCTATCTTTGTGCGCATGGCACACATGTGAAAGTGTTTTTACATGCTCTTGATGGAAGTGTCTATCACTCTGGTCTGGTTGCCCCTGCTTGCCCTCACTGTGGGGCAGGGCCTACTTGGTGACAGACATGGCTGAGGACCCACCTGCCCTGCAAGCTCCTGGCAGAGAGCCAAAAGTGAAGATGTGGAGACCCCAGGCTGGCCTCCTTCCCTCTGAGTGGAAGGTAGAAGTGAGGCCCTGCTGCTGAGCATGTTGTCACTACCCACTCCCAGTGTCCCTCTGCCCCTTGCTGTGAGTGGCCTTTGCTGGACCAAGCCCCTGAGTTAAAAATCCGGGCACTCCTGCTCCTTAAGGAGAGGCACCGGAAGCTGATGGACTGCCAAGGCTGAGAAGGCTCCTCTCAGTCAGACCTGATACACCCTTGCTTTCTGCATGCCTGCTTAACCATTGGTCACGGAACAGGCTGCAGAGCAGCCACGCTGCCCTTCCCTTCTCTGCTGAGGCAGGGGCCACTCCGTGCACTTCTGAAGAGGGCATGAGCCCGTAAATCTTTAGCTAAATGTTGGAAAAGGAGGGTTACAGGGTAACTCAGCTGTGGCCACTGCTGTTGAGAACACTCCAAGAGCTCTGGCACCCCAGTGACTATGAAGTTTTCAGGCCTGTGGCAGTCTGTCAATAAAGCCAGGGAGGGCTATGTCTGCCTCTTCCCCCCCCCCCCCCGCAAGGAGAGGCCAGTTGTTTCTGGGTTCACACCCACCCACCCTCCCTCAGCCACAGGTCCTTGGGACTTGGGATGTTTGTTACAACAAGCTCCTGCCCTCCTCTTTCCACAAAAAAAGCCCAAATTTAAGTCAAATTGTACTTTCTGAGAATTCTCACAAGGGTGAGAAACCATAGTGGGCCCTGATGTCAGTTCTGTTCTACCCACAGGGTCACACCCACCCCTCTTCACCCACCACCAGCTGTAGCTCCCATTGTTAAAACATGGAGTCCTCTTACAGGCACCTTTTATACATGCTGGCCACCTGGGTACTATGACCTAAAGAACCATTCAGAGGCATAGGAGGGTGGTTGGTGCTGGAGCAATATGAAGGTTCTCACACTAGTAGTTTCGGTTTGTCCCACCTCTGAAGGCTCAGCTGGAGGCCCTGTTGTGTGCCTACTGGGGATTCCTTTCCTGTGTGGTTTGACTGGAGGCCAAGCAAATTCTCTGCTATCTCTGGCCCATGCCTTGTGTTTAGGCCTTTAAGGTTTCTGTGTGACAGGAACCCAGGTTGGCTAATGGGTCTGAAACACATCTTTCTCAATAAAGTGCTCCTATTTAATGTTCTTGGATTAAGAGTCATTGCTTAGGCATACATAGAAGGGCGAGCAGGGCCCCTGGCAGGACCAAGAACTTGCAGGGATGATATGGTCAGCAAATCCAGGCCTACCCCTCAGACAGCTCTGGATTGGAGGATTTCTTTGAAGAGGTACCACAGCCCAGAGAGACAGACTGAGACTGCACTGGGGCAGTGACAGAGTTGTCTTATACACTCTGTTACCTACTGGCAGTTGACCAGCAGGCCTTTGGACTTGGGACATGGGGGCTGCATGGGAATGAGGTCAGCTGGAAACAGAGGTGGTGAAATAGAGGAAGCAGGAGAGAGAATCACAGAAACACACCCAGCATGTGCGACATCAAGGGGGTGTCCATACCCCCCTCCCTACCCTCTTTCCTACCCTCCTCCATACCCTCCTCCCTACCCTCCACTTCTCTCCATTTCTTGTCTCCTCCCAGACTTTTACTCACTTTAGCCTCATGTTCAAAATAGAATCTCCTGTACATGTGTTTCCCAGAGCAGGCTTCTGTATCTATATATTTGGGATTGTGGCTGCATAGTTGACAGAGCAGTGTGCTGGAGGATTACAGGCTCCAAAGGCCTAGGATGCCCTTAGCCTGTCCCAAGGGAGGAGTCTCAGAATCTGGGAGCATCAGCGACATGGAAGCATCACTCTGTCCATCCCAGCCACTTCAGACAACAGTGGGGTCACTAGTGCAGAGACGGAGGTAAGAAGCCCTCAAGTCCCTGCACACGAGGAAGAAGCTTCCTGTGCCTGCCCCTCAAAACTCTTGTTCATAGAGGGCTGTGGGCCATACACAGCCAGAGGCTTCTGGGCTGTGCCAAGTGTCTGGTGCAGGTGCAGCCTGGGGGTGCAGGTATGGTTTTACTCAAAACATGGATGTTTAGAACTAGCCCAAAATAACCCACAGACAGATGCCTGAAAAGTAAGGTATGCTTGAAGACCTAGCTTGTGGAGGCCCCTCCTGACTTCATGGCCCAGGGAACTAAAGACCGTGTCCAACATCCACCCAGAGCCAAGGTCAGCTCCTCACAGAAGCTGCACCTGTGAGTGCCCGACAGAACTGTGCAGTGCCTGCGGTGTGGTTTGGATAGCAGTGTGCACCCTGGGCAGCACATACTTCTCGGTAAGAGAACCCAAAGAACTCCAGGCTGTACTGGGCAAAGGAAGCAGGTATATAGGCTGTGTGTCCAAAGTCCACTCACAGAACCTTCATGAGACAAGATTGCAGGCAGCTGGGGCTTCTGGGGCCACTGGGGTGAGCAATGTAGAAAGAGCAGTAGGTGGCCTGGCACAATGTTTCAGGCCACAGCACCCCTGTCTACATACTACTGTGAGCTTCAAGGAATTACCCTGGAGGAAGAGAACAGGTTAGGGGCTGTCTCCTATGGAAAGCGAGCGTGTATTACTTACACCACAGGCTTAGTTACAGAATGAATAGGCTTTAGCGGCCAACTGAACTTGCATTCTGGGAGCCTGGCCTCTCTTGAGTGTGCTGCTGGCAGGCTCTGCTGCTCACTGATCACATGGCACAGAAAATTTCAGGTCGGCTGGTAGATGCGGGTGTTGAAGACGGACTCTGCAGTAGGGAGGAACTTGATGCCAGTTATCAATTAACTGGGCTCTTTTAAATAAATGGAGGGTCTGAGAGCTCCAGCCTCCTCAGTCCAGCAGAGATTCCAGAGGGCCTTCCGGACCAGCGTGTTGCAAGGGGCCCACTGTACATCCTCCCCTCCCAGTCATACCCAGGGCGGCTGCTCAGCATGGCACAGGCTTCGGGGATGGACCCACTTGTGGACATGGAGGATGAGAGGCCCAAATGGGACAACAAACTCCAGTATCTTCTGAGCTGCATCGGCTTTGCTGTGGGGCTGGGTAACATATGGAGGTTCCCCTACCTGTGCCAGACCTACGGGGGAGGTAAGCTGCCTGCTTCACACCTGCCCTCTTTCCAGCTTTTCCTGCCCCTGTGTGGCAGGGAACTATAATTTGCTCTTGTCCAAAGAACAGCCTTTGATTGCAAAAACACGGGGAGCATCGTTCTCAGGGGTCCATGGTTCTGAGCTCATTCTGCTTTCTCAGCAGCAGACAGGGATGTGAGCTTGTGGGCCTGGCTGCTCTGAGGAGCAAGACGGAGAAAGCTGGGTGGAGGAGTGTGTGGGTGTGTGGACAGAGCAGACCTACTTCTGGGCCCAAGAGCAGATAGAGGAACAGAGAGAGCCATCCATCTGATAAGATAGTGCTACCTCAAGTGTGACACCTTCTTTCCTTCACCATTCGTGGTGTGCCGAGCCTTTTAAAATTCAGATAAACAGGACTAAGGAGAGGATAGTGGGGCTTCTGTCAATTCACAGGGCTGGGATAGGGCAAGGCACCTTGGCCTTGAATCTCCTCCTTATAAAACAGGCCTGTCAGAGTGATGTCATTTGGAAGGCTGAGACAGAATTCCATTAACAGCCTGGAAGGTACACTACATTGTAGACTATATTGGATATGTGTGTGTGTGTGCGTGTGTGTGTGTGTGTGTGTGCAGGCCAGAGGACAACCTCAGTTGTTTCTTCTATCTTATTTTTTGATATACTATCTCTTAGTGACCTAGAATTTGCCAAGCAGGCACTGGCTGCAGAGATCTACCTCTCTCTCTCTCTTCCCAGAGATCTACCTCTCTCTCTCTCTTCCCAGAGCTGAAATTACGAGTGTGCATATGATCACGGCCAGGCTTTTTACATGGATCCTGGGAATTGAACTCAGATCCTCATGCTTGCAAGGCAAACACTTTAACCACTAGGCTGTATGCTCAGCCTACAAGATACTTCTTTTAAAAAAGCACAACAAAGCCTCTAAAGTCTGGGCAGGACCCGCATGTCCCTCCTGAGGCCTCTGCTGCCCCTCTTTCTCGTAATGTTGCCAAGAATGCATGCTGGGGACGTAGCAGTACATTTAAGCTGTTGTGAACACTACCTAAATGTGTTATTTCGTTAACCACACTGAACTGCTGCGGGCATCCTGGAGCTATCGGCCCCTGTGTCTTTGCAGGGGCCTTCCTCATCCCCTATTTCATCGCCCTGGTCTTTGAGGGGATCCCGCTTTTCTACATTGAGCTTGCCATAGGCCAGCGCCTACGAAGAGGCAGCATTGGGGTGTGGAAGACCATCTCTCCCTACCTTGGTGGTGTAGGTATGCCTCCTCACCAGGCCACGCCATGTGGAAGGGGAGGGTTCCGCTTATTCTGTACATGGTCCTAGGTGTACTACCACATCTGCAGGCCTGGGCTGCTTCTCAGTGTCCTTCCTGGTCAGCCTGTATTATAACACCGTTCTCCTGTGGGTCCTATGGTTCTTCCTCAACTCCTTCCAGCACCCGCTGCCTTGGAGCACATGCCCGCTGGATCTCAACAGAACAGGTGAGAACCCACCCGGGGCTTGGAGGGTCCATGTGTGGCACTGGGACAGGTGCAGGGGGAGCTACAAAGCACACACCAGCCCTTCACCTCTGCTCTTGGCCTCTGCTGAGCCCAGAACCATCCAGACAGACCTGTTTACAGAGGCACCTACTCTTCTGCAGAGTTCTTCATCTTAGCCTCGAGCCCAAAAAGGAACAAGAAAGGGCCCCTGGGCCCTGAGGAGATAAGTCAGTTGGAAAGGCGCATGTCTCACAAGTGTGAGTGTCTGAGTTTGATTCCCACAACTCATGCTGTATGTTGTGATGCATGCTTATAATCCTGGTATTGGGGAGGGCTCACTGGCCAGGCAACCTAGCCTAATTGGTGAATATCAGACCAATGAAAGACCGTGTCTCAAAGAACATGGACATTCTTAGATGTCTTGCCCTCCATGCACACATGTTCACACACTACATTCACACATACATGAACATCCATATACATAATACATACATACATATATGCATACATGCACACACATCCACACAAGGGGCTCCTAAGCCCAAAAGGGAGGCAGTAAAAACAGCCTACGGGCAGCTTGAGTGATGGGTCGGCTCCGAAGGGCCTGCCACGCTGGCGCCTGTAGTTCTTGGCTAATACTTGGGTTGTGACACGGATAGCCCAAACCCTGGGCTTGCCAGTGATGGCGCTCTTGGCTCCAGGGTTTGTGCAGGAATGCCAGGGCAGTGGCACTGTGAACTACTTCTGGTACCGGCGGACTCTGAATATCACATCTGACATCAGCAACCCAGGCACTGTCCAGTGGCAGCTGTTCCTCTGCCTGGTGGCTTGCTGGGCGACTGTGTACCTGTGTGTCATCAGAGGCATTGAGAGTTCAGGGAAGGTGAGCCACACCACCTCACATGGAGCATGAGGACCCATGTGCTAGAGACGCTTTCTGGAACTGACCCCTCTGTGGCCACTCAGTGCTTCCTTTTCCTGGTCCCGTCTGCCCTGGAACTTACCTTTATCTGGTGGGGATTGGCTTTCTTCTGTGTGTTTACACGGCATGCCACCCTCCTCTGTGTGCATATGTTGAATGTGTGCTATTGTCTCTTTCATCCCACTCCGACCACTTTCTCTTTGCCTTACTGGTGTATTTAGACCACTCACACCAGGAGTGCAGGAGACTGGGACTAACTCTTCCATCAGTTTGTCTTCTGTGAGTCCCAACAAAACCACTGTTTCTGTTGCTCTTCCTTTAGGAAGTTGCTTCCCCCTTGTCCTCCTTGGATGGCTACAGAGCTGCCACTATCCTGCCCCTATTCATTGCCAGTTAGCCCAAATATCCTGTGTCTTTAAGAACCTCTTCCTGTTTCTGTCTCCCTCTTCTTCCTCCTGGCTTGGCACTGCTTTTGCTTTTAAAGTGTTAACAGCACAAGCATTGTCTAGTGCTGCTATAAAGAGGTGATTATCTTTCAGAGACGGAGAACAGAGGTACTAATGTGAAAATGGAGGTACACGTGATGTTTGGCTGTGATCCCAAATCATGAGCCTGACCTTGCCCTGACCCCACATTCCCAAGTACCCACTGCTGGCCTGGTCTCAGAAGAGTACTGGGACATGGGCCCTGTACTCAGCTACTCAGCTGCTCCTACAAAGGCTTTCTTGTGACACATGCCTGCCCACATTTTATGCTTTGTTGTCCCCAGGCAATCTACTTTACAGCCTTGTTCCCTTACCTGGTACTAACCATCTTCCTCATCAGAGGTTTGACCTTGCCTGGAGCAACAGACGGTTTGACCTACCTGTTCACTCCCAATGTAAGTAGACCTTATGCTTCTAGGGATGGTGGCCAGGGCATGCTGTGGTAAGGGTTGCCAAGGCAATGCACGGGAAGGTCCCACGGGAATCAGGAGGGGTATCATCTCTAGATGCAGCATGCAAGGCTTTGATCTGGGATAAGTAAGTAACTGAGTGGGGAGACACGAGGATGCTGCACAGTGCAGTGAGAGGCTGAGTGGGCCCATGTGTCCCACATCTGGATCAAGTACTGCTCCATGCCCTGCTCCCCAAAACAGGGAGCTGCAAGGCTCAGGAGGTCTGTGCCCAGAGCCTATGCTCCTTACAGATAACCCCAAGATCTTGGGAATTCTCCAGCACACTCCTAGTGTGGGGGTATCATAAGCATGGACAGGCGACCTTGGGGCAGAGGGAAGCCAGAAGAGGCATGTGAGTTAGTCCAGGATCCCCAGCATCAGAGAAAGAGTATAGTGATAGTTCCCACTCTCAGAGCCCCTGAAGGCACCTCAATGCCAGGCCTAGGAGGGCAATGACCGAAAGCCCTGGATTTGCAAGCTCTTGACCCGGGGGCTCGTCAGACTTATCTCAGAACTGGGTCTGGTGCTACCCCCAGGCCTGCTCACTTCTGAGATGTTGGAATAAGTCACATCTTCCTCCTGATCATGAGCATACCAAATGTTTTGGAATAGCCAGACGGACCCACTGGTATAGTCTGCCCACTGCATAGTGAGGCCACCCCCGTTCATTCCAGATGAAGATTCTTCAGAATCCACGAGTGTGGCTGGATGCAGCCACCCAGATTTTCTTCTCCCTGTCCCTGGCCTTTGGAGGACATATTGCTTTTGCAAGCTACAACCCGCCCAGGTATGGCCCATTTGGGTGTGTGGATCCCTTTACAACTCGTGTTGAGCCAGCAAACTGGAGAGACAGACCCAGCAAATTGGAATCGCACTGTTGGATGAGGGAACCTCCTGTGAACTCTGAGAATTTCATTCTGTGTGGGGCTTCCTTAAGGCTTCCTGAGGTCTTAAATATCTACTGAAGACAATGCAGGCTATCTTCTAAAGGTTGCCAGGCTGGGCCTTGGTGGCAGTGTCTGGCATCTACCAGAGTACTCAGCTCACCCAAGGTTGAACAGGACGGTAAGTGGTATAATAAAAAAAGCAACTGAGGATGCTCCAAGAACCTTGACAGCCATTTGGCAATAGCAGAGCACTACAATGGGAAGGCATGTGCCATATGACACAGCAGATCACAGTTAGATCTAAAAGAATAGGGGGATTTTTCACAAGCCATCTTGGCACAGTGACCAATAAACAGTATGAAGTTGATCAGATAGGATTAGTAGTTGTCCTTGTGAAAATATTCTTTGGTGGCCTTTGTGTGAGGTTTTGGTCAAGGAGAATCCCTGTACTAGTGGCTATTAGGCAATTGTGCAAGAACTCCTTTCTGTTATGACCCCGGGGTCATTTTTTAATGACTTATTTTAAATTATTTTTTATTTTTATTAATTTTTTTTATGTATAAGGCTGTTTTTGCCTACTGTGCATGCCTGCGCGCCTGGTGCTTGAGGAGGCCAGAGAGTGTCAGATCTCCTGGAACTTGAGTTACAGCTGTTTGTGGGTACGGAGACATGCACTTGGTCCTTCGCAAGAATAGTGTTCTTAACCGCTGGGCTGTCTCCCCAGCCCCAGCAACAGCATTTTTGATGAGAGCATTCACGTGCCTTTCACATTGGGCAGGATGCTGACCAAAATGTGCATGACATGTACAGGAACCACAAAAGCACACATGTAGTGTTAAGCTTGTTGGTCTCCTGACACAGCCCTTATGCTGACACGCACAGAACTGCAGCCAGAAACACAATCTACACACAGCACCCAGGGTGCAGTGGCACCAAGCTAAGCCACTGGGTCATACTATGACAAATTCTAAAAAACCAACTTTGTGTGGTCATCCACCTTTCAGTGGGACAGAAGAGGTTTCTGAGTGGCCCCTCTCTACTAGCCTTTAGGGAATGATATATGTAATCTGGAATCAAAGGAGGCTCTGAGTGTTTCTGATAGCTTACTGGCTTGAATTTATTCACTCAAAGTACACTTATATGCATTCTCCTTGGAAGATATGGAAGATAGTCTCTCTCTCTCTCTCTTTCTCTCTCTCTCTCTCTCTCTCTCAGGTTTTTTGAGACAGAGTTTCTCTGTGTAGCCCTGCTTGTCCTGGATTAGTAGACCAGGCTGACCTTGAACTCATTGAGATCCACCTGCCTCCCCAAGTGCTGGGATTACAGGCGTACGCCACCACGACTGGCGGAAGACAGTCTCAAAAAACCTGCATTCATGAATGTCCAGACCTTCAGTGGCTCTGAGCTGGGTTGTAGTGGAGGAATGTGGGGAGAGGCTGAAGTCGTCCTGGCAGCATGAGGTCATCCCCCCATATCCTCCAGGTGCAGAGTGAGCACATCTCAGGATGTAGAAGTGCTAAGGAGGGAATTATTCCCATTTCCTCCTATAGGAAGCCTGGTTCTGACCCAGAAAGTCCCATGATGGCCATGTGCTTGTGTCCAGGAACAACTGTGAGAAGGATGCCGTGACCATTGCCCTGGTCAACAGCATGACCTCCCTGTACGCGTCCATTACCATCTTCTCCATCATGGGGTTCAAGGCGTCCAATGACTATGGGAGGTGCCTGGACAGGTGAGCATAGGTTCTGTATGGGGCTCTTCAGGGCAAGGTCACCACACAGATGCCCACAATGGAATCCATACATGCACAGAGTGCATGGGCACGCCCTATTTTTTCAGAGTAATGATAGGAATAGTGTCCTCTGAAAGTTCCTGGCAACCTCAAAAAATGAATTGATTAGAAAAGAGTCTTTTTGATGGAAATAAGACAGGAATTGAGATGAGGTAATTGTGTGGTAGGATGGTCCTAGAGCAACGATAGATGTCTTTGTGAGACAGAAATGGACACAGAAGAGACAGCTGTGAAGCAGAGGGAAGAAGCTACAATGCAACTGAACAATGCCTATGGCCATCAGAAAGAAAGCTATTTCCAAGATACAATGGCACAGGACATTCTCGTTCCGAAAGGGAGGATCAGGAGAATAGAAAAAAAAAAAATCACAGCAAAACCAAAAACTACAAGTGAAGTCCTGCATCTCTGTCTGGTACCCAGGACACATGGTAGTGGTATGATCTCCAAGAGGCCTTGATAACCCTGTTTCATTGGCCTTATCAGTTTTAGCTCACATGGCCTCTCTACTTGTCTGCAGCTTTCCTTAGCAGAAATTCCACATTCTTGGTATCTCCAGTATCTTGAGGTGTCCACAGCAGCTTAGACTTCACCTTCAGCTTCCCATACTGCCTTCCCAGTCCCTGACTGCCAAAACTGTGACCTTATTTCACTGCCTGGCTTCCCAGACCTTCCTTAGAAGTCTGGGTAGAAGTCTTAACTGCCCTATAACCCTTTTATTTTACCTGCCCATAAAATCATCATCAAGTGGATAATGCCAAGGTCCGCCATCCCCTTACTGCCAGACCCCTCATTTATGAGGTGAGAATCTGCCTTTTCCTCACTCCTGCCCACAGAAGAGGTGCCTGGCTCACAGGTGGAAATAACCTTTCCAGTACCTGCCTAGATACAGTTATCCATGAGACACCAAAGGGTCTAGGAAGGATGGAGTTCTCATCTGGGTGCTATTTGCTTCAGAACTTCCCTGGAACATTGGAATATTTGCTGGCCATTGTAGAACACCCAGTCCCATCCTCACCAGCCTCATTGTGCTCCTGCAGAAACATCTTGAGCCTCATCAATGAGTTCGACTTTCCAGAGCTTAGCATCTCAAGGGATGAGTACCCTGCTGTCCTCATGTACCTGAATGCCACTCAGGCTGAGAGAGTGGCCCGACTTTCCCTGAAGACCTGCCATCTGCAAGATTTTCTGGATAAGGTATCCACAGGGACAGGACAGGAGGGCTGTCCCGAGGAAACCAGGACCACATTAGGAGAATGCTGAGCTGTGAAAGGCTGGGGACACATCCCACAGAAAAGTACCTCAGTCCATCTGTATCTGACAGACAGGATGACTTCAGGATGACAAGGTTCCTGGGATACAGAACACAGGAGAAAGTAGCCAAATCCTAGTCATAGAGGCCAGTGGATGCTGAGGACCCACAGGCACCAGGTTAGGCATGGCTGCCCAGGGGGAAGGTTCTCAGGGCAGTAGCTTCTGGCTCCTGAACACAAGGCCAAAGATTCCCTGCTCAGCTGCTCAATACTCCTTCTTCAAGGAGAAGCACTTCCTTTCCACCCCGTAGAGGTGTGCTTGAGTCTGTCCCATAAGAGCAGTGAGGCACTCCTGACACTGTGAGGCATGGGTGTACACAGGTCAGGGTGTAGGTTGTGTACACGCCCCACACTCTATGGGACACAGAGTGTGGGACACACGTCATGGTGGGTGACGGGAACATAAACGTGATGCTGTGGGTAAAGCACACATCACAGCGCAGGTGTGTCTATGTCATGGTGTGAGCCTTTTGCATGTCATAGTGTAGAGTCCACACGTCATAGTGGGGGTATGCATGTATACATGTGTGTATACATGGTGTGGGTGCATATGTACGGTGCAGGTGCACATGTGTCACAGCGAGGGTGTCAATGTGCTATAGTGGAGCATAAATATGCCACTGTATAGGCATATGGTATGGATTGCACACGTTATGATGCTGTACACACATGTCAGTGTGTATGTACATGTGTCACTGTCTGTATGTGTTACAGTGGAGCATTCGAAGGTAATGGATACACACGTATCATGATGTGGGTGTGCGTGTGCCATGATGTGAGGTGTGTGCTGTGTACATGACTACAGCACAGCCCCTGTGTTGCAGAGTGCCTCAGGCCCAGGCCTGGCCTTCATCGTTTTCACAGAAGCCGTCCTGCACATGCCAGGAGCTTCTGTGTGGTCCGTGCTCTTCTTTGGGATGCTGTTCACCCTGGGTCTGTCCTCCATGTTTGGGAACATGGAGGGTGTCATTACACCACTGTTTGATATGGGGATCTTACCCAAAGATATACCCAAAGAGGCCATGACTGGTGAGTAATTGGCTGGAGGGCCTGTCCCACTGTCTACCCTGACCTGTTGTCCATCCTGCCCGCTGTCTGACAGCCCACCTGGAAGCAGAGCTTCGGGGACCATGTTCCTGGGGAAGGCTGGGCCAGGCTGACTTCTAAAGGCTGGGAAGCTTCAATGGTCCCAGGCTGGAGCAATAGTGAGAAAGAAAGGATAGGGGGAAGGAAGATAGGAATGGGGGAAGGGAGAGGAAGAGCTGGACTTCCCCTCCCCTATTCTTATGCAAGCTGAGTCACATTCCTAGGAGGTCCTCCTTGTTGCCTAGCACAGCACTGAGAGGGATGGGGAGGAAGGAACCAAAGGCAAGGGGCAGGGAAGCCTCTGGTCCTCCACTGTCTCTCACCCTGCTCACCCTTGTCCCCAGGGGTGGCCTGCCTTATCTGTTTCCTCTCAGCCATCTGCTTCACGCTGCAGTCTGGAAGCTACTGGTTGGAGGTCTTTGACAGTTTTGCAGCTTCTCTGAATTTGATCATCTTTGCCTTCATGGAGGTGGTTGGGGTCATTTACGTTTATGGCATGAAGCGGTGAGCTCTTCCATCACCCCACTTCAGGGCAGGGCAAGGAATTGAGTTGAGGCGCAGCTGTACCCACTGCTGTCCAGAACACTCTGAGATGGTACTCTGAGATCCAGGATGGGGGCAGGGTGCCCACTGTTCTTGACTTTGGAGGATGGGCTGGCCAGGGAGGCCACATCAGAAAGCCTGAGCCAGTGTCTTCTGCAGGTTCTGTGATGACATTGAATGGATGACTGGGAGGCGGCCCAACCTCTACTGGCAGGTGACATGGAAGGTGGTGAGCCCTCTGCTGCTGTTCAGCATCTTCCTGTCCTACATTGTCCTTCTGGCCCAGAGACCACCCAGCTACAAGGCCTGGAACCCCCAATATGTAGGTTCTTCCACAGTGCTGTGGGGACTCCTCGGGCTTGACCCAGCATCCATGGCGCCAGCCACAGCTTAGGCGGCCTACACATGGAAGTGTAGTCTGACACTTCAGGTCACTAGGAAATTAGGATGTAGACATAATGGCTGGCATTCAAGGCAAGGGGTTGGTAAGCGAGTGTGAACCCCATAGTGTCTGAACTCTAGGGCAGCTGTTCCCAACCTGTGGTTCCCGACCCCTGTGGGGCATAGAAGAACCCTTCCACAGGGTCACCTAGGACCATTAGGAAACACAGATGTTTATATTATTATTCATAACAGTAGCAAAATTAGTTATAAATAAAATAGCAACAAAAATAAGTTTGTGGTTGGGAGTTAACACAAGATGAGGAACTTTAAAGGGGTGCATCATTTGAAGTTTGAGGGCCACTGCTCTAGGAACATCATAGGTCCCAATAGACTGCTTCTTAGGGATCTGGCCTCATTTTCTGTCTCTGCGTGTTTGGGACAAACAGCAACAAAACTCCTCATATTCTGTTTATGAGGAGATACGTAAAGAGAAGGTGTCTTATGACTATCAGTATGGATCCAGTCCTCTCAGCCTCCCAAAGCAGGCTGGTCCCTTCCAGCTGGGAGTCCTTGCCTTTACCCTATTGCCTTGTCCTCGGAGGCATATGTGCACAGTTCAGAATCTCATCTGCACCCATGCCTCTTGTTATCATGAAGGCAATCCTCCCCAAGTCCACCCCAGCAGAGCAGCAAGGACCAGTAAAGTAGGCCATATACTCAAGAGGTTTTCTTGAGAACTGTCTCATTAGATTACCTTCTACTTGCCCACCCAAACACATAAGGGACATCCGAAGTTGCGTGAGTGGTGTTACCATGTCACAGAGGAGAAAGCTGGGGACTCAGAGTAATAGCTGGCCTCTGGATGATGCATCCCACCCTCAGGGTGGGTTGGGATAAGGAAGTCCTGGCCAAACTTCTTTCATTTCCCCAAGAATCCGTGTGCTCAGTGTTGTTTCAGGAAGCAGGAGTGAAATTACTATGTATGTTGGTGGTAGCTAAGGATCAACCAGGCTCCACTTAGAGACGGGTGGTGTGGCCCTGCCAGGACATGTATCTGAGCATGCTCTTCTGTCCCCACAGGAACATTTCCCCTCAAGAGAGGAGAAGCTCTATCCAGGCTGGGTGCAGGTCACCTGTGTGCTCCTGTCCTTCCTGCCCTCACTGTGGGTCCCAGGAGTCGCTCTGGCTCAGTTACTGTCCCAGTGCAGACGGAGGTGGAAGGATACACATCTGGAAAGTGGTCTAAGGCCACAGGAGAGCAGGAACTGATGAGGGGGTGAAGCCAGGGTAGACCAGTGTGGAAAAGAAGGCCTGTGCCACTCATTACACTCTGTCCATTACTGAGCCCATGTGGTTATTGCTTTCCTAGCTTTCTGTATGGTGGAAGGTTCATAGGCTCAGGGAAGCTGCAGGTTGTCCACTGGGCATCTGTGTGATGCCAAAGCTAGGTCCTGCAAAGCTAGGGTACGGTCTATGTGGACATGGCTTCCCCTGAAATCTGTGTTGATGTGGGCATCCCTGAGTGTGCTCCATTGGCATAGTGGCAGGACTGCAGAATCCCTTTTCTATGAATGGCCTCTACATTACTAATTCCAGAAATCCAGCCCTAACAGCTGAGTTCAGGGCGAGGAACCTGACAGGCAAGAAATCTCTTCCCCTTCCCATATTGTCCTGGAGTCACTCCATCTATGAAGAGACCCGCAGGTACAGATGTCTGATCATTAGAGAACGCAGTATCCCACGCCCACAACCAGTGCCACAGTGGTGGGGTGGCCACAAGCTGAGGAGGTACTGACTGTATGATTAACTCACCATACATATTGTCACTTTAATTTTTCAAGCGTCTAAGTTTTGCTTGTCAAGAAGATACGATAAGGCTAGTGGACAGTCAGTTTCCACTCTCACGAAAGTGATAATGACTTATTCACTCACATCTGTTCTCTTGTGGGGACTCTTCACTGCCCAGCCCTCAGCAGCCTTCTGGCTCAGCCATGGTTCCAGAAACACAGAAGGGCTCTTTTCCTTAGTTCCTTCATGCTCAGAGAAGCCCCTCCCCATCTCCCTCCTGTTCTTCTGTTTTCTGCCCCTTTCATCAGTGCTGTGAAATCATGGTGGTCTGTGAAGGCTGGGTCCCTGGACAAGAATGTTTACTTCTGACAAGTTCCCACAGAGCCAACAACCGGTGGCTTTGTGGTGTCATTGACTGCCCAGGTGCAGCAGACCCTGTCTTGAAGGAGATCGTGACAGATGCTGCTGTCCTCGGTGCTGATATTTTAAGTTAGAACAGTTTACATGTGTGCAAATGTGGCTCTTACTGGAAGCCATCCTTGCCATGGGCAGCTCAGAATCCAAAGCAAACATCAAGGTTTCTGCTGTCCCCATGCAGATCTACTCTACGTCCACCCCTTCTGCCATTGAGAAAGGCTCCTGGTGAGCAGGGGTGTAAGAGGCACCTATCTTTATATAAGGTGTATTTCATGTCCATATCGTGTTTCAAAAAGGGGATGTTGTAGGGTCCTATTATCAGGGAAAAACTTTCAGTGTAGGGCATCATAAAGCAGGCTGGGCTCTGCTAGCACCTTGGAGGAATATGCCTTCTTTCAGGAGCTGACATGGAAGCTTGTGTGTCCTGCACCCCTAGAGCTCAGAATATGGAGTCCTTCTTAGCCACAGAGAGCAAGGGCTTGGGTACCCACCACTTCAGAACAGTCTACTCTGCATACATTCTTGATACAGCTACAGAAGTATCTGGGTAAAAAGAAGATGGACAGAGGCATGTCCAACAGGTGGCTGACAGGTGGACATGCCAACAGATTAGCATCCCAAAACAGCAGAGGCATACCAACCTCTGTCAAACAGGCTGATTTGTTTGGAGCCTCTGGTGAGTGCCTTGGAAATTAGGATGGCTGCCAAAGCACTATCTAGGAGGTGGTGAACAATAGCCCCAGATATCAGAGCAAAGGTGCATGGGCTGAGCCTACATGACCATACCTACACGCAAGGTACCCTTAAGTTGACCCTGCCCTTGAGAAAAACATGGGCTAGACCTGTCCAGCAAAGACTGGACCACAGACCTGCAAGCTGCAGGAACATACTACTTCTCAGGGCAAGTGTTGGCTTGGAAATGAAGCTGCTGTGACTGGCCTGTTACCTATGAGATGGACATAGTGCCCAAGCCTTCCTCAGCCACATGATTCCACCCTTCTATCAGCATTTTTCTGTGGCCTTGCTCTATCTATCTATGGCTAAGGTTAGGATAACACTTGGAGTGGTGTTCCTTTAAGCTCTAGGGTGAAAGGTATCTCTGTATCCCAGGTGATCCTGAGAGCCATGCTCAGACAAGCCAGCTTGCTATATGGGAAGCAGCCCTCACAAAAGGTGGAACTGGAACTCATTGTGAAAGATGCCACCATTGTGGTTGGGGAGTGGGTCTGCAGAGGGGACAGGCTGATGTGTCTTAGCACAGAGAACAAGTCCCCCTTGGGTCCTTTCTTTCGTGCTGTGTGAGGCAGGGGCCTGGCTCTACTGCATTTCAGCTGCAGGAGAACAAACCACGGAGCTCACCTTCCATATGGCAACATGGCAGGGATCAATTCCAGCCACACAGGGATATATAACAAACTCTACTAACCAGGAAAATGTGCCTCCATTTTTTTTGTGGCCTTGGTAAACTGAGTCTTGCCTGAAGAGGTGCAACCCAACTGTGAGGTGAGGACCCCATGCAGCAGCTTGGGCCACTTGGGAGCTTGGGAGCTACAGCTACCCCATTACCTTATCAGCATGGATATCTTGCTGAGGTGAGGGAGGTTGGCATACAGAAAGTATAAGAGGGCCTGTCCAAGTTTGTGGGCAACCGTTCAGGCTGGGGTACTGGTTCTGTTGTCAGGAAAACTGGAGTTCCCTTTAGGTTCTTGGTCTCGTTAATAAAATAATTAAAAATGAACTCAGAAGGCAGCTTGAGGACATTTTTTATTAAAGTTTAAGAGACAATACAAGCAAGAAGAAAATCTCAGCAGCTGCCAAAGGAGGGGAGATGGAGAAAAAGTTATGTCTTTCAGGCATGGGTGTAAAGAAAGAAAAAGTTCAGGGTCTCAGGGAAAGCATGTTTAGGAGTGCCAAGCTGCGGACCGAATTCAGAGGGTCCTTGATTCAAGGACTGCTCCAGAGATGTGTGGCTAGAAACAGAAATAGATGCGGCTTACTAAGAAAGGGAAAGCACTCCCAAGAATGAGGCCATGCCAGTGAGCTGGGAGAAGAGCCCAGAGAACACTGGAGCTAGTGCTCATGCCCTTTATTGGACATTTATGAAATACCCAGCTCTCCTAAGTTTTGTATCCCACTTATGTCTGGTACATGATCCATTCCATAGAGAAAAAAAATCCAGGTAGAAAACAAAACAAAACAAGTCTTCCTCTGCAAAATGGCTTTTCACCATGCTAATCTTGATGTTTCAGTCTAGTCCCTGTCCCCTGCCTCAGGTCCCCACATTGATCCTCAGATCCTACCTGAGAAAAAGACCCAAGTTTGTCTCTAACTTGTTGCCATAACAACTTTCTGAAAATCAGAAGCTCATCCCAAACATATTTGTACTCTTACTGCCATGAAGGTTCGGAGTGTGAATCAGGTCTTACTTCTCTTTTGCTAGACTGGTTGGCGGCACCTTCATTCCCGGGCTTGGCTCTTTCCTTCAAGTCACAGACAACAGTGGATGCTTTAGTTTTTCTACAACCCAACTCTACTTATTATTTCCTCTTACCAACCCTGGGATGATCTCAGACCCATCCAGATAAATAGGATGATCACGTATCTTCAGATCAACAGACCAGCTACCTTCACCCCATCTATAACCTTAGCCACACTTCAAGATCAGAAAGCATAGTCGGTTTCAGGGAACCGACACATCATTGTTATTGTTGTTCTATTCACAAGTGAGCTGGCTAGTTTTGTGTCAACTTGACACAAACTAAAGTTGTCTGAGAGGGGGGAACGCCAATTAAGAAAATTCATCTGTAGAACTGGGCAGTACACAAGCCTGTAGACATTTTTCCTAAGTAGTGGGTGATGTGGGAGATCACCCTGGGCTGGTGATCTTGGTATTATAAGAAAGCAGACTGAGCTAGGCTAGCTATGGGAAGCAAGGCAGTAAGCAGGACCCCTCCATGGCCTCTGCATGAGCTCCTGCCTCCAGGTTCCTGCCCTGTTTGAGTTCCCGTCCTGACTTTCTTCGGTGATGAACAGTGCTGAGAGTTCCTTTGGCCATGGTGTTTCATCACAGCAACAGTGACTAACCCTAACTAAGACAGTAAACTCTTGGGAGAGAGAGAAGTCTGACAGGTCCATCTATTCTGCAGTATCCTTCACAATTTGTCTTAGGGTTTTATTTCTGTGAAGAGATGCTTTAACCATGGCAACTCTTATAAAGGAAAGCACATAATTGGGGCTGGCTTACAGTTCAGAGGTTTAATCCATTATCATCATGGCAGAAGGCATGGTGGAGTGCAGGCAGACATGGTGCTGGAGAGGGGTTAAGAGTTCTACATCTGGATCCTCAGACAGCAGGAAGGAGGGGTGACAGTGGGCATGACGAGCATCTGAAACCTCAGAGCCAACTTACAGTGACACATTTCCTCCAACAAGGCCACACCTCCTAATAGTTCTGCTCCTTATGTGCCTATTGGGACCATTTTAATTCAAACTACCACACAGGTGAATATCTAGGTGCCAAGTATTGAGCCCAGTGTGAGGGCATCCAAAGAGGAGCAGAAAGGAACAGTTACTCTGTGAGGAGCTCACGACTGGCTCCAATGATACTTCCTTGCCGTGCTCAAATTCTTTTCATTCACGTTCTCCTTTGATTTTATGTACATGTTTGTGTGGTCAGAAAACAACCTGGTTCCCCAGGAGCCATTTGTCTTAGTTAAGGTTTCTATTGGAGCAGTGAAAACACCATGAACAAAACACCAAAAAAAAAAAAAAAAAAAAAAAAAAAAAAAAAAAAAAAAAACAAAAACAAAAAACAAAAAAACAAAAAAACAAAAAACAAAAAACAAACAAACAAAAAAACAAGCTGGGGAGGAAAGGCTTCAGCTTACATTTCCAGATCATAGTCCATACCTGGAGGAAATCAGGACAGGGCTGGAACCTGGAGGCAAGAGATGACTCAGAGGCCATGGAGGGGTGCTGCTTACTGGCTTGCTTCCCCTCACTTGCTCAGCATGCTTTCTTTTAGAACCCACGACCACCAGCACAGAAATGGCACCACCCACAATGGGCTAAGCCTCTGTTGATCACTAATCAAGAAAATGCCTTTCAGGTAGATCTCATGGAGGTATTTTCTCAGCTGAGGCTCCTTCCTCTCTGATGACTCTAACTTGTGTCAAGTTGACACACAAAACCATCCAGTACAACTGACCCCTTGTCACCTTCACACATGAATACATCACTATTAAGCCACAACCCTTTCTTTCTTTACAAAAAAAATAATTTATTTATTTTTATTTTATGTCATTGGTGTTTTGCCCGCATGTGTCTGTGCGAGGGAGTCGGATCGCCTGGAACTGGAGTTAGAGACAGTTGTGAGCTGCCATGTGGATGACTGGGAATCAAGCCTGGGTCCTCTGGAAGAGCAGGCAGTGCTCTTAACCTCTGAGCCATCTCTCAGCCCCAACCCTTCCTTTCTTATTCATCCCCAAGATCTCACTTTAAAAACATAAATAACTTTAAAAGTCTCACAGTCTTTACAAAATAAAATACATTAAAATTTCAGTCTCTTTAAAATATCTAATCTCTTTAAAAATTAAAAATCTCTTTAAAAAGTTCAAGGTCTTTCAGTTATGAGCTCCTGCAAAAATCAAAATTAAATTAAATATCTTCTTCAAGAGCGAAGATCTAGGACACAGGCACAATCTGAACCAAGCAAAACAAAACCCCAACATTATAAGTAACTCAATGTCCAATGTCTGGGATCCATACATGATCTTCTGGCTCCCCCAAAGGGCTTGCTCCAGTCATGTCCTCTGTTGCACACACAGTTTATCTTCTAGGTTCTGGCTGGCTCCATTCCACTGCTGCTGCCTTTCTCGCTGGTTGTCCCTGGTACTGGCATCTCCGAAACTGCTGGAGTCTGTTGTTGCAACTGGACTGTGCTTTCACCACCAATAAGCCCTCTTCATGGTGACAAGCCTCAACTTCTTTGCATGACCCATTCAGTCCTGGGCCTTCACCTGCCACTGAGGCTGCACCTTCACTAATGGCCTCTCCTGGTCTCTCACAGTGCCAAGCCTCAGCTGCTCTCAAAATAGCAAATGGCCCTGATAGAGTCTTTAATCTTCCCTCTGGAATTCCACAGGCTAGGCCTCCTTCTTCCGAGTTGCTTTTAACATTCTTGTCTTCCTACAGGACAGCTCACCAAGCATTGAACAATGACTTTTCTAACCCAAAGTTCCAAAGTCCTTCCACAATCCTCTCCAAAACATGGTCCTGTCTGTCACAGCACTAACCCATTCCTGGTACCAACTTGTCTTTGTTAGAGTTTCTGTTGCTGTGATGAAAACACCACGACCAAAAAGCAAGTTGGGAGGAGAGGATTTACTCATTCAACTTACACTTTCAGATCAAAGTCCCTGACTGGAGGAAATCAGGACAGGGGTTGGAACTGGAGCAAGGACTGATAAAAACGCCATGGAGGGGTGCTGCTTACTAGCCTGCTTCCCCTGGCTTGCTCAGTCTGCTTTCTTATGGAACCCATGACCACCAGCCCAGAGATGGCACCACCCACAATGAGCTGGGTCTTCCCCCATCAATCAGTAATTAAGAAAATACCTTAAAATTGGATCTTATAGAGGCATCTTAACAACTGAGGCTCCCTCCTCTCTGTTGACTCTAATTTTTGTCAGGTTGATGCACAAAACCAGCTAGTACATCATCCACATTTTAGATTATTATTATTTTTTTTTAATTTGACTTTTAGACAGGGTCCATCACTGACCTGGATCTCACCAAGCAGGCTAGGCATCCCGGAAACCCCAAGGAGTCACTTGTCTCCACCTCCACAGTCCTGGGATTATAAGCATGCACCTCTACACCTCACTTCTTTGCATGGGTTCTATGCTTGCAGGAACACACACACACACACACACACACACACACACACACGCACGCACGCACACACGCACACACGCACGCACGCATAGAGCTTGGCTCTAGGAAAAGACAAAAAAACATTCTCCTTTGCTTTTGTAACTTTGCCACTTTTGTTTCATCCTGAGCAGATCGGGCAGTCTTTATAGTAGTTGAAGAAAAAAAACTCAGTAACTTCATGAGTTGGGCCGGTCAGAACATAAGCCTTTAGCCAGGGATTATCAATTTTATAGGAATACAGACTTGAGGAGGGCTGGAACTAGATGAACATGACTAGAGATAAGATGCTGGCACCTCATGGACTGACTGATGATATGATGTTATGGGAGCACCAGAGAGGCCTGGGTTTGCCCAGACCATGTGGAAGATTTCTAGTCTCCTGCTGAGCTGTGACCTAGGCTCCTGGAATTTCCCAGTCCTATTTTGATTCTGTTACTGAGTGTCCTCTGCCCTGGGATTGGGTTGGCTCCAGCAGGCTGCCTGCCAGGAACTGCAAACATACATCTCCATATGGAAGTTCCAGGAACCTGGTTGTATTTATGATCCACTCCCTGGACTTGGCTCTGCTGTAAATGCTGGGGCGTAGTCATTTGGATGCACTAAAGGGCAGCAGGATGAACAAGGCAATATCATAAGGCCAGCTGATGCCTGTTAGGCTGTCTCAGCACTGGGAGTCCCGTCCAAGGTACAGTTTCTGTGGCCTCACCAGTGATATTCTGGGAGCTTCCAGAATTGCTCAAAGCTAACTGGTTGTGACTGAGACGTCAGTGACTCCAGACCCTCCATCCTGGAAGTGGAGGGCTGCTCTCTTCACCCCCACGCCCTTCTGGCTGGTCCTCCTGCTCCTGCCCTTCTCAGGCTGTCTTCTGGCTGGTCCTCCTGCTCCTGCCATCCTCAGGCTGTCTTCTGGCTGGTCCTCCTGCTCCTGCCATCCTCAGGCTGTCTTCTGGCTGGTCCTCCTGCTCCTGCCATCCTCCTCAGGCTGTCTTCTGGCTGGTCCTCCTGCTCCTGCCATCCTCAGGCTGTCTTCTGGCTGGTCCTCCTGCTCCTGCCATCCTCAGGCTGTCTTCTGGCTGGTCCTCCTGCTCCTGCCATCCTCAGGCTGTCTGCTGAATGGCACTTCTCTAGCTCTACTAAAGCCAGTAGGAGCTACCAAGATGGACATCAGCTGTAGGAATGAGGACAAACCCACCTTAGTTTACTTCCCTGGTTTCTGCAGGTATCCAGGTTACATAGTAACATCTGAAAACTTTGAGCTAGGAATCACAGATGAGAGAGAACATGTGGCATTTGTCTTTCTGGATATGAATTACCTCACTTGATATTATTTTCTAATTCCCTTCATTTACCTCCAAGTTTCATGATTTCATTTTTCTCTATAGCTGAATAGTATTTCATTACATGTATGTACCACCTTTTTCACTATCCTTTCATCTGTTCAAAGACATGTAGGTTGTCTCCACTTCCTAACTATGGCTAATAGGTCAGTAATGAACATGGCCATGCAAGTATCTATGGAGAAGGATATTAAATCCTTTGGGCATAGGCCAAGCAATGGTATAGCTGGGTCACATGGTAGATTTATTTCTAGTTTTTTGAAAATTCTCTATATTGATTTCCAGAGTTGTTCCACCAGTTTGTAATCCACATCAACTACAGATTGTTTGCCCATACCCTCAGCAGTATTTATTGTTTATTAATCTTGGCCACTCTGACCAGATGAAATCTCAGTTGTTTTCATTTGTATTTTCCTAATTTCTAGGAATGAACATTTTAAAGACTTTTAAAGCTATTTTTACTTTTTCCTTTGAGAACTCTGTTCAGATAATGTCCATAGACCATATTTTGAATGGCTCATTTTTTGTTTTCTGACTTTGCTTTTACAATTTTGCATATGATGTGGACATTAATCTTGGATGTGTAACTGCAAAGATTTTCTCTCTTTCTGTTGGCTTGCTTTTCATTTGATTGTTTCCTTAGCTATTGGTATGTTCTTGTGGAATGTACACAATTTACTCTTGTTCATTCACATGCTGATTTCTCTACCTCACTATCTGGTTTCCATCTGGACATTGTAAGTGATGTTAAGCATCACCTGTCTCAAGGTTGTGTAAACATGCCACCCACTGTTTGTTTTCTGTATTGCCAATAAAACAACCAGCCAATGCTGAGCAATGGAGAAAATAGGGTGGGACATCCTGGTCCAGAGTGGGAGAGGATCGGAGAAGAGAGATCTGAGAAGAGAGGACCTTGAAACACCAGGAGAGATGAACCAGACCTAAGATATGACTAAAAGCAAGTATAATGTGGGAAATCTGAATGGGAAGAAGCTATGTGGGCTTGGAGGTATAGGATGGGGTAATTATTGCCCAGTATTGTGCTCTAGGTTAATTAAATAAATCCTAGTCTTCATGTGGTGATTTGGGTATACAGCTGGTTTAGGAATAACCACTGTTTAACTAAAAGATAAATCAATATTAAATATTAATAATCAACAAATGTACCAACATGGGGCAGAATTTACAGTAATCTAGCAAGAACTTAAATAAAAAGTAAAACTACAAACCCCAGCGAGGCAGTTTCTTTAGGTAGAGAAAAAAAGTGGCTTTTAACAAGGAAGCTTCTCAAAGCCAGACTGCTAGCCAAGGCAGAAAGTAAAATCCTTTTGAGATTCTTGCCAGTCTGGGTAGTAAACATTTGTGGACCCAGTAACTTTCCAGAGTGAGGAAGGGGTCAGGATCCAATGATGGAGGCAGAAAAAAAATACTTCTCCCTGGAAACAGCAGCCAGAGATAGACTGAGAAGCCTTAAGCATCTGAACTGGTAAGGTCTAGAAGAAAAGCTGGGATGCTGTTTAAACTGCTTTCTCAGGAAAGAAGCTTACATAAAGGAAAAAGGCCAGTTTAACAGGTCCAAACTAAGTGCTTTTCCAATTCAGACAGGCACTCAACTGATTGGGGGAGGAGGAGGATCTGATAAAATAATTTTAAGTTATGGGTGGGAGGCAAAATTGTGCCTCTTTTCTGTGAGCTGATAAACAGAAGCATTGTGAGACACAGCACAGCACAAAAGAACACAGACCGTGAACAAAACTTGTAATCAGGTAAATTGTTTAATAAATCACACTTTTATGCTATACACAAATTTTAAGTAAACAAAGCAAACAGGATGGGAGAGACTTCTTGGAGCTTGGCTGATACTCTCTTCTACAGTTTTAAGACAGAAATAAAGGAAAATTTAGACCTTATGACTATGGTTATATTTATAGTCCTCAATTTAACTTTAATCATTGGATTAACCTTTTATGTCTTCTCAAAGGTAAAGGCTTTAGAAAAGATATTGGGACAACACAAAGAACAACTAGAACAATATAAAGAAAAACTTAAAACTTGGAAGTGAGGCATAAAACAAGAAATTCAAGATATTATTGAACAAAACAAACAACAGTGAGATAGGTATGAAATATGGGTGCAGACCTTAAAAGAAGAGTTTAGAATACTAAGTAAAGAAAATGCTCAGGCAGAGGCAAAAGATAAAAATAAAGAAAGCCTACCAAAGGTGGTTAGAAAACAAACGTTGGCTTATCCAGTCACTATACAGAGACCAGCAGATGATGACCATCCACAGGATTATCATGAAGCTGAATGGTGCTCTGTGGAAGTGCTAGATCTGACAAAATTTAAGGAAAGTGTCACTAATTTTGGAATGCATTCACCATTTGTAAAACAAATGCTGACTTCCTGGCCAGTTAGAAGTAGAGTAATCCCAAAAGACTGGGAGGATATGGCAAAGGCAATATCAGAACCTGGGCCATATTTACAATGGATCTCATGGTGGAGAGAAGAGGCTAGAGAGATAGCACACAAAAATAGAGCCAGAGGAATCGGTGTTTCTAAGGAACAGCTGCTTGGTGATGGCCAATATGCTGACACAGAGATGCAAACTGTATATAATGAAGAAACCTTAGCATTATGTTGCCTAGCAGCCTTAAATGCTTGGGACAAGGTTGAGGAAACAAGAAAAAGGCTTGAGCCATTTTCTCAGATCATACAATGTTCAAATGAAATATACACTAGCTTTTTGCAAAGATTGACCTCAGCTATGAACAGAAGTATATAAGATCAAGTAGCTAGAAAGGCACTAATACAATCTTTAGCTTTGGAACATGTTAATATGGAATGCAAAGAGGCAATAAGGCCGTTAAGAGCAAGATCTGCACCAATAGACAAATGGATCAGAAATACAATTGATATCAGACCTCACTCACCCAGTATGACCTTAATAGGAGAAGCTACCCCTAAGGATTTTGGGAAATGTCTTCATTGTGGTGGGCAAGGTTACTACAAAGGAAATTACAGGGAAAACCAAAATAATTCAAGAAGGGAGCCTGTGCTTCCTAGAATATGCAGAAGATGTGGCAAGGGTCGACACTGGTCTAGTGAATGTAGATAATAGATAAGAGATAAATGGGGTAATCCTTTATCAAAAAACACCCAAAGGGGCCTCTCGCAGGCCCCAATACAGGACAGGGATACTCCTCCATAAGAAAATTAAACACCACTGCTCTGGGAATAAACATTTAAAAAAAATCAGACAGCAAGATCAGAGCAAGTTCTATAGATAAATCAAAAACCAGGAAGGGAACAAAAAACAAATATGTTGGCAAAACTCTATAAATGATCAAAGGCCAAAGTTAAAGATAATTTTAAATAATATTGAAATTGAAGGCATGGTGGATACTGGAGCTAATGTCACAATTATTACTCCTAAATCCTGGCCCCCAGATTAACCACTTTAAGAGGTGGATATCCAATTCCCAGGAATTGGAGTTTTATCTAAAGTAAAACAAAGTGTCAGGCTTAAATGTACAGGACCAGAAGGTCAAATAGGAAAATTAAGGCCATACATGGCTGAAATAGCCATAAACTTATGAGGAAGAGATTTGTTACAACAATGGAAAACCCAGATTAACATCCCCCCAATTTCAGAGGCAAGCCAAAAACAAAACAAAAAACAAAAAACCAAAAAAACCCAAACAGATAATACTCCTGAAAGATAAGTTAAAATTATTTTAAAATGCCATAAAAAAACACTTATAGACTGTCCAGGCTGTCCATAAACAAAATACAGCAGAGGCCGTCTTTTCAACTTCATGTTGGGAAGCCACTCCTGATAAAATACCTATAGTCTTACCACTAAGGTGGTTGGCTGACCAACCTATTTATTGAACAATGGTCTAGGAGTAAGGAAAAATTAAAGGCCATAGAACATAGGTTAGGGGAATCTTTGAATCAAAATAGAGAGCCTTCAGAGCAATCCAATCTGCTATTTACAATAACACCAAAAGAGGTGGTTCCAGATGAGAAAAGTCCACAGAAGTTTGAAGATATTGCAAAATGCTAGCCCATTGAGATGCTGGAGAGAAAGTCTTCAGCTATAGGCCAACTTGGTCAGACTGGAGATTGTGTGTGTATTTTTAAGGTTCAATTACTGGATGAAGGTCTATATGCTAAAGTAGAAATGCAGATCCGGTTTAGTGTTGTCTTGGAACAAGGTCAAACAGTGGCTGGTGTGCGCCATTTTACAGAGTTTGGAGAACTGAAATGCATGAGCCATGCCATAGATTCATATTCAGAATTCCAGGGGGCTTTTTGCCTTAAATTCTGGAGAGCATGGTCCTAAGGTTACAAATTTGTTAGAGATGGTGAATGTTTTGGAGATGCCCTTGCAAATTGGGGCTGATGGTGCTTCAGCAAGTGTATCTATGAGAATCCAACAATATTTTAGACATTATAACATGAAATCCATTAATGATATAACTTATAGTCCTATAGGTCGAACAATTGTGAAAATATCTAACAGTAATTTTAAAAAGTTGGTCGTAAAACAAAAGGGAAATGTAATATCTCCCCAAGATAGATTAAATAATGATTTATCAATTTCAAAATGTTTAAATGAGGTAAGTAGAACAGCTGCTAGGACACAGTGGACTTTAGAAAGGACTGCTGAATTAGAGCAGCGGGGAATGTGTTACGCTGGGGAAGAGGTTTTGTGTATGTTAATACAGGAGAAGAGAAATTGCGGGATCCATCAAAACTAATAAAAATCAGAAATGACAGAGGAAGACCTCCTGAAGATCTTGGCCACACACAAGAGAGAAATCAAGGAGACTAAACAGAACAGGCAACATAAATTGCTGATCCCTTCACATGGGAACAACTCTGAAACTGACCGAGACATAAAAAAATGTCTCCAGCCAGAACCTGAACAATACGCAGCCAATAAATCTTTGGCTACAATAGCCTCAAATTTTATTATGTCTTTCTTTTAATTGGTATAGATAAACTAAACTGGTTGACAGTTTAGTTTCATCTTGCACATTTCATTCATTTATAATTTTAGGATTGTATAATGCTTGTGAGAAATTACCTGTTTGCAGAACAAAAGGACTAGACCACTGGGGATGCTGGATCAAACCTGACAGAATTCATCCTTCCAGCATGCTGAGATGTTGACACATCTCTTCCAACATCTTGCATGTTCCTGCATTCTGCTTGTTCCTGCCTCAACTACTTCAATTGCTATTTCTCATCAAAGCCTGCTCTCAAGAGAGCTGTGAAGAAAGCGACGAATCTCAATTGGTCCAGCATTTTAGATGGTTCCAAACAGGACTTCTCTTAAGCCTGAAAATTCTCAACATTCACAAAGACTGGGCCACAAATATTAATGCTTGATTAATTAATCATTTTCCCCAACGTTCTTTGGGCCCCTTAACAGGATTTCTGTGTTTCTGAAAAATCAGCTAAAAAAAAAAAATTCCTGAGAACAATGCCAAATTTCCTTTAAAGAGGGTTGGGTAGGTTCTTTTTGTATTCTGAGGCTATGAATGTTTATTTTCATTGGAAGATGGTTATAGGTTGTTAATGATCTTATTCAGAGAGAAAATAAGGTTAAGATATTCAGTAATGCAAGTTAATTGTTAATTAATTTATAGTAACATCAGGCACTAGTCTAATTTATCACAGGAGTATACATCCTAGTTTGACAGATAGATATGATTATATAAAGATAGGTAAGTGTTTAAAAACCTCAGAGACCTACAGACTATGGCATTTAAAAATGTCTTTATTATTTTAAAAAGTCTTTGACAGTGAGACAGGTCATCTTCTGGCAATACCCAGCCTACCTCAAAGAACATGATGAGCATCAAAGAACCTCCATATGAAGCCACCCAGGCAGAAAGAAAATGCCCTTGTTTCACGACAGGAAGAATTTGGCTAATATGGGCAAGCTTAAATGCAGGCACAGTCGACTGCCAAACTCTGCCAAGACAGGGTAAGCATGTCCTAAATAGTTCCTGCTTCATATATATGTCTGTCAAATACACTGAGCCAGAAGGATGAAGATGATGTTCCAATGTTATAGAAAGTTTTGGGTGATTGTTCAGGCAGCAAACTGTCTCTTGTCAATTTTTTATTTTTTTGGAAGCTGCTAACATGCACTTCCTATTTATTCCAGTAACTAATTTTATTCCTTCCCAAGTCTCTGGTGGGGTTACAGACCAAGTAGTTATAGTTCCACAATTAAGCTTAAGTTGTTTAGAATTTAAGAAAATTGTTTTCATATAGGCAATACCAATATGGATAAAAGTTAATTTAGGTATAGAACTTTAAACTTGTCAAAATAGAATAATCAAATACTTTCTCCTTGCCAAATGCACATGGACTAGACATTGCACATATAAATCTTACCTAATAGTTTTCATAACTGTTTTATAATTATTATTGTATTGAAAGAAAAGGAGACTTTTATTGGACTTAAAGGGGAAAATGTTGGTATAATGTTCTTGTGGAATGTGTACAATTTACCCTTGTTCATTCACATGCTGATTTCTCTATCCCACTTTCTGGTTTCAATCTGGACATTGTATTGTGATGTTTATTTTAAGCATCACCTGTCAAGTTTGACATCAAGTTTGTGGGTTCTCCGTATTGCCAATAAAACAACCAGCCAATGCTGAGCAATGGAGAGAATAGGGTGGGACATCCTGATCCATAGGGAGGAGAAGGAAGCAAGTGGGAGGAGGGTCAGAAAAGAGAAATCTGAGAGGAGAGGACCTGGGAACACCAGGAGAGATGAACTGGATCTAAGATATGACTAAAAAGCAAGTATAATGTGGGAATTCTGAATGGGAAGAAGCTATGTGGGCTTGGAGGTTTAGGATGGAATAATTATTGCCCAGTATTGTGCTCTAGGTTAATTAAATAAATCCTAGTCTCCATGTGGTGATTTGGGTATACAGCTGGTTTAGGAATAACCACTGTTTAACTAAAAGGTAAATCAACAGTAAATATTAACAATCAACAACACTTAGCTGTGAAGAAGCTTTTTAGTTTATGAAATCCCACTCTTGTCAATTGTTGGTCATAATTCCCAGGCAAATAGAGTCCTATTCAGAAAGCCTTTATCTAAACCTTTATCTTGTAAGGTAGTGCGTATGTTTTCTTCTAGCAGTTTAAAACTTCATATTGAGGTTTGGGGTCCATCTGGAGTTAGTTTTGGAATCTATAGTTATAAGGCTATAATTTCATTCTTCAGAATGTGGACCTCTATTTATTTATTTATTTATTTATTCTCACCATTTGTTGAAAATGCTGTCTCTCCTCCAATAGGTGTTTTTTGGTATCATCAAATATCAGATGGCTGTATTTCATGCACTCATGTTTGGATCTTCTATTTTGTTTTGTTGCTCCTTGTGTCTGTTTTTGTGCCATTACTATATGGTTTTTGTGCTATTTTACTATAGCTCTGTAATCTTGAGAATGGTATCTCCTCAGCATTATTTTTGCTCAGGACTGCTTCGGTGTCTGTAGCCTTTTGTAGTTCCATATGAATCTTAGGACTCCTTTTATTCCCATTTCTCTGAAGAATGTTGTGGGGTTCTTATTGAGCTTGTACTGCATCCATAAATTACCTTCAGTAGGATGGTTATTCTATAGGTTTTCACAATAATTATTTTTCTAATCTGTTAACATAGAAAAAATTTCTGTTTTCTGGTATCTTCCTCAATTGATTCAGAGATTTAAAGTTTTCATTGTAGGGGTCTTCATCTTCTTTGTTCAGTTGTTGTGGTTTGAATGAAAATGGACCTTATATGCTTATATATTTGAATATTTGGTCCCCAGTAAGTGGAACTGTTTGGGAAGGGTTAGGGGGTACGGCTTTGTTGCAAGAGGTGTGTCCCTACAAATGGGCTTTGAGGCTTTAAAAGCTCATGCCAGGCCTAGTCTCTGTCTCTCTCTGCCTGGTACTTGTGGATCAGATGTGAACTGTTTCAGCTACTGCTCCAATGCCATGATGATCATGGACTAACCCCCTGAAACTGTAAACAAGACCCCAAATAAATGTCTTCCTTTATTAGTTGCCTTGATCATGTTGCTTCTTTACAAAAATAGAATGGTAATTAAAGTCATTGTGACAGAAGTTAGTACCAGGGACTTAGGTATTGCTGTGACAGCCATCACCATTCTGTTGCTTGGAGAAATATGAAAGACTTTGGACTAGTTCTGGAATACCCTGCTGTTTGAGGTCTCACTCCACCATGTCTAGACAGCTCTCCCAAGCTTGGTGCAGAATGGAGGACTACCTTTCTCAGCAAGGGGCTTCTTTCTCTCTACCTGAATTAGACTGTCTCTAAACACAGCTCCACCTGTGAGGGAGGTCACTTAACTCACGGCCAAAATGCAGGTTCAACTTCCTTTCTCCTGATAAGAACCTGCTGCACACTAGTCTCTGGAATTCCTGGAATGTAAAGCCTTCCCTGCATCTCAAGCCCCAGCCAATAGTGCACACCTACCCTGGGAACACGCCACCCACTCTCCTGAGAACTATATAGCCTTTGTTGAACAGTCTCACCGAAGCTGCTCCCAGAGGTCAGTCATTGAGTCTGTCATACTCAAGGGCTGAGGGAGGCGTGTAGGGCGGGTCACATACTAGATAATCAGTTAAATGATGTAAGTGGGGCTTAATGGGTTGCCCTAGTAGAAGCACAGAAGACAGTAGTACTGTGAACAATAGGGGTCATGGAGGCCCAGCTCAAGCGCTTTTAGAGGGGGTCAATATTAGCAGCCAGGCTACAGACCTTTGGCAAAGATGTGGCATTTTTGTCCTGGTCCTAAAAATCTGAGGCTAACTTGAAGAGTTCCTAGCTAATGTCACTGGTGGAGGAGATTTCAAAATAACCTTTTCTGACTGTGTCACATGGTTATTAGTGACCACTCTTATGTAGAGCTTCAGTTAAAAAGAGCAAGAGGGGTGAAACAAATGCATATATAGTTTGAGGCAATAATGAGCACCAGGAAGCACAATGTTGGAGCCAAGCCTTGTGCTCAAGGAGATGTGAAGGCCTGATGATAAATGAAATAAAGGGAGTGGCACCTTCAGAAAGAAAATCCATCCAGCTGCCTGCACCCTCGGAAAGGCTGAAGGCCACTTAGAAACATGTCATCAACAGGTCCCAACTTATGCAAATGAAAGTCATGGAGGGGGCCAGGTTTCAGCCCAAGCAAGCAGAAGAACTTGGCAGCATCAGCCACAATATTATAGTTTTATCACGATATGTCACTGGGAAGAGGTGGAGAGAAAGGGGTTATGGGATCCTCTTCTGTGGTTAAGGGGACCAGGTGTGTGGTAGGGGAGTGTCTGCATGGAGACTCAGACAGGTCATCACATGAAGCTGTGAAGGTGAAATCTGAATTGGAGTCCCTAAGATGTTGGAAATACCAAAGCCATGGGATACCTTCCAAGGACAGCTGCAGGCAGGGTATGGAACCAGCCCATCAACAAAGCTGGAAGGAATGGGAGACATGAAGAGACATCTAATAAGCTTTTTGGCATCAGGCACAGAGATACAGAATTTGAAGTTTTTCCTCGTTTTGGTTTTGCTTTGGTCCAGTAGTTCCTCACAATCCCTCTTTCCTCTATTTCTGGAAAGGTAAAGTATATTCTGTGCTATTATGTTGGAAGTATATAACTTGCTTTTTGATTTTACAGGGGATACAATTAAGATTGCCTTGAGTCTCAGAAGAGACTTTGGAATCCCTCCTCCTTCCCGAGACAAGAGTTTTTCTGCATAGCCCTGGCTGTCCTGAAATTCACTGCATAGACTAGGCTAGCCTTGAACTCAGGGATCCACCTGCCTCTTCCTCCCAAGTGCTGGGAGTAAAGGCGTGTACAGCCACCACCACCCAGCTGAGACTCTGGACTTTAAAACAGTGCTGAGATGGTGAAGAACTATAGGGGCTTTTGAGTTGGACTGAATGCATTTTGCATTAGAAGTGGCTACAAGGGTATGAGGACCAGGGAATGGAATGTGGTGGTTTGAATCAGAGTGGCCTCCATAGGCTCATATATTTCATAGGTTCCCAGTTGGTGGAACTGGGTCAGGAGGTGTGGCCTCATTGGAGGGGGTATGCCACTGGGAGGAGGCTTTGAGGTTTCAAATTACTCCCACTACTGCAAACTTGTACAACAACTATGGAAATCAATATGTCAGTTTATAAAGTTGGGAATGATTTAGCTACACCACTTTTGGGCATATATCCAAAGGATGCTTCATCTCACCACAATACTTGCTCAACCATGTTCATTACAGTTCTCACAACAACCATAAACTGGAAACAACCTAGACGCCCCTCAACAGAGGAATGGATAAACAAAGTGTGGTAAATCTACACGATGGAGTATTACTCAGCTATGTAAAAAAAGACATCATGGAACTCAGAGGTAAATGGATAGAAGAAAGACATATACAGTAAGTATTCATTTATATGTGGATATAAGCTATAAAGTCAGTGATAACCCAGCACAATTGAAAGAATCACAGAGGTTAGGTATAAAGAGACTAGGATGGGCACATGGGTCTCCTTGGCCAGGGAGGTAGAATAGATTTTACAAGTGGATTGGGGGCTGGGGAATGGGAGGATCAAGTGGGGAGGGAGAAAGAAGACAGGGTTGAGGGAGGGAATTCATGGGGAGACAGCTGGAATTAATGGGCATTTGAGGGATGATATGGAAACCTACTTCAGTAGAAACTTCCTAAAATATATGAAGACAATCCTAAAGAAGTCTCGTAATAACAGGGGATACTGAGTCACGACTGGCCATCTCTTGTTACCAAATGAGGCTTTCAGTACCAGGAGTGGGTTGCATTCAATTGAGTTGTTGCCCAAGGAGGTCCTATAAAAATCACCCCCCCAAAAATCCTGGGCTGTTGCTAAGACAATGGGTTGTTCTCTGCAAACTGACAGCAAGGCCTCATTGCTGAGGACAACACCCACACAACTCACTGAACATGGAGAAATCAAGGTAGTGCCTACATAGAGCCTTCACCCTACATTCTTTTGTCTTTGGTGGGGGCCGTACTCTACAGGCTACCAAAAGAGAAACGTAGACACCAACCCAGCCTTTGACCTTCAATCTGTCCTATCTGTAAGATATGCTAGGGCAATAATGGCACAAAACTCGTGGGAGTAGCCAACCAATGTCTAATTTGACTTAAGGCCCATTCCACAAGATGGAACCCATACCCAACATGGCTTGGGTGACCAAGAACCAGAGACTAGATAACCCAGAGACCTCAGCCAAAACCTCTTCATATCCTTCTTGCCAGAGCTCAGGAAACCCTGAGGAAGAGGAGGCAAAAAGAGTGCTAAGGGCTGGAGGGGAAAGAGGACATCCGAACAAGGCCCTTTCAATCAACTAAGCAGATGCTGAAACAGGGCAGACAGGGGGGTCTGCACCAGGTTCTCTCATATATATTATAGCTTTCAGCTTAGTATTTTTTATGGGATGTCCGGGTATGTGAACAAGTGGGTCTCCGATTCTTGTGCCTACTCTTGGGGCTCTTTTCCTTCTGTTGGACCACTTGATCCAGCCTCCATGTGATGGTTTTTGTTTTACCTTATTATAATTAATTTTGTTATGATTGGTTGTTATCTCTCAGAAGCCTGTTCTTTTCCTAATGCAAGACAGAAAGGAAGTGGATCTGGAGGAGAGGGGAGGTGGGCAGGAACTGGGAGGGTAGAGGGAGGAAAAACTGTAAGCAGGACAATACTGTATTGAAAAGAACAACAAAAAGATAAAAATGAGAAAAGAAGGAAAGAAAGGGAGAAAAAGCAAAGGGAAGGCGATAAGACCTCTATTGTGTGGGCTCAGCAAAGGAAATTGCTCAAAGGTGGGAAACTCACAAAACTGGAGGAGAGGATCAGGTTAGAGTAGAAAAAAAACTAGTTTATGCAAGAGATACAGAGAGGCAGTTTGGATGTGGCTTTGTGATGAAGAGGCATAATGTGGAATCAGTGGAGTGACTTAGGAAACAAGCTGGGAACAGTGGTGCACGCCTTTAATCCCAGCACTAGGGAGGCAGGGGCAGGCAGAGCTAGGTGACCTGAGGCCAGCCAGGTTTACATAGTGAATTATTGGACAATCAAGAGTTACACAGTGAGACTGTCTTGAAAAACAAAAACAAAACAAAACAACGGGAGCAGGGTGAAAATCAGAGAAACATATGAGTAGAAGTCTTTTTGAATGGTAGCTCAAAGTAGTATGATGACGAACAACACTTTCATGGTGTACTCTTTATTTGGGTGTGACTGTCTGGTTGAGTACCAACACACGTCAGCCTATTTTATCAGCACAGTGATCTCAGGAGATAACTGCCATGGTTACTGTCAAATGCTGCCAAGGAATCTTAGCTTCAGAGAAGTTATGGAATGTCCCCAGTGTGGTCCCTTTCACTACGAGATGTTTGACTTTAACCTTCCATCTCTTTTTTAATTATTTGTCAGACTATCTCTGAAAATTAAAGTGGACTCTGAAAACATTATAAAAAAAAAAAAAAAGACTCCCACCATTTCTAGTTAGTTCTCTCTGCCTTGTGCTTATGGACCAAGATGTAAACTCTCAGCTACTGGTCTAGTTAAAAAAAAAAAAAAAAAAAAAAAAAATCCTGCTTTCATAAGTTGGCTTGGTCATGGTATTTTATCACAGCAAGAGAAACGTAGGTAGGACACTCGGAGTGTATTTAGGCTGCAATTTAAGTCACTGGCTCATCTCTGAGACAGTCTGACTCCATTGGGAGAGGCTCGAAGGTTAGGTGTGAAAAAGACACCAGGGCCCAGGCATCTCACATCTGTCCACATTGTCCCAGGGCCCATGCCAGGCTTCTGCCTCCTCTTTGTGTTGGTGGCTAGTGGATCCCTGCCAGTAAAGAGGGTGGGATTGCTTTCCTAAGGACATGAAGAACGAAATCAAGCCACCACAGGAAACAAGGCATTGGGACAAACTTCTGCTCGCCCAGGACACAGAAGTTTTGGAGGGCAAGCTAAGCTCAGCTCACAACAGGCCGGTCTGTCTTGTGATGTGGGTCCTGAAGCGCTGGGGCTACAGTGCTCATGTTCATTCAGCTGAAGGGGTCAGAGTTAGTCCAAAATGGTTCGAAAGTCTGTGCTTACCGCTGGGTCAGCTGCAGCCTCCAGGATGGCCATCGTTGCTTTTCGGAGCTTCCGGCACAGCTGTTTTTGGGCTGCAACAGAGGATGTATTCAAATTTCATTCCAAAAAAGATGATGTAGTTCCTTAGCCTGCTTGGGTCAGGTCCTGGCCATGTGTAGGCCAGGTGTAAGCAGGAGCCCCACCCAGGAACAGACCACCACCACAGAGGGCACACGAGGACATCAAGAGTGACAATATGGAAACAGGACCAAGACAGGAACCTGAGGATCCCTCCCTGGTTGTGCTTGGGACTAGGCAGGGATCAGAAGGTTCCTGAGAGTGAACCATGTTACCCCTTGGGCCTCTCCTGAGATAAGAGGCAGAGGCAGAACAGAGGAAGCAGGAAGGCAGAAGCAGGATGCTGTGGTCTAGAAGCCTAGCTCCCCCACCCAGGGCTGCCCGAGTGAGCTCCTCCTCAGGCAAATGGAGATGGCACTCATGATTAAAGGCTAGACTTCGGGGCCATTCGAAGGGAGCTCACATACCTGTCCTGAGAGGTCCCAGGAGACACTTGTAAATGACAGAATGAGCAGCCAGTTTGCGCAGGAAGGCTTGGTAGCAGAGCCAACGTACAGCTTTAGGAGGAAATGAGCCGGAGGCACCCTTTGCCTTTAGTGTCATTCCTGGGGGGAGCAGGTGGAGGCTAAAGAACCCAGCTGGCCACAGAACCCGCCTGCCCTCCAAGGAGTTCTCAACACCCTCCTGACCTGCAAGGGCCTAGGCTGGCCATACTAGCTCCCAAGTGAGGTAGGATGTCCACCCCCTCCACAGGAACGCTGGCCCCGGCCCATATGCGCACCTGCATTCTTGACCTTCAGGATGGAGTAGCCGCAGGATGCTATGTTGGAGATGATGCCCAGAAAGAATGTAGGGTTCTTCTTTACACGCTGGTCAAAGGGAAGCTGAAGCACACATGCATGGAATCTGGGCAGGAGCCACAGTGGTGGGGAAGGGTAAGTATGAGCATGCATGTACACAAGAGCAAGCATACATCTCAATTGTATACTCATGTGCACTGAATCATGTAACTGCACATACAAATGAGCTTAAAACTACATGTGGAATACATAAGCATGTGTGTGTGCATGCATGCCTTTATACACGTATACTGCATGTAACTAGTCCCTTCCCAGCTGCCCCATGCGCTGTCACCTCATGTCACATCCAAGGGTAGACTGCCTGACAGGGAAATTGTGCCCGTCTTCCATAGCAGAAGCTCTTCCCCATACTTGGCCCCAGCGACCAGGGTTTGGCTCAGTTAGGAGGCAGCCAGATCCACAGTGGCGTACAGTTGACCTGTGGTGGTCAGCACTACCAACTCCAGGCAGAATGATGGCATCTGTAGGGCACTAGTCAGGGAGAAGCCAATCCTATCCCTACAGGAAACCTCAGCAGAAAAGACCTGTGCTGTGTCCCTATGGTGACGTAGAGAAGTGACTGCAATGAATGACACAGCCTAACAAACCTGACTGAAGGTGGAGACATTCTGCTACTTGGAAACTGGGAATGGACCCCATTGAGCGACCAGCCTCAGCTCTCAGGACCACCCAGAGATCAGAATGTTCCAGAAGCACAAGCCAGTGTGGGAGGGGCACCATGACGTCCAGGCTGTTTTCAGCTGTGTCCTTGTTGTGCCTTCTGAGGTGCTTTCTTGAGGGGCTCTTTACCCTGTCCTGTCTCAAGACAGCCAACCACAGGCTCTGGTCAGCACATAAGGTCACATTCTCCCAGCACAGGGAGACCAGAAGAGGTTCTCACCTTACACACCTGAATGCTCCTTTTTCCTAACCTTACTTCAGCATGCCTCCCAATTAAGCGTAGCACCTAGCCAGCTCTGCCTTGAGCTTGAAGGCCCCAGCTGACAGCAGGGCTGGCATTTCTGGCCTGTGCCTCCCTCTAGTGGTGGCACAGCCCACAACTCACCTGTAGGCCTGAAGCAGGAAGATCTTGTACACATTGATGCAGACTGTCTGAAGGCAGTTCACCTGGAGTCCCAGGGAGAGAGAACCATGAGCAATGTCCCTGGGATCACACGCAAACACTTTCTGTGTTGTTGTCAAATGGGATAAGAAAGCCACTTATGTGGGAAACCCAGGAAATTGAGCCAGGCCCCCATGCATCATGGAAAGGAGAGGAAGCAGGAGAGAGCAGAAGCCAAAGGCCACCACAGTGGCCTCTCTTGAGAGACTCAGCAGCCATGGCCTGAGAGCCCAAGGCCAGAGCCAGAATCCAGGAAACCTATCTCTCTGTGGGGCCAAATGACAATACCAGAAAGTGATGGAGATGAGCAGGGTGACTGCTCAGGGGTCCTCAGTATACATTCACATTTCTCCATGTTCCTCACACACATTTCTTACACCTGGACACACATATGCATATACAGAGTAGGACAAGGGTTCAACAGATGCGGTGGCTGCCATTTGCTTACCTGCAAGTCTACAAACAGACCGTGACACTTCAGCCGCAAAACTGCCAAAAGCTTGCATCGCATGTTCCTCCCAGCCTTGGAGACCCGCTGGAAGGTCAGGCTGGTTTTAATTGATGTCCGGGCGTACCTGCAGCACAAACGTATCCTACCTGTGTGATTCCCTCACTAACCTCTGACCTGAGAGGCCAGCATCAGTGCTCTTCCACCTCCTGTCCCTCTCCATCATGCACCGAGGGCTTAGATGTGGCTGGACCATCACACATGGGACACATCAAGCTCTGGTACATGCTCACAGAACCACCTGAAGCCCTGGACAACCAAACCCAACTGAATGGAGTGAGCAGCATCCATTTTATCCAGGTTTGGGCTCACCAGACATCTTTGTTCATCAGTGGCAAATAAGAGGTATGAGAGTTCAGTTCAGAAAGATGAATCACTGGGAAATCACAAAGCCCTGGGCTTCTTCTAGAGGCTGCGGTGTGAGCACCTTCCCAGCACAGGGCTGTGAGTGCAGCAGAAAACTACCTCCAGGCAGATGTCTGTGGTGGCGTCAAACCACCTGGAGACTGTAGGATGCTTCTGGGTCATCTTGGGAAGACAGATGGGACAAGAGCAGGGCAGAGGTAAGTGGGGGGGGGTGGCTTCCTGTCACCCAGTGACCTTGTATCATCCTCAAAGATGAATACAGTTGATAGGCACAGTTCCCTTTTAAGTTTCTTTCTTTCAAAAAAGTTTTTTTTTTTTAAATGCGTGTGTGAATGCATGCCTGTGTGTGTGGGTGGAGGCCAGAGGAAGGGCTGTACTACTTTATCACATTCCCGCCATTCCCTTGAGACAAGCAAGGTCTCTCACTGAACCTGGAGCTAGGCCCTGTGATCAACTTTTCTCCATCTCTACCTACAGTGTTGTGGATACATGTATACACCCTCGCTTTTTATGTGGGTTTCGGGGTTTTGAACTCAGATCCTCATTCTTGCATAGAAAGCACTTTTAACCCAAGTCCCCTCCCTCCAGCCCTAGTCATACCTCTATACATCTGCACTTTATAGTGTTAAAACGGGGTTTCTGTCACTAAATATTGTTTGAAAGTGTAATGTCTATAGACTAATAAGTCTGCTTCTTGTGAACGGCAGCATCTTCTATGCCACTGCTTAGGTCAATGGGCAAGACAAACCTGCCTTACCATTTCTAAATGCTCCAGTAAAATCTCTGGTTCTCTCTCTCTCTCTCTCTCTCTCCCTCTCCCTCTCTCCAGGATAGATAGGAAGACATGGACTTACTAGGAAAAATGAATGGGTTTCCTAAGGACTGAAGTACCAGCAAGTGTCACTTTCTAGATATGCGGCCCTAGCCGACCCGACTCGGGCCTATGTGGCTATGTGTAGAGCCTCAGCATGCACACATCCTGAAGACCCGCTGCACAATTCTGGGAGACACAGCTATCGACACGTCAGTCAACTCCTGTCACGCTTTGCATGTGAGCTGTGCTGTGGGGAGAAACAACTCCTACCATTACGTTTTTCCCATTAGGACTTTGCTAGTCACTGTGGCTGACCTCCAGACACATTGTCCCTGGGTCAGACAAAAGGATTCTCAGCTCAGCTGAGTGTACCCACACTGCAGCCTCAGAGGCTGAGCTCACAGCGACTCCGAAGCAGGAACCTGTCCAGGGAATGCCTGGCTTCCCATAAGGGTGCTGTTCTCAGGTTCTAGCCATGTGTCTAGAGGGAAAATACTTTTTGGAATGCTTTACCCACTACTCAGTGACACAGAAGGCTGATGGGGGCTGGAGCCAGGGACTTTATCCTCAAAAGGGCTGGACCCTCCTGGGGAATGGAGCAGGTAAGTTGATATGTTCAGCAGCAAGGTGGGGGCTGGAGCAGCAAAAATGGGTCTAGGAGGCAGAGGATGAAGCCAAGAAATCAGAGCTGAATTGTAGGGACTGGCCCAGTTCAGCATACAAAGGCAGGGAGGCTGAGGAGCATGGGCCTGTGCTGACAGAAATGGTGTAGATGAGGCATGGCACAGATGGCTTCTCTGCACCTGGCTCTTCCCTTACAACGTCAACTTCCAAAGAGCACGATGTACGGAGAGTTTGGATCTACGCTCAGAACAGACAGCTGTCAGTGTGAGGACAGGTCTGTCAGTCTCCCACCACAATGTTGGAATTCTCACACTTTTTACTCAGAAAAGAAAATGGTCCAGGTCTTTTCACCCATGTCTGTCTCATATTGGAGGAGGGCCTCGGCTCCATGGTCTCCAGGAGAGATGGGACAAGGCTGAAGACTCATGGTCTCCAGCATTTCAGGCCTCCTAGTTGTGTCTAGAAGGAAACAGAATGGCATATCCCACAGCACCATCTGCTCCCCTGAGTCCATGGCTCCTCAGGGTTCTTACCCGGAGTAGTCACACAACACCTCCAGAGTCTGAGTGTCCAGCAGTAAGCCACACCAGGGAAACAGGCAGTGAGCGGGCAGCTGATGAGGGGCCGCACCACCCAGGTCACCCGTCTCCACAGGGAAGTTCACCATGGTCTTCTGCAAGTTTATCATGCAGCCGTACTCAGGAATGCCACGGACTAAGGCCCTGAATAGGAGAAGGAACATCTGTTATGGGAGCCTGGGAACACTCAAAACATGCCACAAAAATTCCCAGGCGTGTCCTGGGACCAGAGAGTGGGTCCTTGTGGGAACTCTGATGGAACATCTGACAGTCTTGCTCTGGTCTGTGACTTAGCCCATTTTCTGTGTCAGCAATGGAGCAATAAGGCCAGCTCAGAACAAAATGGCCAGGCCTTAGACAAGTAGGAAGGTTCACATGACTCTGTGGGCCATATCTTAGCATCCACGAAGGAAGGCATCCTCTCCCTCTTACCCCAAAGCCTGTTTTCTTGTAGCTGCTTTGCGATGCTTGTGGATGTGGATTGCTTCCCCAACGAGCAAAGGCTAAACAGACTGCTTGCCTGTGGGACAGACCTCCCCGGTGAGCTGAAAGCAGACGTGCACCCTCTCCCAAGGTGAACCTGGATGGCGGTCTGGCTCCTGTACCACGGGTGTGGCCACTCAATGCCCCACTTCCTGTGTACTCTCCATCCTTGTTACCGGTCAGGCCCTGTAATTGGCCTGGCCAGTTTCCTACAGGAGTTCATGGACAGACCCACCCAGCAGCCCCCTCTCCTGGTGACCTGACATTTACCAGAGCCACTTCCCTGATAAAGTCTTAGGGTCAAAACTGACTTTTTGGGGATTCTGTCCCCAGTGGCTGCTGCCTACGGGCCATGAGGCTCCCAACTGCTCCAGGTGTGGTGGGGCCATCACCGGGGCTGGCTCTGCAGACCTTGACATGTGTGTCCTACTGGACACCAGGACACTATGTACAAGCAGAGGCAGTCTGCAGAGTACTGCTGGGTGGATCTGGAACTAGACAGCATGTAGTGGACACTGGCAACACCAACACCCCAGCGGTGACAATTTCTGAGGGCTCAGTTTAATTAACCGCTTTTAGGTTTCTCCTCTCTTGCCAGTTATCCTACAAACTTCACAGTGCCTGAGGGGCCATCCTCTATAATATCTGATCTGAGGGAGCAAATTGCAGTACCCAAGGAACCTCAATCTCTGTTCCCTGCTCTGAAGCTGGGCCGCAGTACCCAATTCTAGCTTGAGCCATAAAAATTAACTTTACAACCAATATGCCAATAACCTCAGCCTAACCTCTACATAAACTATAAACAGAGTCTAGAATACACACTATATCCCATTAGTATGACTATTGTGCAAGACAAAAAAAAAAAAAAAAAAAAAAGACCACTCCTGATGTAACAGCCATGACTCAAAACACAATCAGTAAGTCCAAATTCTCTAGTCTTCTACTAGCAACCACATAAAGAGAAGCTACCCCACAGAGCCATGGAGCTGTTCCCCCATTGCACATTCTTCATGGTGTGACGCCAAGCCTCCAAGCTGTCAGGAACGGCTGTGCTCAGGGACAGGACGTCTCCCAGAAGGGCACTGTGCCTCCGGCCTCAGCAGATAGCCCTTGAGTGGGCTCCGCTGGGAGGCATGGGAATTACTGCCTGCTGTCCTGTCTGGGGACTTTCCAAATGCTGGCACTGACTTGGTCTCTCGCCACACTGTGTCCTCAGTGAGACAAGCTGGACCAACCGTGGGTGCCATGCTTTCTTCTGTGGTGTTACAGGTGTCCCAAGCCTGGCTGCCCAGGTGAGGTGCCCCTGCCACTTTGTAGAGATGCTGCCAGGTCTTGGGATCCAGGCGCACAAAATTACTTAATAATTAAATGTGCTGCCTCCGCCATACATACGTCATACAGCAGAAACCCGGGCATGATGGTCCTTACCTGAGGAAGGCTTTTGCCTGGACCAGGTGAGGTGTCACCAACAGAAAGTCATCAACAAAACGTAAAAGCAGCCTAAAATGAGACATAGTGATAGGCTTCACAAAGCATCCACCTGTAAGGGATCCTGCCCAAAACATTTTAAATATCAGAATACACATAGACAAAAAAAAAAAAAAAAAAAAAAAAAAAAAAAAAAAAAAAAAAGGCGATGTTTCAAGATAAATGACAGCTTTACTGTCTTCCTAACAGAAATGGGTCTGGGCTACTTCACAGCTTTTCGTGAAGTGAGACAACGGCTGTCACACCTTGAACATAAAGAACCGTGACACGCACTCAGTAAGCTGGAAACATGAAGCGTGCAGATATGCCAACTCATGGCGTGGCCCCTTGGAGTGGTAAAAGGAAGCATTTACCCATCTTGCTGCACCTCGGCAAACAGCTTGTTCTCCATGTCACCAAAACACAGACTGCAGAGCAGGGTGGACAGGCTGGAGCCCTGGGGGATGCCCTGGCACTGGACGTAGCACCTGGAGGGGTAGGCAGGGTCAGACGCAGCAGCCATGGTAGGCCTCACAGTCATATTTGACATACATACATACATAGACATACATGAATAAACAGAAACCATTCTGTGAACATTCTTGCAGCCACACAGACAGTGGTGTCTACTATTTTCAGTTGCCAAGACCTACAGAGACACCAAATTAAGTACCACCCTTATCTCTGCCATGTCTGCTCTCACTACAGCCTGGCATGGCGGGGGCTACATCCCTGTTCACTGACTCCAGGGCTTTTTAAAATTTTAAACAAGAATGACAAGCAGTCAGGCTCTTGAACTGAACATTTACCTGAGACAATCAGTAACAGATTATTAACGAAAGAGCATTTCGGGTAACAGCCACGTGACAATGTTAGTGCCTTCTCCTCAGAGAACATGATGGCATCAAAGAGCTATGCGGGTGCTGGCAGGGGTGGCTGTCATTGGACGGTTGGGACAGAAACTCACACAGGGAACCCATATGTGAGACAGTAGGCATGAGTTGACCTCCAACTGACCCCTCGCACTGGCTCAGACCCCGTCTGCTAGAGAACTGTCAGGAAGCTCTCTAGGCACTGTGCACATGGATCTGACTTTTAGGTGTATCAAGCTCACCCGCATGAGAACTAGGGGAAGTTCCCTGTCACGTGAATGAAGGTGCTCGAATCTGTGCTTAGTACTTGCTCAGTACTACTGGGACTCAGGAGCACCCTTTGCTGTGTTTGTCAAAATGCACTCTGTTGTACACTTGTGGTCTCCCACCATGCACACTCAACATTGCCAACTATATCCTAACACATGTTAGATATTTCTTGCCCTGCCTTACTCATCTCTGATAACCCTGGGTGTGAGCCTGGAATTCCATTCTGCATTGGCGTGAATTGTGGGCTCCTGTCACCCCAGCAAAAAGGAGCCCAGTACATAACCATTGTTCCAGTTTCCAGGTGGGGACCCTGGGTACAGAAGGGCAACCAAATGCTCAAGTGCTCGTCCTTACATCTGCTCGGATGCACGAAACACGAATCTGCGGGCTGGTAGGCTGTTAGGCAGCTCCAGCACGGAGCCAGTCTGGGCTTTTTTCACCACAGCAGTGCTTTTTAAAGGGTGCCTTGTCTGGCTTGTAACTCATTGGGGTCTGGGGGTGGAAAGGGAAGGACCCCGCCACGGGCACTGTACTCTCTTCTTTGTTGCTGCCTGTGTCCCATGCCTGGCTGCACAGGCGAGGGGTCCTTGCCGCTTTGTCAAGACACATACAATTATTAACTTCACTGGGGCCATGCTTAGCCAGGGGCTCCCAAGGCCTCATGGGTAGGCAGCTCTGTAGCCCAGAAGCCAGCAGAAGGGCAAGAAAATTCTACAGAGGGGAGCGGGGAGAAAGGAATGAGGCAGAGACAGCAAGTCAGATAAAATTTTAAGTGCTGTAGCCAGTTAGCAGGCACCCTGTTCAGCAGTCAGGATGGCCTCTGCCCACCCTCTGACCAGCTGTCCCATGCCTGTGCCCACCTGCCACCAATCTTCACGACACTGTTATGCACAAAATGCAGGAAGAAGTCATACAGGCTGCTGCTGGCCTCGTTCAGAGAGACGCTCTAGAAAAGCAGACACATGGAGGCAGATATATGAGGATGCCGAATGTTGCAGCAGGTCGCCACCAGATGTCCCCTTAGGACCAAGCGTTCACGGGAAGGTCGGGGTGGGACCAGGGTCAAGTATCCCTGTATGGCCAGGTTGAATCTGACTCAAGGCGACAGGGTATGTGACTTACAAAGAAGTGATGCAACCTTTTCTGTCCCCACAGCACTATGTCTAAAACCTTGGAATTGACACAGTTCCCCGATGAAAAGAAAACCATCTCAGCGAGCATGGCTGCCCCAAGAGTAGAATACCTATCAAAGCAGGATCTGTAGACCCACTAACTTGTGGGAGGAGCTCTTCTGTGTGTGGCTTATGGAAACACAGCTTCTGACCTAATGGGCCAAGATGGGAATCATAGATCAAGTCCAACTTGTCCATCACGAGCAAGCGAACTGTCCTATGGTCTCAAGGTCAAAAGTGAGGGAGAAGCTTTATTTTTACCAGCTCACTAACAGATGAGCTGGAGTATGGGAGACAAGAGGGTAGAAAGGGCACTTCAAAGCAAGAGTCTTAGCTTGCCCACCTAAGCAGCTATTGGGGTGGCATTGGTCATGTCATGAGGAGAGTTACCAGGAGGAGCAGCCTTGGTCATGGGCCCCTCTACCAAGGAGCATGTTGGTCACATTTCTGCACTTAAGCAAGTAGCCAGGTAGGGGTGGAAAGCTCCCACCAGGCGAGACTCATTAATGGGAACCCCGAGGACCTGTTCGACGACAATGGAGTTCCTCAGTGCGCTGGCATGTGGGTCTTGCAGATGCTTCACAAACTGGCCCATGTACGGCTGGAGGTCAGAGAGTGTGGAGACCTGCAGCAAAGAAAAGGTGAACACTGGAGGGGAACCAGAGGTGCGCGTGGTTTTCCGGCCAGGACAGCCACAGCACAGCTCGACTCGGGACCATTCCATGGCAGACACTTGTATGGGAAAGCGAACCTAGCACCCCAGCAGGAAGTGGACCAGCAGGCTTTACCACAGCCAGCTTTCCTCAGGTCAGGCACCTCCATAATTGTGGTCACCAATGATCGCAACACAAGTAGCACCCTGATTTCTCCAGAGAGACAGAGTGCAGACAGGAGGATGAGGAAAAGCTGACAGGGGATGGCTCCTTCATCTCCAGCAACAGACTCACTAGGATGGCTGCTTTTTCTCAAAGTGGCCACCAAGACCCCATGGCTCCATGACAGGGTGTCACTAGAAGGAACACAAGACCATCTACAGACAGTACCAGAACAATTCTAAGCACGGCAGGTGTGAGGCATCCAGAGACATGAACACTGTCTGGGCACCCTCAGACTTACAATTCTTCTATTCATTTTCATATGCTGAGATCACACATTGGCTTTGAACTTTAAAGTCTCTGATGTCAGGCTGCATGTGTGAATATGTATTATACATACCTATGAATCTATAATGAAACTCATTAAACAAAAATCCCATGTGCCAAGTGGGTTTGCTGTAGCTCCAGGAACAAAGTCACTGAAGTAGTTAAAGAGAAAGAAAAGAGTAGCAAGATACATAGAAAATGCCCACATTTTCAAAATAATTAAGTAACATGCTTCTAAGTGACCAAAAGGTTATCAAAAATTGCAATAAATAAATAAGTGAAGATTTTGAACAGAATGATACTGAACTGGCAACACGCCAGAATGAGTACGGCCCTCCTGAGGGCTCTCAGTGAGAAATGTGTAACTTCAGGTGTTTACTTGTGGCTGGTGTGTCAATGGCTCAGCAAGAAAAGACACTGATGGCCAAACCTAGTGACTTAAGTTCAATCCCCAGAATCCACATGGCAGATGGAGAAAACGAACTCCTGTATGTTGTCCTCTAGCCTCTTCACAGGTACCACGGTGGCTGCTCTGGCCAGAGCAGGGAAGGACTCTCCTGTAGTGGCACAGATATGCCCTTGGTGTGGAAGCCACATGGCCAATGCACATATTCATACACGTAAAAGGTTTGCCTGTGAGCCTTCTACGTGCTACCTCAGCAAGAAGCGAAGGAAGTCACCTTGCACCTCTCCCAGGCCTAAGTGCAAACTCTTCTACCTTTAAACCTGTAGGCCCCACCTGCCTGCTGAGGAGGACATTGTACCTATAAATCATTAGGTGGCCCCAGAGCATGGGGGGGTAGCTGCAAGTATCTCTTGGAAGGGGAAGCTCCACTGGGGTCCTGTAGAGGGAGAGGCAGGCTGGGTCACACAAATGACCACTGGAACCATGGATACCCCTGTCACAGACATGCACCTATCACAGGCATGCCTGTGCCACTAACATGCTTGTGGCACAAACTAGAGTCCACTATGGTTTTACCTGTCTCCTGAAGGACTTGTGGATTTGTCCCTGACTGTCTCTCTGGACCACTGCGTACTGGCGGATACAGTACGTGTTTTCTGGGTGTCTGATCATATTGGCAATCATCTCCACAAGCTTGTCCTTGGGGATGGCGTCGTACGCCCCAGTCACGTCCGCCTGTAGAATACATGTAAGTACTACTAAGTGTGGTTGGGTCCAGGGTCAGCGGGTCCTGCTGGTTCTGTCCTTGGTGCCTGGGTTCCCACCTGCCTTTAGCAAGCCTGTAGGAGACAGAGAGATGCAGGGGAGGGATACTCCATGCTACTGTACCCACAGGACAAAGGACACTGGGGCCTAGCGGGCCTCCATTCCTCTCTCTAGCCCATTACCCCAGACTGAGGACCCCAGGACCAGGAAAGCCTGCATTCTCCTTTGAAGAGCCCCAGGGCCTACAAGGGCCCCTGGCTAACCCAGACACTGAAGCATCAGGGTCCTTGTCCTAGAATCAGGCTTGGCTACTTCTCTGAGTGAGACGCAGCATCTAGTGGGATTCTCCACGGGGTGGAGCCCAGAGGTGTTGGAGTGTATTGTCCAATGAAACCGTAGAGAGCTCAAGGATGTCCTGGGAGCTGTTATGCCAGAAAAATGGGGTCCTCCCGATCCTGAGAGAACTGGAGACCTTGGCATTTTTGGCCTATATATGGTAGCAGGCCAACACTCCCAAACACCAGCTTGAGCCTGCCAACAGGGTCACCCAGTGTTGGCTACTGCAAAGAGGTCCCTAGAGCCCAGAGCATGAGAACAAACGTGACAGCCAGGAGTCCAAATGACCACCTTGACAAAGTACATCCTGGGGGCCACGTCCAGAGAGCGCACACGCAACACGAAGGTCCGCCAGGTCCTGTGGATGTCATTCATGCCCAGGACAGACGCTCCCATGAGGTTAGGATGCTTTGTCCGTTCATAGTTGAGCACACTGAACAGTGTGTTGAGACGCTGGGTGAAATGCTGGGCCTGGGGCCAAGGCCACGGAAGACACATTAGAACGGGACCAGGCAGACTGTCCCAGACCACCCTGAGTTCTCAGAATATACTCCTGGAGCTCAGCCCAGAGCCAGAGTCTCAGAAGACCTGTCCCACTGAGTCAACCCTCCCCCAACCCACTCTAACCTGTTCTCACCCATTACGGGGGGTGGGGGGTGGGGCAGCGTTTTCTAGGGGCCTGCCCACCGGGTTGGGGTCAGGTTCACCTTCACTCACAAAGGTCCTCCAGCAAGCTGAGGCACCAGTAGCTTCACTCTGTTCTCTGGGGCATTACTGACGACTACACGGGCACTGAGAGGGGCCAGAGCTATCACTGACATCTGGCTATGGGGTGGGAGGCGGCTGTGCCCTGGGTATTCTGCCCCCTGGCATGAAGGCCATATAATGCCTACACTACCTGGCAGGATCCCTGAGCTATCTCCAGGGTTTGTGTCCCAAGCCCTCTGGCTCTTGAGACCATCTCCCATTTCTCAGGCCTTTCCACATGCTGGATTTTTGGACTCAGAAACCACCAGTTCCTCCGCCTCCCTCTTCTGTCTGTCTAGGGCTCAGGACTTCATGAGCCCTGTGAACTCAGAGTATAGACTCAACCGGCTGTACAGGGGCCAAGCTCAGTCACCTGCTTCTTTCTGCCAAAGGCTCCAGTACCCATGCTATAGCTCATGTTCACAACCGGCCGGAGACCACTGGGCTTGGGGATGAAGCGCAGTCTGCAGATGGGCATGGTTGGCCAGGCCTCCTGACGCTGCCTGACCTCCTCGTGCGACAGCTCCCGCAGCTGCACTCTCTCAAGGTGTTGCCTGTTGCAAAGAGTATTGCTGTGGAGTTATGACACAAGTGAGACACACCCTATCAGGGTGGTTGGGAACTTGGGGTACTTGACACACAGTCATGCTATAGTACATCCAGGACCATAGCAACCCACACCAACAAGGCACCCCACAGAAGTGTCCAGGCAGGGATCATGACATGTAGTGTGTGTTGGCTCCTGGGACATTTGGCCCTATTGTCTGCCCTTGCTGTTCCTTTCTTGGAGGTCCCATTGGCCAGAGCACTTTTGAAGTAATATGCTGCACTCTTTAGATCTACTGGCTTAGACACAGGTGTGAAAGCAGAGAGAGTCCCTGCCCACCCCAAGGCATAAGTGTGCCAAAATGCTCAGGAAGCCCTGTACTGGCAGTTAAAGATCCCCACAATGGAGGCTGTGCGATACATAGCTAGGGCTGGACTCCAAGAAAGTTTAACATGGAGCTGGGTGGTGGTGGCACACAAATTTAATCCCAGCACTTGGGAGGCAGAGGCAGATAGATCTCAGGGAGTTCAAGACCAGCCTGGTCTATGAAGCTAGTTTCAGGATAGCCAGGGCTACAAAGAGAAGCCTTGTCTTGAAAAACAAACAAACAAACAAACAAACAAACAGAAAGTTGACATTGTAGTCTAGCCTCTGCAGGTCTTGCCTGGCCTTTCTTCTGCCTCCTCAGCTTGGCCTAGGACAGCAAACCCTAGCTCAATCAGCATTGAACCTCAGCCACTCATAGTCCTGCCAGCTTTCTAGGTGGACCCTGTGGTTCCCCACAGAAGGGGCTCCTCACAGGCACTTCCTTCAGGGATGGACATGAGGCGGGACCCATCTGACCCATGTACCAAACAGGCAACAGCTCTGCTCCTGCTGTGTATGATTCCTACTTTAGGGGTCCGATAGATGGTGCAGCCCCAAGTTATGATTTCACAGGCAAGAAAGCAGGATCTAGTCCATGACCACATAGATTCTGCACCCTCAAGGTCCATGGTCAGGCCAGCAGGTGCCACACACTGCTGGAGTCAGTGCCTCTGTGACACTAATAGCTGAGAGACGCCGTGTGGTACCTGACGCCGATGCTCTGCAGCTTGCTCCATACATTCTTACGGTAGAAGAACAGCCGGTTCTTTTGGAATGTGGTCTCGGTGATGTAGAAGAATGATCTGAGCAGCTCTACCACATAGGTGTCCATCAGCCAGAACAGGAACATTGCCAGGGTCCTCTCCCTCAGACGGTGCTCTGAGGCTGGGATACAGTTGTTCCCTGAAAGGAACAACACCCTTGACTCACCCCAGTCCCATAATGTCCAGCAGAGAACTCATGGGAATCCAGAGCCCAGGAGGTGTTGCCCTGGTCATGCTGGGCTCTAATAAAATACTTTAATAAACCAGCGTAACTTGTGTGTGTGTGTGTTTAGTATGTTGTAAACTAAAGTTCCCTGACAAAGCCTTGGGGTGATGGGATCCTGCAATCCTACTGACTAGAGATGAGATGCTGCTGGCTGACAGCAAAATGCTCCTGAGCCATCTTTCATCCCTCAACAGGCATTCACTACCAACCTCAGAGTCTGCCAAAGAGCCTTTGTGACTCCACTGATTCTTTTGGGATGGGTTGACCCAGCAAACCCTCAATTCCACCAACTCTAAAGCTAAGGATGTCTTTAGATAGGGTTAGGGAGATGGCTCAGGTGGTAAAGTGCTTGCTGGAGAGATGGAAAAACCAAGTTCAATTGTCAGAACCCATGTTTTAAAAGGCAGGAGTGGCGTGGCGACAGTGCCTTGCAAAGGAGGCAAAGATAGGTGGATCATCACTGAGCCAGCAAGTTCCAGGGGATTAAAGAAGATACCTGATGTCAACCTCCGACCTGCGCACACAGGCACAGGCAAGCCTCAGTGGGTGCTGGTGTTATACTACTGGGTCATACACTAACTGCCACTGAGCAGGGCAGAGCAAAGCGCAGGCTGCTCTCACTGCCATACTGAACATCTGGGTCCCACGCACCATGACAGCTGTCCTCCCTAGGACCTCTGAAGATCACTCTGTGTAGCTCCAGAGGTCACAGAGGCCTCTTTACCCACATAATGCTGGGTTTACCAGCTGTGAGGAATCTAAAGGAAACTTGTGGAGGAGAAGGGGAATCCTAGAAGGAGGCATAAGCCAGAAGACAGAATGAACAAAGAAAGAAGGAAACAGCGCTGGAGAGGTAGCTCAGTGGTTAAGAGCATCAGCTGCTCTTGCAGAGGTTCTCATTGTTTCTCAGCTTCCACGTGGTAGCTCACACCTCCTGTAACTCCAGCTCCAGTCTGGGCAGCTCCAGCACTAGGCATGTGCAAATGGCCTGGAAGAATGGAACTAAATATGCAGTGATCTTAAAAACAAGAATGATGTTTAACTTGGGAATAGAGAGACCGAAGGCAGAACTAAATCAGCAGAAAGACAGGAAGTTAGTGTTGATCAGATTCCAAACCTTACAGCTCAAATGTTAATGGGCTGTTCGAAAAGGAACGGTGCACAAAACTTCTTACTACTCCAAATTAAAACGGATGAATCATGGTCTACAGAGCAAGTTCCAGGACAGCCTGAGCTACACAGAGGAACGCTGCCTCGAAAAACCAACCCAAACAACCAGCCCAACCCAACCCAACAGAATGAAAACATGTGCACTTTACGATTATTCAGATACTCAGAGAGCAACACACCAGGGGTGCAGCAAGAAATGAGAGCAAAACAGCTGAGGGAATGTCTCAGTGGTTAAGATACTGGCTGCTTTTTCAGAGGACTGGGATTTGATTCCCAGCACCCACATGGTAGCTCTCAAAACTCCAGTTCAAGGGGATCCAGTGCTTTCTTCTGGCTTCTGCAGGTACTAGGCATGCAAGTGGTGTACACACGCACACACACACACACACACACAAGCAAAATACCCATACACATAAAAATTTCAAAACTAATGAAAACTAACTGGAAATAACAGAAGCAGCATATTCAGACACATTTCTTGTAGAGAGAGAGAAAGAAAGAAAAGAAAAAAGAAAACAAGTTTAAGTTTTTCAGCTAGGTGACAACTGTCAAGCTGGCATGACAATACATAAAAAATTCAATTGTGTGCTGTGGAAAGATTCCTCTAAACCATAAGAATGTGAAAAGTTTAAAAGCAAAATGCAAAGGAAGGAAAAACAAACAAACAAAAAGAGGCATAGCAGGGAAACACTGAAAGCCAGCTGAGCTCAGTCAGTTTGAGCAGAGATTCACCTGCCTCCAGAGTGTTAGAATTACAAGTGTGAGCCACGACTGCCCGGGTGGGCATGTTTTTGTTTTTGTTTTATTTTCTTTTGTTTGAGACAGATTTTCTCTGTGTAACAAAGCCCTGGCTGTCCTGCACTCGCTTTGTAGACAAGGCTGACCTCGAACTCAGAGATCTGCCTGCCTCTGCCTCCTGAGTGCTGGGACTAAAGGCATGAGCCACCACCACCCAGTCAGGTTTGTATTTTTAAAGGCTCACTTTGGAGCTCCCCAACATCATCCACAGTGGGCAAACACAGCTGTACCCTCTTTTCCCCATGAGTTGTCAATACCCTAGGAGTTTGGGAAAGGGGAAAGCAGAGTAGGGAGTTTAGTCTCTTCCATGCATGCACAGGTTAATAACAGGAGGGCTGGCTGAAAGGAAGGGGACCAAGTGGTAGCTATGGTAGGCCAACCTCAACATTAAACCCAGAACACCAGGCAAGAGAGGGCACAGGAGTCCAGGCTCTGTACCCTCCCAAGTAACCCAAACAGACCCCTTTTATGCAACAGGACTCATTCTCTTTTCTCTGGTCCCTTCTCATACTTAAGATGGGACAGGGATCTTCACTGCAGGAAGTAATCTTTTCATTTATTTCTCCTCCCTCCACCCTACCCTTCCTGGACCAAGTAGCTGCACCATTATAGCTTAAGCACACATCTGCACACTGGGTGAACCAGAAGAACCTTTGAAACTGAGGAGCCCTTGTTCCCACAAGGACAAAGGGTTCCCGTGCGGACCTGCCGTTGTTATCAGGGAGGCACTGTTCCACAGGGGAATTATGAATGACCTGCAGGAGCGGCCACTGGAGTTTCTAGATCCTCTCTTCTGACCAGGTGCCAGTGTTTCTACCCACGATGCATCCCCTGTGCTCACCTGTTCACTGCAATGGCCCCAGCACTGAGAACCCCCGCCCCAGGACTTGGACAACAGTCTCAGTCTGCGCAAGCTGGGCTGGAGGAAGCTTGGAATCAGAGTCATCAGATGGGACTTACCCAGCCACTGATAGCATAAAGCCACCGCACCACTGAGGACTTGGGCTCCTGCCACCCACTGTCTCCCTTTTCCAGACCCCTGCTGCCTTCAGCTGGAGACGGGCCACACTCACCTGGGCTGCTGCGAAGCCAGGTGCAGTCCTCCACTTTCATCTTCCACATCAGCTCCTGTAGCGAGAGCTTTTCATACTTCCCCAGGGAGATGAACTGCTTCACGTTCTTCAAGAAGCGGCGCTCATTGTGCCTGGTACCCCAGAGACCCGCAGGCACTAGCTTGCGGAGACAGGCCCGCAGGAAGCTGTACACCTGCCAGGGGCTGCTGTGTAGTCGGAGCAAATCCATGAGGTGCTGAGGGCTGGTGCTCAAGGTATCTGCCACCTGGTGAGCTGCTGTCCGGAACCTACAATGTGACCTGAGCAGTCGGACATACGGGCACCTTGCATGGTTCACAAGCAGCTGCTGGAATAGGGGCCTCATCTGCCAGTATCGCCGAGATAGGCGGCGTGTCCCGCTGAGTGGTCCTGACGTCCTAGGCCTCAAGCCTAGAAAGATGATCTCCACCAGTCTCCTGGCTCCAGTCAAGCTAGGCTGGAGGTTGTTGAGTAGAAAGGAGGGGTTCAGCTGCTCTCGGCCACCTCCCCTGGAGTAGAGGATGCGTTTGGTCTCAGTAAATGGTCTGAGCTGAAAGCCATCTTGGCACGGTGGTGACTGCAGGGATGTGGAGCTGGGCTTGTGTTTACCGTACACTGACCCAGAGAGACTCAGGCCAGATGCCCTTCCTTCCGAAGATAAATTTCCCTTGGTAGCTCTACCAGTAGGCACCATGGTGGACTTGGCAGGACCTGGCACTTGTGTTTTGCCTGATGGGCCTGGAACTGCCTGCCTGTCGGGTCCATTCTCCACTCTGAGGGCCGGATCACACCTGGCCTTTTTAGCTGAAGGCAGGTTTCTGTCGGTGATGCTCTGACGCCGCTTCGCACCCCGAGCTGGCAAGGCCAGCGGTTTCCGTGCTTCCCGGTGGCTGCTGTTCTTGATCCGCTGTGTGGACTCAAGGTTGGTGAAATTCCTGCCCACAGGTTGTGTGGGCCTATAGCTGGTGGGCACGGAGGGTCGGGTATCCGCTGTGGCACAAATTTGGTACAGGGGTGACCCGCACACCTGGTAGGCACAGTTGGGGGGCACCAGCAGGTAGAGCGCACAGCGTGCCAGCAGGTAGACCAGCAGGTCGTCGCCCACTCGGCTCAGCAGTAGCATCCATGCTCCGCTGCCGCGCACAGTCTCAGTAACTGTGTTGGGCAAGTAGCTGCGCACGCTGGTGGTGAAGACCATGGGAGGCCCGCCTTGGTCCCCGTTAAGCAGAGCGAAGCCAAAAGCCAGCACGTTTCTCTCGCCGCGCTCGCAGAGTCTCTGCACGACCCTGGCCACCAGCTCCTTCAGGGATGACACCTGGTAAGGAGAAGAGGGTCTTCACACATGAGCTAGGCGCGCTGTCCCGCGTCCTCCCCGCCCCCGACCCACGGAGGCCCACCTGGTGGAAGGAAAGGCCAGCAGGTGGAGGTTTCAAGCCCCAGGGCACGCACACTAGGCACCGGTCAACCAACGTGCGGAAGGCCTTTGGGTCCCCGGGTTGCACAAGCCGCCTGCCCTCAAGCCCCAGGCGCCGCACGAAGGTCGCCAGTGGCCACACCTCGCGGTACCGGCTGCGCAGCAGAGCGCGCACGGCCCGGCAACGAGGCGCGCGGGGCATCGCGCTCAAGGTTGCGATGGGCCTCCCACGTGCGGGAACAAACTCGTAGGGCTAAGCTTAGAAGAGTCAGGCTCCCGTGAGAGCCCGCGGCAGAAAAAGGTGGGACCCGGGAGGGAGGAAGAGGCGGGATCAGGCGGACCAAAAGTTGTAGCGGAAGGGGCGGGGTCGCAGCAATAGCTCCAGTTGGCCCCACAGTTGGTGCTTAAGTACCACTGACCAGGTGTGTTTCCCAGCCAAGTTCGGTGGTTGCAGGAAGTGTTGGAGTACAGGGAGGCGCAGTTTCACGAAGGGTAACCCAATACACAGTGCTTCTCGGCCCCCTTTCGGCCAGAGCTGGGGCCCCCATGTGGTCAGGACTAGGGCGAAGTAAGTAAAGACGCCTGCCCTTAATTTATTGCAAGTTAGTAGGCGGAGGGACCTAAGGCCTTGTCTGCTCCTGAGCTGGCTGCCTCTGCCTGCCTGTCTTGTTCGGCGCAATCAGGCTTCGTGATTACAGCCGGAATCCTACTGTACGGTTCTTAACGGCTTTATTGTGGTCCTACATAAGCTCAGATCCCAAATAGGTTCCATTAACACCCACCACCAAAGAAAGGGGACGACGTCAAGCCAGACGTCAGCTTTTCGCAGGGTAGCAGCGGCCTTCACCCCAGGGGTCAGAGCTGCTGATCACTCGTGAACCATGGCGAGGCTGGGGGCCATTGGCCAAGGGTGTTGAGAGTGTGCATACAGCCAAAGCCACGACCTCAACGTTAGGACAGCAGCCCCCTTACCCCAGGCTGGCAATTGTGATAGTACTTGCAATCGCGGGGGTGGGGGAGGGGGCTGCGGCTGCTGTGTGGGCAGGGGCATAGGTGGTGACACTACCCATATAGCTAGGGAGGGGCTGGTGAAGTTTCAGTCTCTGGGAAACAGGGAATCTATGGTCTCCACAGGAGCTGAATTTGGCAAACACTGAAATGCTAACAAATATAACCTTTGGTGCCTTCAGCTTTCTGAGGAAATTGCGTCTATCCACCAACCTAGCATTTGAACAGGCGCTTTCTCGTATTTACTCCCTTTGAGGAGGTCTGCCGCCTTGTAAATGCCCGGGATTACAGGAGCTATTTTAGAAGTCCATTTAGTGTGGATCAGTCTTTCTGAAGGCTGTGTTTGAGGTTTGCTTAGTTCTGCTACGTAGGAGATCTGGGACTGAACTGAGAAATTTATGTCAACAACGAAGTTGCTTTAGTGTGGTTCCCCAAATAAAATTGCATAGAATACAGTTTCAAAAATAAGAATTGGCCGAGTATGGTGGTGCACACTTGTAATCCAGCTCTTAGGTGGAGATAGGTGAAGACAGCATTCAAAACCAAGCCAGCGACACACTGAGGTTATGGTCCACTTGGGCAAAATGAGAGCCTGCCTCAAAAAACAAAGAAGAGGAAGGGAGTGGGGAGTACCTGCTGACCACTCATGAGGCCCTGGGTTCAAGCACCAGAACCAATCAGATAAAAGCAGACTAGATGAAACCCAAGCAGGAAATGTGTAGAAAGTCGTTTGTAAGCTATGATGGAACCACTGAGAGAGAGAGCCTTTTTGTCATAGGCCTGCTGTAGAAAGCTGCTCTTAGAGGCACAAGGCCAGGAAGAGGCGTCTTTGGGAGGGCTGCACCCAGAAGCTATCCCAGAGACAGCAGGTTGGTAGAAGTTAGAGACTGCAGGGAAGGAGGTAGAGTGCCCCTGCCCTTCCAGGAAGCAGTGTCTAAGCGGAGAATCCCGGGGACCTGTCATGCTCCAGTCTGTCGCCCCTTCCTGCGGGTTCTCCCCTTTCACAATCAGCACCCATCCAGGCAAGGCTCTGTCCAGAGATCACTGGGATACTGGCTTACTTCTTAGTGGTCAAGATGGAAACATGGGAACAGTAATTTTCATTCACCTAGTTTGCCATTGACACAGCAATTTCATACCCTTTATTTCATTACCATCAAACAGCTCTGGAAGTATGTGAATGAATGCCATCACACACTTTTGTAGTATGGAGGCTGGTGACTCCCTGACATCCCAGATAGCACCTCAAGAAAGCACACACTGGTTCTGGGCTTAGGAGTTTCGTGCTGACCAACTTGGTCTTTTCTGGGGAAGGGTTACCTTGTCCTGTTTTTCTCAGTGGCCCCTCCCTCACAAGTACCAGCTTAATCCATGCTGATACCACTCCCATCTCTTATTTGCTTCATCTTGCACATTAAATCGTCTATGGAAACCAATAAAAAGTACTTAAGAGCACAAAAATCTCTTTGAATGTCATTATTTAATCCTCATGGCTTGGCAAACAGAGCTCAGTTCCTTTTTTTACATTTTTGGATTTTCGAGTGCTTGGAAGTTATTTGATGAAATTTAAGAAAACAGTAGGATAAACTCATCCAGTTGGACCTGGAAAGGTGGTATTTGCTTATGGGATTAGGTTTCTTAATTGTTCCCTTTGTAGGCGTGTGGCTGGTCAGTGATGTGGCCCTTTCTCAGAGGATGGGCTATCTGTGGAGCCCCTCAGAAGAGAGGTTTCGTCCAGGCTGGACAAATCATCAGACCTAATGTGAGCTGATTGTAAGCAGGAATAGCAAGAGAAGGGAAAGAGCTGTATGATCACTGGCTTCTCACTTGAGAAAAGACTATTCAGTTTTTTATTTCTCAAAGAAGGTGCCTTAATCCCCTTCCTTAAAGAGGCACCTCTGCTCCTGCTCAAGAGCAGAGGAAGGCCAAGCCACTGTGAGATGGCCTTGAGCCCTTCTGCATGCTGTATCTAGCCACTGTCCACTCTTCTCTCATTACTGCAATAGGTTTTTAACTCTTCTCTTTAATACTTCCATGCCACAATTTTTTGTTTCTTTTCATTTTTATTAATTACAGTTTGTTCACTTTCTATCCCACCTGTAGCTCCCTCTCTTTTCCCCTCCCAATTCCACCCTTCCTCCCTCCCTGTTCTCCACCCATGCCTCTCCCCAAGCCCACAGATAGTGGAGGTCCTCCTCCCTTTTCTTCTGATCCTTGTCTATCAGGTCTCATCAGGAATGGCTTCATTGTCTTCCTTTGTGGCCTGGTAAGGCTGCACTCCCCTGAGGGGGAGGTGATTAAAGAGCAGGCCAATAGGTTCATGTCAGAGACAGTCCCTGTTCTTATTTCTAGGGAACCCACTTGGACACCATGGGCTACATCTATAAGCTGCCTTGGGCTACATCTTTGCAGGGGTTCTAGTTTATCTCCATGCATGGTCCTTGGTTGGAGTATCAGTCTCAGAAAACACCCCACTGAAATCAGGGACAAGGCTGACTACTCTCTATCTCTTCAACATAGTTCTTGAAGTCCTTGCTAGAGCAATAAAACAATTAAAGGAGATCAAGGGGATAAAAATCAGAAAGGAAGAAGTCAAAGTTGCAGATGATAAGATAGTATACATGAGTCACCCCAAAAATTCTACCACAGAACTCCTACAGCTGATAAATACCTTCAGCAAAGTGGCTGGATACAAAATTAACTTAAAAAAAATCAGTAGCTCTCCTTTATACAAAAGGCAAAAGAGCTGAGAAAGAAATTAGGGAAACAACACCCTTCACAATAGCCACAAAAGACATAAAGTACCTTGGTGTGACCTTAACCATGCAAGTCAAAGACTTGTATGAAAAAAATTTCCATGCCACAATATAAGAGGATCTGGAAAGATATAAAGGAGTACCTAACATCCTGCTTTAAATACACCCACCGCAGCCCTCTCTTCCAGTCTTTTACTCTGGGTTTCTATCCGCACACTATGGCTTGGGTCTCACCACAGTGGTGTGTGTGTGTGTGTATGTGTGTGTGTGATTCTGGAAGCAGTGCTAATTCCTGCCAAGTCCTCCCTGGACTACAACAAGAAACATTTCACATTTTAAGTTTCAGGATTAGTAGTTTAACAAAATATGAAAACAAACAAACAAAAAATCAAAACAAACCTCCAAACACACAGCACTGAGGAGGCCCAAACAGGATAGACAAGATTTCAAAGTGATGCTGAGCTACCAAAGTACGACTATCTCAATTAAAAAAAACAAAACAAAATTTAAAAAGTGCAAACACAGAAAGTATGAGTGTAAGAAGTAACAACAACAAAAACCACACCCACAATAACCCCCACGGTAGTTAGATGTAAAAATTCCACAGCTACTGAAACTGGTTTGTAATATGATACAAGTTTATGTTTAGAATGTGTTGGAGGAGGGTCTCCTTCACTGTGTTTTCACATGCCAATTCCAATGCCTGAGATCTGATGCTGCCCAGCTGAGTTCATGTTCCCGTGCACGTCCTTGCTGTGTAAACCTAGCTCTACTTGTGACTTGGCAGAAGAGAGGGAAGAGGAGTTTATGTTTCCAGTCTTAGGGGTCAAGAGACCACAGGCAGAGAGGGAGGAGGAGAGAAAGGGCAGAAGATGGAGCAGAGAATGTGGCCTAATGGAGTAGATCCAGCCCAGGAAGGATGACTTATTGGCAAGTCATTTGGGTTGTATAGCTGAGAGACAGTTAGATAGTTTTGAGGGTTGAAATCTGCCCAGCGCCAGTTTGGATGCTAGAGGGGTTAAAAATACTGTTCTAGGGCTGGAGAGATGGCTCAGAGGTTAAGAGCACTGACTGCTCTTCCAAAGGTCCTGAGTTCAATTCCTAGCAACCACATGATGGCTCACAGCCATCTATAATGAGTTCTGGTGCATAATAAGATCTGGTATATCCATAATAAATAAATAAATAAATAAATAAAATCTTTTAAAAAATACTGTTCTAAAAATACTAGTTTTATTAACTAGTATTTTATTAACTAGTATCTACAAGAATGCAAAAGCCAGAAGGCAGAATATAACTAAAGAGCACATCAGAAGATTTACAGAAGCAAACAGAGGTTCTGGAAATAAAATGCACATGTAAGTCAAAGGAACAAAAATTTCAATAAATGAACCAAGGTAAAGTTATCTTAAAAGAAAATAGATGATATGGAAGTAAATGTAAAGAAGTCAGACCCAGCACAGATTGAAAAAAAATGTTACCCAGGAAAGTACAGATGTGGAAAACAGGTTACAATCTTTCAGTGCTGAAGACACATGCATGCATTATTAATGTATTACTTGCCAGAAGAAATAAAAAAGAACTATACAATGAAAAGGAAAACCTTAAACTCAGACAGGAAAAGACAGACTTCTCTCAAGAAAGTCACACAGATTTTAGGGATTCATGATGATGGGAACCACTGAGGGAAAACACATCCAGAGAAAAGCCACGGCCAGCTGGCCACCCTCCTATTCATGTGCCTAGGAAAGCCAGTTTTTTAGGAGTGGAGTGAGGGAAGGTGCTTACTGGGGACAGGCCTCAGTCAAGCTGATGATGAGGCTCTTCTGAAGAGGATCTCTGAGTATTTTTTCCTTGTGAGGTTTTTTTGTTGTTTTTGTTTTTTTGTGGCAGATCCAATGTTTCAAAGGGAGATGGTCAAAGTTACCTAAGCCTGAGATCAAAGGATGTGTCTTTTCCCTGAACTGTCAGACTGTTGCTTCCAAATGTGCAGAACCTTGACCTGGCCTCTGCTTCACTCACCTGATCTGCTATGGTTTCTTTGGTCTTCTTTAAGAAGCAGCTTTGGGGCTCCTGGATTTCTGTGTGGGTTTTCTGTTTTGTTTGTTTCTACTCTGATTTTATTATACCCTACTTCAAGATTCATTTCCTTTTCCTTTTTTAGTCTAAGAGAAACACCTTGGACATTTAAACAGTTTTCAAGTTTCTGAAATGTAGAGACAAAGCAATTTTTCCTATTACCAGACTGCCATAGTTTCAGCTTAGCACACAGATATTGGAAGTTTTCAATTAAAGTGAAAATATTTTCTAAGCCTCCTCCCTCCCCCTTTAAGAGACAGGGTCTCTGTAGCCTCAAATTTATGGTGTGCCTCCTGCCTTATTCTCTCACGTGGTATGGTAACAGATGTACTGCCATGCTTTCTTCTTTGATCCATGGGTTGTTTCAAAGTGTGATATTTAAATTGTCTTACCGCCAGGACTATGATCTTTCTTCGTAAATGGTCCATGTGTTCTTCAGAAACTTTTTTTTTTTTTTTTTTTGCCATTAATTGGGGAGTAGGGGGAGAGCGTCTGTGAAAGCTAACTAGGTGGTATGGGAAGTGTGTTCTGCAAGCCTCTTGCATCCTTACAGACCTTCTGCATGCTTGTCCTGTCAGTGCTGTGGGATTTTGTTGTTTGATGGATGTAAATTTGACTTTCTCCTTGTAGGTCAATCTCTGCTTGTTTGAAGCTGAGGCTGGCAATATAAATATGATAAACTGGTACTTATGAGAAGACATACTTTACTCCCAGGTAATGTTCTTTCTCCTAAAACCCACTTTCCCTGATATCAATAGGGTCACTCTAGCTTTATTTTGCTGAGTATGAATTTGATGCATCTAGTTATGTCTTTATATTTAAAACAGGTTTCTTAAAAACAGCACACAATTTGGTCTTTTTACTCAGTCTGGCCATCCTTGCCTTTCATTGGAGGTATGTTATATTTAATGTAACTCCCAAGATGTCTTAAGTTTACTATGCTGCGGTCTTCTACTTGCCCTTTCTGGCCCCCTTCATTGTACATCTGTCTTGTGTTTTTGCTATTTTTGAGAAAAGGTCTCACATAGCCCAAGCAGGCCTTGAGCTTCCATTTAAATGAGCTAGCCTTGAACTCCTGATCCTTCTGTTTTTAAGGGCTGGAATTATAGTTATATATGACTTGTGTTGGGTACTAGTATGATCTATGATGGTTTAAAGGCAATACTTGTGTTTGGTAAAGAAGCTTTAGGGTTTATAGTATGCACCTTTAAACTATACTCAGTGTACTGCATCAAGCACAACTTTCCTTTAGTTTGCCAAATGCCAAAAGATGCTTTGGTCATCACTGGACCACATGTGTGACAGTAGTCTTATGGGATGACACTGCTTCGTGATACTGCAACCACCCCAGTTTGTACAGCACTTGTTTAAACGAGGACACATTTCTCAGAACCTGTCTCTGCCATTGTGCCTCATGAGTCTATGAAATAACTAGGATGCTTTTGCTGCCTTCCCTGCTAGTGTAGACATAATCATTTCTGTATGTTATGAAATCCAAAATATGATGTGGTTGCCATTTAATGTGATTGAAGCAAGATAAAAGAACTTTTTTTTTTTTTTTTTTTTTTTTAAAATAAATGTCCCCATCTGACCACTCTGGGCAGATCTGCATTCCTATCAGTATGTCCCCCTTAGCCTCTCCTGCTGCTGTTTTATGTTAATGAATTTCGTGAAACCCTTTAAGGATCTGAACTGTATTCATACTGGGCAGCAAATTCTAAGTTAGCAGGAACTTACTCATCTTAGTGGTTTAAATCTTCTCAAATTGTTCCTACAACAATCTTCATTTCCTTTGTGCTTTATGCCAGGCATCTTACTTTAGGCTATTTTAAGATTGTTTCTTCATGGCTGAATGTCAGTAGCTTGATGTGTACTGTGATGGATTGTAGTCTTATTTTGTTTTCCCTCAGAGTTCTCTGGATCTACAGTGTTCTAGTTTTTTTCATGTTTGAGGTTTTCCCACACATTACTTGTTCAATACTCCCTCTACCTTTTCTAAGCTTCCATTTAGCTCCTAACTGGTTTGCTAGAAGCTCTGCTCCAACAATTTGGTGCTCTGTGTTTATATTTTCAGAAGGGTGTATGTTTCATAGGCTAGCCTAGGAACTCTTGGGCTCAAGCAATCCTTCTGCCTCAGCTTCCTCTAAGTGTGTGCCATGCCCAACAACAATAGCCCTACAAGTGTATACTTATTAAAAACAAAACAAAACAAAACAAAAAACAAAGCAAACAAGCATCTCAGAGGCCATCCAAATTATCAAGGAGGGCACAAAAAAGCACCCACACACAGGGGAGTCTAAACTACACCTTCCTTACATTATCACAGCCCTCACTCTATGCAAATGTAAACATATAGTCCTTTTAGAAAACTTCCAATACTTAGCTGAGTAGTCATGTAACAGTTGCTCCTCAGTCCACGAATGAAAGATATGTAAACACATTCCTTATCCTGTCACAGTCCAAGTTGGAATTTGAGTCTGTCTTCAATGGTTGGTTTGGCTTACTCATGCCTATGTGGTGGGACTGAGACATGACAGGATTCTTATCAAGGGGAATAGAACAGTAAGAGAAAGTGATGATTGTGGGCCAATGGGCAATGTGCAGGGAAACAAGTTGCAGCTTGAAACATTCAAAAAGTAAGGGGCAATTCCCCAGAGGCCCCATGCCCAGACCTGTCTCTCTTCCACGTTGATCAATGGAGACCCATCTTACACTTGTTCTGAGCCATGGAGTAAAAGCTGATTTTATGTAGCAGCCTAGGGCCCTTCCATGGTTGTGTCTCGCAGAAGGTGCCATTGCTGAAGCAGTTGTTGGAGCCAGGGCTGTGGCGTGTTCCTCAGGGTAGGAGAAGTGTTCTAATACTGGTGTACAGAGCCTTCTATTTCCTCAGTGCTCACTGAACGAGTAACTATTACAGGTAACCCTCACCCCATGCCTGGGATACACAAATTCCTATGCCCCAGATGCCATGGCTTTAGACTTGTGCTCTGCCTGGTGAGGTCTCCAACTCGGCTTCAAGACCACCTCCTGCTCTAGGACCCAGGTGTAATGAACCTCTAAATGCCATGTGCCTTGCACAGCTGTGTTGGGGGTACTTTGAAGATCCTTGGGTCTCTGTCATTCACTATACTTGTCTGAGGCTGCATATCTGTATTAGCATTTTAATTGATAATGCTAAAGGGACTATTTGAAACAAATGTTTGTCTTTGAAATCACTGAATCAGGTTGACAATGAGACTTGGATTTCAGTTTATCATGCCAGAATTGTATCTCATCTATGAAGGCATAGCTAAGGATGAATGTGTCCACTTAAGAGTTGCCATCCAGGTGACCAACTCCAGAGAAGAGCCTGACACTCCAGGAAGAATGCTGTTGTGTTCAACTACCCACAAACCTGCAGCCAAGCCCAATGTCACCTGGCACCAGAGCTTGCTTTACCAATGGTTCCCACACATTCCACTTTCCTTTGGAAGCACTTCTTTGCAGCCTACTTCTCTCTAAGGCATTTCTCCTAAAAATATAACCAACCTCAATGGTGGCAACTATGTCCAGTCTTTAAATGACTACACGAGCTCCTAGGACATTTGTGTGAAATAGCCTGGGAATTTGCTCCTTTCAATGCAGAAACAAATCTATCTTTTGTGTTGATCTATGAGAAGGGTTTGACTTAAAACATCTGCAATATTTTTGATATTATAGGATAAGAAAAATGTCACAGCCAAAGAAATTTATTTTAAAATAGAAACATACATACATTAAGCTTAAAACAATCAAATTTTAAACAAAAGGGAAAAAGAGCCATTTGATCCCAGAGTCCATACAGAACAACTTTCTATTGTGTGAAATCCACATAAGGAGCACTTGGACAAGCTGACATGGAAATCCATCACCCTCTCTACCCTTGTGTGCTCAGGTGTCCACTGGCTGCCATGGGACACTCATGTACTGAGAGCTACCTCTGGGTGACTGCCCGCTGGCACCATCATCTAGACCCAAGTTCATGTCGGGTATATGGTTAAGTGCTACAGTTCCTTCCAAACACGAGAAGAGAGGGTGCTCAGGGATACTGAGAAACGCTCAGAGGGATTTGGCAACGCAGAAGATGTGGTATCTAGGAATTTCCCAAAGCCCCCAGAAATACTCATGGCCCAAGTGTGCTGTGTGGTGCCGCCCGGGGGGCCTGGGCCGAGATGCTCAGTCTGGGTGGGGCTTCCGCTTGGGCTGCTCTTCATAAGACTCCCCAAATTCATTGACCCTGCTCTTATCCACAGGGTAAAGCCTGCAATGGTAGGGATGGATGACTATTAGCAAGACAAGTCCTTACTGCTCTCAAGAGAAGAACATAGCTCCTCTGAAAACATCCTCCAGTATCTGGGCCACCTCAACACCTGGGACGACCTTCACAGGCCCTGGGCCTGCCTCCCATCTCATGTGCCGAAGCCTGCATGGTTGGAAAATGCGGGCTTGGCCAACCTGAGGAGGACAGCAGCTCTGCAGTAGGGTGGGACCTGGAAAGGCCTCGCTGTGGGGAACTGAAAAGTTATCCAGGCAGTTACCAAAGTAGTAGTTGTAGTTTCTTTCCTGGCTTTGAGCACTCTGCCCATAGTGTTTATGCTCTTCAATCCTGAGACCTCCCATCCTAGGAACATAGCCCTGCTTTTATGAAGACACCAAGGCAAGGAGGAATGCAGTGCCCACTGTTCTCCTTGGTGCCCCACAAATAATGAGACAACCAGACCTCAGCTTTAAACAAACTCATATCCCATCAAAAGCCCTGAGGCTGTGTCTCTGCATAGATACTTGGAACTGCTTCAAGGGGCCCTGTTGGCTTGAAATAGGACTCGCACAAAAACTTGTACCACATATATTAGTAGCCGAGTTTCCACAAGCTCACTTCTACCTTCAGGTCTATCAGGGAAAGCAAGTATGGTTGTGAAAACCTAGGAATCAGACATCATTCAGCACATGGGTGTGCTACTGTGTTCCTATGACAACAGTCCTTTCAGACACACAAGTGCATGGACAAACAATCCTGGCTCAGGAACATCTGCAAGTACCTGAAGTAGCTTTGGGAAGACATGCTCATCCTGCACTGGATGGCCACAGCCTGGGAAGCTAGAGGAAGGTACTGTCATCATATGGGGATGGGTGGCAGGGGTGGGGGAATGATACGACCTCCAATGCCAGCTACTGAAAGATGGGAGGTAAGGTGGCAACACTTCATACAGAAGTCCTTTCCTGAACATGAACTCAAACTCTGGGTCAGAGGAGATGGGAAGACTGACCCTCTATTGGTTTTAAGGCTTGTTCCCACAAATCCCCAGCCCTCCCCCTACCCCCCAGCCCACAGGCAAGGGCTACGTATGCACAAAGGAAAGACTAAATGCCAGTATAGAGGGGGAAAGGTAGGCTAGGCAAGCATTTGCGGTTTAGTATTATTCCCTAGAGGCTCTTCCTTAGCTGAGCTGGGAGCTTTGCAGTGCTGTTGGTGCAAGGCCCTGGTGGCTAGCTGGTAGGTACTGCCGTTGGGTGCAGCCTGAGGGAGTCAGTGACTTCCACCTGTAGTGCATGCAGCCTGAGAGAAGACCAGCACCCCAGCCCACGCTGGAGGCCTATTTGCCAGACATTCAAAAGTGGCACACAACAGCTGCATGGGGAACAATCCTGTGCTGTGTTACCAGAAGATATAGCCGGAACGTATTCTGGGCAACAGAGAAGAGCCACCCACCTGCTAAATCTGTCTAAAACGAGCCGGGTGCAGGGCTCTACAGCTCAGGAAGTGCTGCATGTACACACTCACCATCGCTGGTAAAGGTAGACCAGGAACACCACGTCATCTCTGAAACAGGCCAGCCGGTGGGACGTGGGCATAGTAATGATGAAGGCAAAGACATCATCAATGAAGGTGTTAAAAGCCTGCAAAAGCAGATGGAGCAGTGAAACTACCACAAAGCTGGAGTCCTACTTTTTATAAGCCAAGTCAGAGAGCTGCCCCTCAGTAGACGGTGGGACCTGTGACTGTGACATTCACAACAGTGAGTGAGGATCTAGTGCAGAGACACCAGAGCAGCACCAGCAGAACAGCGGGTTTCTAGGGCATGTGATCCGCTCCACCACAAAGATCTGTAGCTTTCTGTGCTGGGAGCCAAGAAGACAGCTGGGAAACATGAGCAGAGCAGCACTGGGGCTGGTTCCTTAGAGAAGTGAAACTGCTTCCTATCAGCTCAAGTCTATCCAACCCTGTATGAAGGGTTCTAGGCACTGCTGGGAAGACAATGGCTCTGGTCTCAAACACCCAGTGACTGAGCCAAAGCATATATGCATTTTGACAGTATTGCCAAAAAGGAACATGGCCTTTTATTCAGAACTCTTCCTTAACATGACTATGAGAACCTGCATACTACGGAGTTTGTGGTTCTTCAGAATTTGAAAAAATGTCTTAGTTTTTCAACAAAATGGGCAGGACCAAAAGTACTGTGTATCTCTGTGTGTAGGTAACCCTACAAGGGGTCTTTCAGCTACTCCTGGCACAGTCCTGCTGCTTACCTTGTAGGTGAAGGCCTTCCAGGGCAGGTGTGCCACTGACTTCATCTGAAACAAGAAAGACACCACAGGTCAGGCAGAGGCAACATAGAGAAGATAGGGTATTGCCTTAGCAGACACACCTTGGCTTACCTTGTAATTGACAAAGAGCTGGGGCAACATGAAGAGGAAGCCAAAGGCATAGACACCTGTGAAAACAAAACATCCACGAGAAAGAGCCAAACACGCATTCTGCTGGGGCTCTGCACACTGAGACACCGGCTTCCAAAAGACCTCAGCTGGCCTTCTCACAGTATACAGCTTCCTGGCTAATAAACTCAACAGGAGTCAAGGACAAATCAGAAAAACAGCACACTTTTTACTGATTGCTGTTAACTTTTATCCCTGAGGATCAAGCAAGTGCTTGGCACCAGGGTTGGCACCCTGAGTAAGATGCCAGGGTTAAGAATGGGACTCATACCTAGAAGCATGGCCATCCAGCTTATTGGGAGGCTTCCTGACTTTACTGCTGCTTACTGGCACCCCAACACATGAGAATCCAACTCTTTGATACTTAGTCATGGGACACACACAGTACACAGAGGCCACGTGCTCTGAACCACACACAGAGCAGCAGGACATCAACCCGTCTCCCAGCTTGTTCACAAAGGCTAACTTGCCATAATCTGGGCCTGGTATTCTGGGTAACTCTACGGAATGAGACATCAGATGGGCTCTGAATGCTGGTGTTGCCTGTTTTCAGGGAAGGAAACAGACTGGAGTGGATATTCAAGCTTGGGAGCAGGCTTGTTTGGTGCTGAGGCAACACAGTGCTGGGCACTGTGAGTGCTAAAGGTGAGGAACTAACTAGCTTTTCATCCTAGAAACCTGTCCCACCAAGTGATGGAGAGGAAAGAAAAAGCACCTACTGTAAATACTGTCACCAAGAAGGAGATGCGTGTACTCACCATTCACAAAGCTGTTGATGAGCCAGGAGTACCAACTGAAACAGAAGTAAAGGAGTTGTGACTGTCAGAGGCCAAGGACATGTTGCTGAATGTTAAAGTGAAGGAAAAGCACCCTCCTGAAAAACCATGTGACACCCAAGCACTCAGGCACCCTGCAGATAGCCCACTATGGAAGCAAGCACCACTCTGAATGAACAGATTTCATTCCCAGGACTTCAGTGAGATAGGAGCCCATATACAGCATGCAACCCTGTGATCCTATCTACCTAGGGCCATGCTGCCCACCCATCCTAATTTCAGCCTAACTCCAGAAACACACTGTCCACATCTCTCCACCTGACACAGGGTCCCGAGCCTTCTCTTAGTCCTTCAGACACCAAAGAGCAAAGCACCAGCAGCACAGGGTTAGTTTTTTCCTCTTTCAAACTCTGTCCAATCTCTGTATTCAAAGTCAGTGAAGAAATAATGGAAAGCTTGCACTTCCCAGATGGAAGGCTTATGTGCCTATGTCTACCAGGTGGTTCCTGCAACCTTCATAAGTAACGGAGATGCATAAGGGCATGTCAGTGGTTCCTGTTCTCTTCACAACCCAGAGGGGATGAAGGCCTAGGACTGACTTTTAGAGCAGCAGAAGCAGATCCTGGCCTGCATCTGAGAAGGCGCCCCAGTTCCTGGCAGCCCAAGGCGGGAGGGCAGTCTCCCAGGTGGACGTGGCCTGTACTCAGAAACCATGCTCAGTGTTTCAGCTGAGGACCTGAGGGTATGAACTCTGCAGCACCCACCTCTTATACTTGATATTCAGGAGTGAGTAGACAGCACCCCCGACACAGAGAGGGTAGAGCAAGTAAGACAAGTACTTCATGGCCTGCAAGGGACAGAGGCAGCTTCCAGTTAAATATCTCAACCAACGAACACCTCAGCAGATACATCATCTAACTTATGACAAGAGCAAGCAAAAAAAAAAAAAAAAAAAAAAAAAAAAAGCAGAATCCCAATAATGTCTCAGGTAATAGCACAATCATGTCTAGTGGCCATGGAATTTTTGTCAAGACCCCAAAACAAGAACCTGAACGCACACCACGGGCAGCAGTGACTGTGATGCATCACCCCCGATGCATCAAACATGCTGCTGGCATCAGGGTGGCAAATTCAGCCAGGAAAAACCACGGAAGACTCCAGGTCACGGGCCCAGGTTGCAAGTGCACCACAGGGCCTGTATTTACTCTGGTTTGAGATTTGTTATCATCTCACTAAAATCTGAACTGCAAATAGCTGAGCTCTGAACTGAACATAAAAACCATCCTGCACAGACATCCTATTAAACCCAACATGTCTCATTCTCCAGCAGCAATGGGAAGCTACTAGGGCCTAGACACCAGAGGGATTCCTGTGGCCTCTGTATGAATGAACAGAGAAGCCAGGTGGCTGGCAGAAATGATCTGTCCCGGTGACAAACTGGGAACCAGTGGCTTGAGAGCACTTTCCTTCCCTGGAAAGATGGTACATCTATTTGTTCACTTTCAGGACTGCTTTTCAGGCTGGCTCCATCACATTCCCAGGACAGGTTCCCCCAAATTACAGCAAGGGCTCAATACTTTATGGTGTCATGGAGTTCCCAACAGCTTACCTGGGCATCATACTTCTCAGTTTTCCTCTCAGATTCACTGTGGGTGCCAAACTGTTGTAAGATTAATACAATGTCAGCTGACATTACTAGACATACATAGGCAGGCATTAGTATCAGCACAGCAAAGCTCGAACTGTAGCAATAAATGGTGTAGGGTCCTACCTACTGTACTACCCTCAGGGCCAACACTGGCTGCATGCGGCCTCTGGGCTAGGCACTAGCCACTCCTGGCCCTTTGCTTCTACTGAGACAGCCTAGTCTCCTGATGAATCAGGTGAAGAAAGAATTGGCAACTAATTAGAAAGCTGACCTGAGCTCTATCAGCGGGCTTGCCCAGCCAAGAGCTGCAAAGCCAGGCTGTGTGAGGAGGCCCCCATCCGGGGGCACCTGTACATGCATGTACTTGTGTGCTGGGGAGCTCTGTACCTGATACCTGTACCTCAGTGCCTGAGACAGACAGATACAGGGTAAAGTGCCTCCACAAGGTTCAGCACTAACTTGGAGGCAACTAAGAAATGACAGCCCGGTGAGTCTGCTCAGGAAAAGTTGTATATGGAGCTGTTATCACAGGTCTCACCTGAAACACAGGTCTCAGGCCCGTCCAGGCCACTGTCATTTTCAATGCCTTCTTCACTTTCCAAAGCTGAAGGGTGAAAAGGAAACATACATTTAATTCTAAAATGTAGGATAAGGAGCTAGACTGTGTGAAGGACAAGACTGGCGGCCATCACCTCTAGTCCTGTTAGTCATTGTTTCTCTTCCTTCTACTTCTCATAGCCATTTGTGGAATGGGAAGGCTCTGTACCCACTCATTGCTGTCTACTAGGTGGAATGTACAGTCACTGGTAAAACACAAGGAAACCAGTACTCATGCCTTCCTTAAACCAAGCCAGTCTTCCTCTGGGGTGGAAGTCTTTTCCTGGACTTACCAGGGATCCATGGCCTCCTCAACATCCTCACTGCAATCTTGTGCCTGAATTAGGTCAGGTCTAGCACATTGCCTCTGAGATGGATTTTCATGCTGTCACTGTGCCAGTCACCTTATTGTGCATGGAGCTCCAGTGTCAATGAAGCCCATCTCTCAACAAGCATCCACAAGTGCCAGAACTCTACAGAACCAACTCTGAGAACTATACTTCTAGGTCTGGACCCTGCTTGGAGCCTTCCAGACCATGCTCCTATGGCTCCTTTCCACAAGCAACTCACAGCAGCACTAGGTCATAGGTGTTAAGTGGCATTAACCACAGTTCACATGGCTGTTAATTCCAAACTTCTGTCAAACCAGAAGCTTCTCCAATACTACATCAACTTGTTTCATTCCAACTGTTATGCCCAGTGGGATCTACTGTCTCAAGACGTACTCTCAGAGAGCTGCCTCCCTGAACCTGTTTCAAGAGGACTGTAGGTCCGTAGAGTGCCTCTTGTTTCATGACTTAGAGCAGCTGAGCAAGTGCTGAAGTTCACAGACCTCACAGCAACCCCAGTCATCCTGACCCAGAATTGTGCCTAGGACTCACCTCAATGGCAGCCCCAACACCTGCAGGGATCAGTACCAGCAGACTTGTCTGTTCATCCAGCAGGAAGAGGAAGATGACCACAGTACTGAAGCAACGCCAGAGCACTGGGAACATGAGCACACAAGTTGGTGAGGGCATGAAGCATCCATTCCTTGCACACACCTCCAACCACCTGTGAACCTATACCCCACCCACCCAAGGCAGCTCTTCTGGTCTGCCATGTCAACTAAGGAAAAGCAGCTGGGCTGGAGGTGGAGCTCACAATAGAGTCGGTACTTAAGAGTCCAGACCCTGGCTTTTATGCCTAGGACCAGGGGAGACTAAAGGGATAGCAGACAATAGTGCATCTCTTAAAAAGCACTGTAAATAAATCACCAGAGGCCACAGCATGGAGCAGAAGGTAGAGGGCATGGTCTAAGCAGTACCAGATATGGTGACAGTCACAGACACAAATGAGCACAGATGCTGGGTTGGCTGCCCAGGTAGAGGGCTTGCTTACCCTACATTCTCCTGTTTTGTCCCACCTATGGCTTTTTTCTTTTTATAAAGCTGTGCTTTTGTTCATAGGCTGGGCTCTGAAGACAGTCTGGTCAAGGCCACAGTTACCAGATTCAGCAGGAGGCATCTCCTCCATAGGTGCCTGGTGACAGACACTAAAGGGCTTCCTTGGCAGTTTTGTGCTGTATACTCACTGGGGCTGACCCTGACAGTGAAATCCAACTCTTGCTAGAGTAGCTTCCCATTCTATCCCTTACACTTGAAACTACACTGACCTCAAAAGCCTGTCACCATCACAATTCTATCTACCAGCAACTGCCTCTTTTACACAGTAAAACCATCACACTGGATCTTGTATAGTGAAATGATTCTGTAAAGCCAGGTCTCACTAATGAGAACGCTGCTCCAAGTACTATGGATTTATTATGAAAACTTACTCTAAAGCCAGCAGCCAGACTCCTAAGGCTAGGGACCAGACCCTGGGGCACCCTTTTGTGAAGCCATGAGGGAGATGGTAGACAGAAGGTCTGATACTATCTTGGAATCTATGAACAACTAACCTGCCCAACAGGCCCATGTACCTTGTGCCTTGATAGGCAGGCCAACTCCACACCTTCATGCAGAAGGTCTGTGCCCCATGGCCTATAGCCTCAATGGGATTCAGAGATGCTCAATGGCTGCTGAGATTGCTTAGACAGAGCTTGGGGTTATGCTGCTTGACTAAAGAGGCATCTCTACAGCCAAGCACAAATCTGGGACTATTGATGAAGAGCAAGCTTCTCTATTGGAGGCTAGTCTAATGCTAATTACTGGCCCTCAAGATCTGATTACTGCCTGCCAGATACCCTATCCTTGTTTGTTTAAACCTGCCTCAAACATTATATATGATTGGTTCATTAAATGGCCTATACCTGGGCAGGGCAGAATGGGGTAGGGTGTGGCTAATGTTCCCTGGCTTTTGAGGATGGGAAAATACCATGAGAATCAGGAGAGATGAACAGATAGGAAGGAAGAAGGAGAACACCTGGCTGGGTTAGCCTGGAGAAGAAACCACATGGGGCTGGGAGGAAGGACTCTAGTGATGGCATGAACAGGTCCAGATGAAGAACAAAAGCAAGGATGTATTAGATTGTAGGATGGTTAAGGAGGATGACATTGGGTGATAGCTGGGAGATGGATGGAGAGGTGATTCCGACAATGTAGGTATAAATATCTGCCTGGCCCAAGGTAAATAAGGCAATTATAAAACCTAACAGGTGCATGTGTCTTATTATTTTTGATAGCGCGTTAGATAATACTGCCGTTATAATCATAGGTCAAATAATAATAAACAATATATAGCCCAACACTCTTTTTTTAAAATTTACTACAACACTTCTCAGTGAGGCTTTGGCCAGGTTCCTGGGCCCTACCTGCTTTGGTTGACATTCCAATCATGCTCTTCTTTTTCTTCCAGAAACTGATGTCATTTTTAAATGCCAGGAAATCAAAAAGAAGCTATAAAGAATATATAGAACAGCACACACTAATCACTTACATCACTTTCAATGACCAGGCAATCTGCAAGTACATTAGGCCCAAACCTCAGGTTCAACAAGACATATTCATTACTAAACCCATTCATACACATGTTCCGAGGCCACAATTTTGGAACTTGGAGGGTGATATTAATGGGGCAGTTTTCAAACATACATCTTTGACCCAAATCCCAGGGAGATAACCTTGGGGCGTGGCCAACCAGGACCCCAATCTAGGTCTGACCCCATTACTTCTAACATACCAGTCACTCACTTTGTGACTTCTTACAGTCACCCTGAAAGACAGTAAAGTTTGCTTTGGGGTAACTGGTACCCAGAAGCTCCATTATACCCCATGCCTCCGTACCTTGCACCCTGACTGTTCCCAGGACAGTAGAGTCAGAGAGATCTCTAGTACCTCTGTGTTCTACACGTGACACATGATACACACAGGACTGCTCACTTTCCTAGATCGAGTCTGCTAGGGGTAAGTTCTAGGGGCGCTGGCATGTGGACAAGGAACAATAGGGGCTGGAGGCTGTGCAGAACCCAGGTCAACCGCAACTATATGCCAGTGCCTGAGGAGCCACCCCAATGTCTGTCCTAGTCCCTACAACAAGAACCCAGGGGACAGCTCACATGAAAGGCTGCAACAAAGAAGGTCAACGCTAAGAGATATAAGTTGGTGTCTACAAAAATTCCCTTCACTTCATCTGCGTCTTTTTCTGAAAACCCTGCAAGAAAAGCACATAATTCAAGAAGAGCCATTTCAACATCACAAATATTCTTCTGAATGCAGAATTTTCTCTGGAGCAAAACTCAACACAACTTGTGGCATTTAAAATATTGTGTTCTGAATAAAGCCATTTTTTCAGCTAACTCCTAAGGTCACATTCTAAGAGATAAAAGGAACTGAACCACTGCAAACCTCTTGGCCATAAGACCAAATACAAACCCATAAATGACCGCTAGCAGGAAGTATAGCAGACAGTGAGTGAGTGAATGAGTGTGTGTATGTGTGTGTGTGTGTGCGCGCGCTATTGGACAAACAACCACAACATACATGGCTTGGATTCATCAAACACCACATCCCACCCTGGCCCAGGGCCCAAGGCCACCCACCGAACTGCTGCAGGGAGTACACGGCATCCTGCATGTGGATCCAGAAGCGCAGCCGCCCCAGTGAGATCTTGTCATAGGATACAGTGAGCGGCAGCTCAGTGGTGGAGCGGTTTATCATCTGCCACCAAGAAATCCATAGGTGAGGGAGGGCCATCAAACATGGACAGGACTCAGGCTAACTTGAGAACAGCCTGCAGCCATGCACCATATCCCAGTAGACCTTGATACCATGGCAGATCCCTGCACAACCTTCTGCAGCTCCATGCTAGCCCCAGTGGGCCTTGCAAGGGTCAGGGTCTGATGCAAGGCTCATTCCTCATCCTAGGGCCTTTCATGTTCAGACTGAGCCTTCCCCACAGGATGTTAGCTCTGCCAGCTACTGTCTCAAATCTGAGCAGGACAGGTTTCTACTGAACCACCCATTGACAGCTCTGAGCACCTTTCTTCCTATTCACCAGCTCAATTCTATGTATTACTTTTAACTATACCTATGAGCTCACTGTTTTAAGTAACACCCTGTTCCATGTGTGTCCAACATTCTTCCAAGCTGCACAAGCCCTGACAACTGGGAGACAGGCTCACAACTAGCCATGGCTAGAAACTGATCAGCTTATTAGCTGAGCCAAGGAAGGGTGAGCATGCCTGGCTGAGGTGCCCTGCCCTGCCCTAGAGGAGTGGAGGCTGTACACAAGGGCCTGCCTCAGGCTCTCAGGTGAACAATGAAGAGAGAGCATTTGACCCCACACCCTACACGTGAAATGTGGCCATGCTGATGGTGCAGGACATGTGCACTAGTGTCACATGTCATGATTTGGAACACCTCATCTAATCTTCCTGCCCCGACCTCCTGCCATGAACACCACTGCTGTCAAAGGCATGATGGCCACACATGAAGCTGGCAACCTGAACTGTGTTAGGGCTAAGCAGCTACCAGGCCTCGGACTTGACAGCTAGGTAGTGGGGCTCTCACAACACAGATGCCTCACTGCAGGCAGCAAAGGCTTCTGAACATACCTTAAGTGGCTAGACTTGTCCTGGCATACCACTGTAAGGCCATCAGACAGCCTATTGGCTGGACTCTAGCAGGCTAGGCTGTCCCCTAAAGATAACATTCCTTTGAGAAATGGCTCACATGAGACAAAGCAAAAATACCAAAATAGCTATCACAGCAAAGCTAGTTGCCTACATGCTCACTTTTGGTACTGTAGCTTGTAAGGGCTACAGCTTGTAGTTGTCCACCAAGAAGGACAACTAGAATGCACAATCTACAGATGTTGGCCTACAGCATCCATGGATACCCAGCTACAAAAATACAGTCACTGGACACAATTTCCCAACTGCTTGTAGGAAACTAGGCCTCGTATGTTCAGACAGCCTGGGATATACTAAGTACAGCTGGTACGTTTCACAGAACCCAGTGTCCCAGCTTCAAACAAGAAGAAAGAAAGTCGGAGGAGGAGGAGGAGGCCAGAAGTCAGTCAGACCTCCTTACTAGAGACTGCACTGTTTCTAACCCACAGGCTATCTAGGTGCAGATGACACTGAGGAAAGAAGAGGACTTGGTATTAGGGACTGTGGGAGCCTGTCATCCTGAGCCACAGCCAGAATCAGAGCCTAGGACAGGGCCTGAGGAGGTTCCTATGGAGAGCTCTCAGCTCTCTAAGCCTTGGCTTCTGCTCAAGAGGAGATCTAGGGTGGCTGTTAGGGAGCACTCACTAACAAAAAGTGAGAGAGAGACACAGGTGCTCACTTGTGAACCCAGTCAGAGCTTTCGTTTCCTGTCCCAAATTATATCATTGTTAGAGAACAGTGACACAGCTCCTGGCAGCAACTATTACAACGAACATGAAATACTTAGCATGGCACTCGATGCAGTGTTAGCCACTTTCACTCTCTTTACAATGCAAAGCCAAAATTCACCCATGATCTTGTACTCTCAAAACACCCTTGGTCTCTCTGGAAAAACAGCATCTTTATTGCCTGTAACAAGGACACCAGAATAGCCATTTCAGCTCTACAGGACCTTAGCACTGCCCATGGCTATCCTAAGAGTTGTGGCTCCCTCTCATGCTTGGTTCAAATATGAAACTCTGGTCCCATAGCAGGACTATCCCTAAGGACAAGGTGTGCAAGAAACCGTGAAGCATCACAGGCCTCACATACCAGAAGCAGGCACGCAGGCCTTTCTGAGGGAGCTCTGTGGGACTACCACCTAAGAGGCAACACTCCCCACTCAGAGAGAAGTTCTGTGCTGTGTCCAGAGAAAGACAAGGAGGGCATGGCTCACCATCAGGTCTTTCACCCGGTTGCTCAGCTGGTCGATGAACAGGATGGGGAGGTAGTGCACTGTCTTCCCAAGCTGAATCCTGGGGGTTAGAGGCACAACAGGCTAGAGTCAGTGTCAGCGGCCGGTCCCCGCAGGTCACTAAGTATGTCGACAAACGAGGAGCATCCACCTAGCATCGCTCGCTACTGGCTGCATCTTGGCTACTGGAATCTCAGAAGAAGGATTTTCCACACAGAAGCAGGAGACCGTAACAGCCCATTAACAGTTACTGCCATAGTAGGAAGACCCACACATCTGCCTTCTAAGGGGGTGGTGGGAAAGCTACACTACACCATGATGGCACACTGAGGGATTGCAACACTGGGTTGAACACGATACAGGTACGCTTAACTAAGAATGGCAAAGAATATCTATGTCACAACCTAGAGACAAAAATCTTTTCTTTTAAATAATTAATTTTATTTTATGTGCGTTAGTGTGAAGGTATCAGATCCTTTGGAATTGGGGTTTGGAGTTGTGGGAACTGAAGCCCAGTCAAATGAAAGAGGAAATAGTGCTCTTAACCACTGAGTCATCTTTTGAGTCCAGCTACAAAACCCCACATTTCATAGCCCAGATAGCACAATGACAGGACAAAGCCTTAGGGCACAGAGCAGTCACAGTTAACCCAGTTTCAGCCCAGGTGGGCCACTATTCACAGATTAGAGGCCAAGATGCACCAGCTGGAATTTTACTTTCTCTCAATCTTGTGAGCCACCTTGATCATCACAACCTCCAGTGGTAAGGAATTGGATGGGGTCTATGACAGGGCAGCTCCAAATACAGGCAGGGTCTAGAACTCAGGAATGGCATTTTCTATTTGGGGTCACCCACTACTGATGCCTGCTCTGCTGTCAGTTCTAGGAGTAGCTCCCCTCCCTGGGTTCCTCCTGACACTTACATCTTCATATACCGATGCACATCTGCAGGCAGGGAAGAACCATCAAAGACAAAGTCATCCACCATCACATTCAGCGTCAACCTGGGTCGCCAGTGAGAGACGGGTTCATCCAGGGCATTTGATGGTTTCTTCTCTGCTTCTATCTGCTGCTATAAAGAACAGAAATGGAGGCTACACTACCTGGGATCAGCCTGGGGCAACTGGGTGCTCAGGGCCTCCACCTGAGAACCCACTGGCTCCCTAGACTGACAAAAGTGGGAAAGGAGGCCTCCTTGTGGGGTCCTAGTGATCTTGGGCTGTCAGTCCCAGACCACATCCTCCCCCATCCCAACATGTTCTATGAGATCTTGAGGAGACAGTGCTGAGGGATCAGGACCTGGGGAACTGCTACAGCAATCCTGCATCCCTGTGGGCTGGGGAAAGACTACCCAGAGACAACACCAAACCTGATACAAATGAACAAAGAGTGGTCTTAAAAGGAGATGCACAGGAGCAGGCGTTGATTCTAGATAAAACTTAACTAGGAGAAAACTCCAGGCAAATCAGCAGCCTGTTTAATGGTTCCATACTCATCACACAAAAGACACCAGCCAGCTCCCCACACTGCCCTCCTGGAACCCTCCCCAACCTGCCCCCAAGGACACACAGCAGGGGAAAACAAACAGGAAGAGGATTTAAAAATCTGCTCCTAACCCCTAGACTATGGCTGCTTCCTGCAAAATTGCCATTATTCTTGTTTTGTGTGTGATATGTCTTATGTTCTTCTTAATACAGACCCAGACATTGGCTATTTCTTGTTTTATGCCATGAGCCCGTGAATGATTAACTTGCCTGTAACAGTCTCAGTCTATAGTTCAGACTGGTCTGGAACTTATGGCAATACTCGTATCTCAGCCTCAAGTACTATGATAGGAGGAGTGAGCCATCTTGCTTGGTTGAATAGCCACTTTTGTGAGTCAATCTTTCTTTCCACAGTTCTCTATAAAATACAGTACCTATGCCCTTCCTATAACTTTGAATTATAAGCATAAAAAGAAACGCCCAGTCATGCAGTCCTACAGTGTGTGTGTGCATGCACATGCTTGTGCACATGTGATGGCTCTCATCTGAAAGTACAGGTGAGCTCTGGAGAATAACTGCCCTACCAGGAAGACATACATCCTCACCCAAAGATGCAGGAGGCCTAGAGACGGAGAGGCAGTCTCTTAGAGTGCTCATCACTAATCTGATGGGGTTTATCTTAAATCCATGGACGTTATTTGCATGAAAGACAATTAAGTATACATCAGTGTTCAAATTCCTTTATGCTGCCATTGTAAGACATGCACACAAGAGACACGAGCTTGTTACAGTGATCTGCTAAGACCCTTACCTGCGTGGCAGACTCCCCAGTGAGGAGGTTAATTTCTTCTGGTTTAGGGATCATGTAGGTAGTCAGAGGGCTGACCAGGTGTACCTGTTTCCCATCGTGCCAGGGCAGAATCCCAGCATGATGCAGGAAAATATATGCATACAGCGTCCCATTGTTTCTTGTTTTCTTTGGTACAGAAACATTAACTGTCCTAAAACAGAACAGTCATTTTAACATGCACATATTAAGTTCCATGTTTATTATGTAGCCCAGATAGCCCTCAAACTCAAGTTCCTCCTGCTCCAGTTTTCCAAGTAGCTGGGATTAACAGTATGCACCAGCATTCTGGCTAACACTGTTTGTATACATATGGCAGCTAATCATCTCTTTAGATTTACACAATTTAATTTTGTTCACAATTACTAAAAATGAAATCCACCTGCCTGTGACTTTACTGGCCTCAGAGCACAACGGTGTCTCAAGCACTATAAAAAGTACAGCCATTCCCAGGAGCCTCAGAAGGGACACAACTTGTTTTAAAAGCCATGGTGGCAACTGCTACAAAGTGTAGCATGCAGAACATGGGCTCCTCTAAAGCGCCTAAAAAGAGCTGTGTCTAATAAGGAACTGAGAGGGACTCTGAACACACAGCTGCTGACTCCACATGATGCTCTATGTGGGGTTTCTGGCGGGTGCAAACTGCAGTGGAGCTCAGGAAGCGCTATTCCAGGAGCACTCGTGCTTCTACAGCTTCCCCCAGGCTCCAGAGCAAACATGTCACTCTGTCCTGGACAACTGGCACAAGTCCAATGAGCAGGAGGCAGTGTTTACTGCTGTAAAACTAGTCAACAGTGGCAGCACTTTCTACCTCCATTTCAGGAGGCTTGGAACAGGCAGTCAGTAACTATCCTAAGGCCACGGGTTAACAGGCCTGGGCAATGGTGACTGGGTGGGAGCTGAAGGCTGGCTGAGTAGTGAGTTTGATGTCTGTTGGGCAGCATAATAGGACCCTGACTTACTGAGCAAGTCATTTTAAACTTTTTACTTGAACTTCTACAAGTCAAAATCATATGTCAAGTGCTAAATCACCGCCAATCCTCGAAAGTTACTATACGTAGTTGAGCACTGATGATCTATTCTAATGTCAAAGGCCGCTTAATTATGGCTTTCAGCACAGTTCCTTCCACCATCCCATTTTGCCCCCGTATAAGTAACAGGTGAGCTACTTTTACTAGGTGGAATGTACCACTCCTTGGGAGACTACATGAGCTGTGACAAACCACACTGCCATCAGACAGCAGTAAAAGCCACTTTCTAAGTGACAAACTCATCACCTGTTACCTTCAGCTTGACTGTCTACACACATCCTAGATGGGAGTGCTTCTCTAGGATGTCCTCGCTCTCTACACATTGCTACCAATGACGTGTGGAGCCCATTCCTGGCAATCTGTCCCACATCCACACCTTTCAAATTTGGACTCCACATCAAAGTCTTCCACGTTCAGGACCAGGTCCACATTGTTCTCTGCACCAAGGCTGGACCGTGTGGTGGTGTAAACACTCAGCTGGAAAGAGTGAGCAAGAATGTAAAGCCAAAAGGCCCTGACAGAAAACATACCTCTACTGGGAGAGGGCAGGCAATCTGAGGGCTACCTCCCAGCGGGTGAGCTTGGGCTTGGTCAGAAAAGTCCTGTGTGACATTACTGTGTAGAAAGAACCTAAGTGTGGAGTTGACCCGTTGTGAATCCCCACTAAAACCAGGAAGTGACACAGGTGATTAAGAGGGCAGAGCTAGCAGCATGATGCATATGGATGGAGATCTCATGGTAGTGTCTATCGGGGTCCCATTAGCAAACGTGTAGGACAACTCGACCTCAGTTATAATCGGGGCAGAGCAGGGCACCAAGGGGTATCAAGAGGGCAGCAGAGAACAGAGAAGCTCCAGCTCTCAATGCCACTTAACCCGAACGGTGGACAGTGACATCTGTGGTAGGGGGCAACACTTGGAGCCTGTATCCCGTCTCTGACCAGTGCCAGAAGGGAGGGTCGCACCTGGCCGGGAGGCGCCCTCTCAGGGGCCCCCGACGCTCACCTGCAGCTTGGGCCGCCGGGCCAGATAGGGCTGGATGCAGTTGGAGTCGCCCGAGCACGGACGGGTGTAGACGATACCGTACATGACCCAGCAGGTGTGCACCACGTACACCACGAACACGCCCACCACCAAGCTGGTGAAGGAGCTGCGGCCGCTCCACATGGCGCCGCCGCCTGCGGGCCGAGCGCCGCCGGCCGCCGCTCACGGGAGAGCCGTCGCGCGCCGCCGCCGCCGCCGCGGGGAAACCAACGCGCCTCGCGCGGGCCGCCGGCCGCCCCGCATGCTCCCGCCACCCACACCCGGCGCTGCGGGATTCGCCGGATTTGCTGACCACCGCTTCCGGGACCCGAGCCGCCGGCGGAAGTGGACGCGCGCGGCCCTCTGGGAGCCCGACGCTCAGCCAAGCACGCGCGTCCGCACGCCGGACGCGTTCGTGACGTCAGCCTCTCGCGCCGTCCTCCCGGCGTGCGCCGGGGACGTCAGAAGGGCCTTCCTTATCGGGTGGGATCTCAACTCGGAGAGATGCTTTCCTTTGCTCTCCTTGCTGGCGCTCTTGCTTGGACTGCAGGTTGACAGCGGCGCTTCGAGATGATGGCGGGGAGCGTAATGCTGGCCTCCCAGCTCTTCTAAGTCTAGGGTAGCGTACAAAAGTTAAGAAAAGACAGAGAGTATACTCAGGAAACTTAATAGCTGTTTTCTCGGGTGTGGGGTTAACCATATTGATAACATGCAATTCAAGATGGCCAGAAAAGGTTAAAAAAAAATAGCCTTTTTACAGGTCAGTTCCCCCTTTTGTCAGAAGAATGGGTTCCTTTGGGTAATATAAATTGCCTAACCTGTGCAGAGGTAGGTTCTGTCTCAAGCTGACCTATGCTTTGCCGACTTGCACATCCATGACACACCCCGATAAAACCGACTGGGCTTCATTTTAATCTTTAATGTTTCTTGGTTTAGAGTATACACATTTGCTAGAATGGAGTGGAGAGTGCCGTGACAGAGCCCAGGACAGTGGCCAGCAGAAACCAAGAAGGAAGCAAAACTCCTGTTTTAGGAAGCTTGTTAGCAGTTGATTGTTTTCAGTAGTGTTTCCTTACTCTGTGGTGAGCTCACAAACCCATTCCTGTCAGAAGAGTTTGAGACAAGGGCCTTGAAGTTTTGGAGCTCATTGTACCCGTAGCCATCTTCTGTTAATGATGCTCTCATGTTTCTCATACCTACAGACAGAAGGTTAAACTGAGGGTTTCAGAGATGACACACTCATTTCAGCATATGGCTGTCTTAGGGTTTCTATCATAAACACCATGACTGAAAGTAACTGGAAGAGGAAAGGGCTTTCTATTTGTTTTTTGAAATGGGTTTTCTCTGTGTAGCCTTTACTGATGTAGACTTGCTTTGGCCCTTTGTAGACCAGGCTGGTCTCAAACTCACAGTGATCCACCTGCCTTTGCCTCCCTAAGTGGGAAAGGGCTTATTTTGCTTACATTTCCACACCACAGTACATCATTGAAGGATATCAAGGAAGGAATTAAAGCAGAAACCATGGAAGAATACTGCTTCCTGGCTTTCTCCCATGGCTTGCCCAGCCTGTTTTCCTGTAGCACCCAGGATCACCAGCCCACGGATGGCACTGCCACATTAATCAGTCAAGAAAATGCACCACAGACTCCCACAGGCCAGTTTGGTGGGGACATTTTCTCATTGAGGTTCCCTCATCCCAAAAGACTCTAACTTCTGTCAGGCTGACATAAAACCTGCCAGCACAGGGCATGGGAGGATTCACAGGGAAACTGGCTTTATCTGCACAGGTGGGGGCAGGATTTGTGGATAAAAAGATTGCTGGGGAAGAGATCGGGGGGTGGGGGGGTGGAGCAGAGGCATTGGATCCAGCTGAGACTCCCTGCCCCTGACAACCTTGTCAGATGAGTCTCCTCTTCAGAGTCACTTACTCCTCAATTTTTCAGCCCTTGCAGTGATATCTGAGTCCTGTGCTCTGGCCTTCCCTCCAGGTGATCTCACTGAGGTAACCCTAATGTACATGAAGGCGTCAAAGTATTTGCAAAATTGTCTTGCTCTTGGGTTGCTCTATTTTAGCCAGCTTGTGGCTGAACCTGTAGTTTGCAGTAGACTGGTGGTTTGAGGCTTTTGAGATCTACAAATGCCAAGGTGCAGGGAGACCTCAGAAGTGGGATTCAGAACCCAGGAGCTCCGGGAATTCCCACTGTTCCTCAAACGCCTAATTTTTTTGGTCAGGTGCCAGGCCCATTTTTTTTTAAAAAGAAACTTTTTATTGATATTTTATGAGTTTCACATTATGCACTCTAGTCCCAATCATCTTCTTGCCCCTTCATTTCTGCTCTTTGCTCTTACAACTCTCCTACCCCAAATAAAACACACATAAACAAACAAAAAAATAGAAAAATGTCTCACTGTGGAAGCTGTAGTATGTCACAGTGTGTCCCACAGTATATCCATCTGTCCACACATCTTCACTTGCAAATGTTCATTGCAATGGGTCATTGATCTGGTTTGAGGTCTCTGGCCTCTGACACCATCACTGTTGCATCCTCACTGGGACTCCTCCCAGTTATTTTGTTGTTGCCTTGTATCATGGAGATCTTGCAGCTTTGGATCTGCAGGACTGGCCCTTTCACATGTTCCAACCATTTGCAGATGTGTATTTTGGGATGGGCCAACTCAGAGGCCTTGATCTGGGCCTGGTGGTAGCTGAGCTGCAGTCCCTCCCATTTCTGTACCACCAGGGTGAGTTCTGCAGGACTGCTTTAGCTAGGCCACACAGCACCACCATCGGCAGGAGGCAGGGTTGGCTCTCTGGCTCTCATGCCATTTGGGCTGGCTCACCTGCACCCACATCCCCAGAGCCAGGAGAGGTGCAGGCCCCACTCTTGAGTGCTGCAGCCAGTGAAGGGGCAGACCTTTCTCTCTTTCCCTCACCCTCAGGGCTGGCTCACTTGGACACCCTCAACCAGGGCCAGAACCACTGTGCTTCCCAGGTCAGGTGCAGGGCCAGCTCGCCTGCTCTCCTGACTCTGGGGCCAGCTATCCTGACTGTCCCCGGTGGCAAGAGGTGAGGCATGTGTGTGGGGTATCACCCCTGCATGCACACTACCTCATGTCAGATGAGTAAGGGGACCAGCTCTCTTTCGCTCTTGTCCTCGAGGCTGGCTCACTCACAGCCTCTTGACCAGGGCCAGTGCTACTGTGCTGCTCAGGTGAGGTGTAGGGCCAGGCCCATTTTTATAGCTGAAATGGGCTTGGTGGCACCTTGGTCAGTCTCCATTTCTGCTGTCATCCATGTTGGCTTGCAGAGTGGTCATTTGCCATTTGAGGTCTCACTGAGAAAGCCTGTACAACCACACAGATTTCCTGAGAGATTTGCTATTGTGGATCCTGCTGTATGCTCTCAGGGCCTGGACTAGTGTTTTCACATACCCCTGCTCTGCTTGGGCCCCACACAAGTAGGGGACTCCACTTGTGATGCCGACTGCTGACGCCCATTCCATTTTGGCACCCTTTGTCAAGTAGCAGTTCCAGCAGAGTTCCTTGAATTTACTGTTTGTCTCTCAACATTCTTCACAGGATAGAAACTTGCTCGATCCTCACAAACTAATGTCCAACCTTTGCTGGTCTCCTGCCCTCATAGCTCATCCAGTCTTGGGTACCCTGGACAACTGGGTATAATTGATGTCTAGGTAGTTGTGACCAATCAGACATTAGGGATAATCCCCATTTCCAGTACTGACTTTAACTTCATGAACACTGGCCACACTCCAGCAGGCAACAGAGAGCAAAGATAGCCAAGCAATCATCATAGTTATAAAGAATGTCTCTGGGCCTAGGAGATCCTTGAAAAACAACAACTCTAACTTTATTATAAGAATACTGGATGTGCTCGAGACGGCTCGGCAGCTGAGAGTATGTATGTTCTTGAATAGGATCTGAGCTGGTTTCCAGCATCACACACACACATACACACACACATATACACACACGGGGGAGGGGGAGGGAGAGAGGGAGTGGGGCAGGGAAAGAAGAAAGAATTAAAAACCAAATATTTTAAAAGAAGTACTGAAGAATTAAGTAGTAAAAATGAGACTGATTTATTTTTGGTTTTGCAGAAGCTATAGGTTAGCCAAACAAAAAGTCCAGAATGGCCAGTATACCAATTTCAAAGCAGTGGTTTTTATATTCCTAATAGCATTTCTATTCCCCCAGAATTCATCATTGAGTTCTTCACGGAGGTACAATCACCCAAGTTCCTCATTCTGATGGTTCAGAACACACAACTTTATCTAATGTATTTTTCTGGGACTAAAGATTTCCTTTCTGATATGTGGTCTCAGTAATTTAATACAATGCCTGAGACTTTTTACCCCTGAGATGAACTGAAAGCATCCAGACAGATACCAACTGGCAGCTATAGAAGGCAACTAAAGCCTCCTGCTTACTTGTGGTTCTCTGATGAGCTCTAAGTGTACCTCGTACTGAAAATGAATCTCATGATTGATTTCTTACATTCTCACAGAGAAGAGAAGAAACTTCATGTGATGGATATATAAGAGCATTACTGATCTTGCAGAGGATCTGAGGTACGTTCCCAGCAATCATAAGCTCCCTATTCCCCTCTTTTGCTCTCTCTCACACACGCGTGCATATGTGAGTGTGTGCTATGTCCATGTTAGCAGGTGATATCATTATTTGAGGTCCCTTAGAACGCTTCAGAAAACAGGTTCAGGAAAAAAAAATCTCAGAGATCAGACCTCTACTCTTGCCTGATGCGTCTAAAACAAAAAGGGGGAACTGTAGAGAGCTGCGGAATGCTATGCCTTAAAGATGGAGCTGGTTTCCGCCTTCCACCTTCCCGATGGTGAGTGCTCTCTGTCATGAACAATTCCACATTTGGCTAAGGCTGAGGATCTGGCTTGCTTCCATGTATGTGGACCTATCTGCATTGCCCCCGTGGCACGCCTGGGTTGGCTACCCAGAGGCTATTTAAGCTGTGGGCTGGCTTTCCCCGGGGTCCGAGGATTGTTCAATGTTCCTGAATAAACTGCATTGAAAAAAAAAAAAATCTCAACCTGTTTGTGTGTTTGTTGTGAGCTCTGACAATGACACAGGTCATAATGCAATATGATTGGGGAAATGTAAATCCAAGATACTGTGTCCCTTTGTAAAATACTAGGGTATGATCAGAACACAAAGGGAGCAGGATGGCTTTTCTATCATACATGTTCCTGCAGTCTTGGGACAGAGAGAAAAAATACAAGAGGTAATAAAGCAGAATCTGGGCTGTGCATAGTAGGACCAACTGTTAGCTATTTAGGTGAGGAAGGCATGAAACCTCTGCTTCCTGTTCACCCAGGGATTGCATTCCAGACTCCTGGCTGGCACGTGCATTTGGTCATGTTTAATTATAGTCCTCTGGGGATCAGGACTCCTCAGTGCTGTGACTGCTCTGCATAATCCTGGGGATGATTCCCACAGGGCCAATCCTGTCAGGCAGAAGCTTCTGTCCTCTTAATCAGGGTGGGCAAGAGTTAGAGGAGGAGGAAGAGGTTAGAGGTGGGCAGTAGAGGCAGGCTTCTAAACATGAAGATTTGGACGTCTTGATTCCACTGATGCAAACTGAATGTAGTGTGGACATTGCTGGTCCGCTAGGGTCATTACCCTCATTGATGGTCCAATTCTACTGAAGGAAAATCAATGGGGTTGCCAGTGTCAGCTTTAAAACAGCCCTGTCATTATTGTACACAGAGCCAGGCAGCCTCCCACAGAGCTGTCAGTGTGATTCAAGTCCGTAGTTTATAGTTACCTCAAGAAATCTGGTTTTGAGCAAATAATAGATTTGGAGTTCACGGGGAGCTAAACAGCTACTGACAGCTAGCAAGCTCATGGGAATGGTTCTTTTTGTGGCAGACACGAGGCTGCATCTGTTGCCTCATTGGGCCTGCAAGCGCCAAGCTAATGCCTCCCAGATTGGCCCTGGCTGTCTGTGTAATTGCCGCCTTGACAAGCACAATAATGACAGCTCTGCCACCTCAAGACGTGGTGTTAGGACACAGAGGCCTTCCTGAGCTGGGGAGAGTTACCACGAACAGAGAAGATGATGGGTTCCTAAGACATAGGTACAGAAGCAGCCACCCGACTGTTTGGGCACATCAGAGAGAACACCTCATTACAAGGCACACGACCCATCAAGAATCAGTGTCAAGTGGTGAAGAAGAGTAACTATGTGACAGCTTCCTGCTGAAACCGGTTTCCACAGCAATGCAGTGACCTCAGGTTAGGAAAAAAATCATACTGCCCCAGATGAGGAAACTGAGCCAAGAAAGGAGTCTTCTCTAGATATCTGAGACATGCCTATAAGGGGGTTATCTTGATTGGGTTAGTTGAATTAGGATGATCTGCCCTAAATGAGGGTGGCACCATTCCTTGGCCCTCAGGCCTGAGCTGTGTAAAAAGAGCATGGTATTCATCTCCCCCTGCTTCCTAACTGTTAATGCAACTTGACCAGCTGCCATAATCTTACCAGGAGTTCCCACCATGATGGGCCAGAACCTTGAACTGTGAACCAAAATTGACCCCTTCTCTCTTAAGGTGCTTTTCTCAGTGTATATCACAACAACAAGAAAAGTAACTAAAACACAATTATTGTCTGGCTTCCACTCGAGTGGGTACATAATCATTTAGGTAACAAGAATAAAACCAGTGGAGAAGAACCAAAACTGCTTATCTATGGAGATGTTTGGTTGCCCTGGCCCTGCAGCCTTGACAGAGCCCAAAGGCAGGGGAACGAAAGTTGTAGCCAAGGAGGGTAGAAATGTGAGAACCCTGTGGGACTGGAACCCACTTGTGACTGGAATGTGAAGTAGGATCCTTATGATGCTGAGCCCTTACCTGCAGGTTTTACACCAAAGCAGGTCATTGATGTCAGAAGTGGGTTGAATGGTAAGATTCCTAGTGGGTACCCACAGAGCTCTAGGGGATTGCTTGGGTGAGAAACGTTTACATTTCAGGTGAGATGTATTATATAGGTTGTGCTATTTACAAGAGAATAATCAGTTTCCATTCTTGATTCCTTGGTGAATCACCTTACTTTTCTTGTCCATCCCAGGCCTCATGGTGAGGTGCTGTCACGTTGGAGACATCTATCCCCTTACTTTCTCTGCATTTCTATCTCAGTTACAAAAGCCCACATTGGGTTTACCAGGCAGGCTGCCATGAACACAGTGGCTGACCAGGATCTTCACAATGAAAAGAAAATCAATACCAGTTTAGACACAAGACAGCCCGTGAGCCCATGAACTTCTTCAGCCACAAGTCGAGGCAGTTGTGGGCCTGTTGCCTGTTGGTAAAGACAGTGGCATGTGGCTCTACGCGAGGCCAGGCCCCAGCAAAGGAAACTAGAAACTCTTGAGGGGCTTTCAGCAGTTGTCCAATGAGTGGGTTGGCCTGGCAGTATTGGACATTGAACTGCCTAGAAGACACATGGGATTGGTTTCACAACACTTTTCAAGATTTTCAAAGAACAGAGAAGCCTAAGCTGGGTATTTCCCCCACATACAGAGGAACATCAAAACATTTCTGTTTCCTTTTTTTTTTTCTTTTAATAAAGGGTTTCTATGTGTATCCTTGGCTATTCTGGAATCACTTTGTAGACTAGGCTGACCTTGAACTCACAGAGATCAGCCCCCTCTGCCTCCCAGAGTGATGGGATTACAGGCACGCACCACTGTACCCAGCTGAGACATATCATTTCTAATGACTCCACTGTACTCTGACTTTTCCAGGAATTTATCATGAATCACATGTACTGATGGCAGCTTGGGTTTGTTCAGAATGTCCCAGTATTTTGTCATTGTTCTCTGTGCTCACTTGTAGGTCAACTGCATTAGCCATGGACTCGTGGCTTGGATTCCAAGAGAGCTGGTGGTTCTCTGTGTGGTGTCAGAGAAAGGAGCTTGAGCCAGCACCCCAAGAGTGTTACCCTTGTCCAGATTACCCTGATAAAGTGCCATGATTTGAAATATAGTGAAGATGGGGAAAGATGAATTTTTGGATAGTAGTTTTCTTGGGGCTTTTGTATAGGCACTTCAAACAGATACAGCTGAGTCATCACTTCCTGCTCAATGCCCCTGGTCAATCCCAGAAGGACTCCAAAGGGCTAAGGAGTGTGAAAAGAAAACATGGGCTCTGCTTAAGAATTGGGGTTCAGGTACCTTATAGGAATGGAGCCTTAGAAGCAGACTAACAAAACACCAAGACCATTTTTAAATCAGTACACCCAAACAAATCTCAGCAAGGTACCATAGAGCTATAGCCATAGACTGACTCTAAGGTTGTATGTGAAATAATGCCTAGAATGGCCAATGCAAATCAAGAATGAGGAGAACAAGGTGGGAGGGCTGACATGACTGACCTCAGTATTACACTTTACTCAGTATTTACACAAAGTATTACACAAAGTGTTACTTTGTCAAAGTGCCTGAGAATATCTTAACAGAGGAATTGTTTATCAATCATGGTGGTGTGGGAGCAGTTAACATCTTGTTAGGAAGCAGCAAAGGGAAACAGAAGGAAGCAGAGCAGGATATAAACCCAAGGATACCTTTCACATTGTCACTCCATTGGAGTGTTCGTATTCGGAACAGGTCAGAGCCCCACCTGGTCTAATTGTGTCTGGAAATGTGCTCCCTCACACCCAGCTGTGTGTCAGCAGTTCCTAGGTGCTTCTTAATTAAGCTGACAGGATGAACAGTGGCCTGCCATCTGGCTGCAGTAAGCGGGAAGCTTAGGTACCAGTGAAGGAGCAGGCTGATGGGCCGGTGGAGTAGAGTGTTCAAAACTTGGCTCATGTGGCTATAGCCAACTTGCCTTTCATTTGGGGGAAAGGCAGGTCACTGGAAGAAAGATGGACCTCTTAAGAAAGGGCAGGGATCAACAGATAGTCACATATGAAAACACAAATTAACTTCAGATGCATGAGACGTAATGCTAAAATGAAGAATGACAAAATTGCTGGAAGATAATATGAACAAAAACTAAAACCAAAACCAAAAACTCCTGGGCTTCACAGATGATTTTTTCTTCTCTACACAGCATAGAAGTTGTAGTCCAGGAAAGAGAACCAACAAGTTGGACAAATGTGCTACTGTGTGGGGCAATAATAGGAAAGGCTTGGACTGAAGGAGAAGGGGGGAATGTGGAAACTCCACCTTCTCAGTTTTTCTGTGAACCCAAATATGCCCCAAAACATGTTTATTTTAGGAAAAGTAATGTTAACATGTGCATGAATTAAGGCACTACGAGCAAATCAAAAGCAGACATCTTTTGGACCAGCAGAGACATGGGGCAAGAGCTGAAGTGCCTACCCTGACAGTGAAAGAAAGAAGTTCAAGAAACACAGCTCACAGCCTCCGGGATTTTTATGAGTGCATCTGGTGGGTGCAAGGACACAGCCACGTATTCTATAGGACTCAAATCCTGCTCTGTCATCATCACAGTGTCAAGTTGATGTGGCTCCCTGAAAACCAGCAGAGTAATTGCAAGTGTCAGGGGCAAGGCAAACCCTGTGGGAGACCCACACATATGACAATAGGAACAGGCTGCTTGGAGCCAAGAAAGAGGAATGAGACTTTTCTACTTTGGAAGCTGCAAGCCTGAGACCATAGTGTCCCCAGGTCCCACTTCTCTGGGAATTGACTCTTCCCCAACTTTCTGTGGCTTCTTAGGCTGCTGGAACCAGGTGGTGTTCCTTGGCTCATGGACACATCTTTCAATACCTGCGGCATTCCACACAATCTCTTGAGGTCTCTTCCCTTCTTATGAGGACACAGCAGTTCTTGGATTTAGGTTCCACCTCAGTCTGACATATTGTAACTATCACATCTGCAAAGATCTCATTTCTAAGCCATGTGTCTTTCTAAGGTGTTGGGGGACTTGAATTTGTGGGAGACCATTTCTTCAGTCTGTCGGCTATTGAATAGTCATGACATAATCACACCACAGCGGTGGGGATCTCAAATGATGTTGGAACACGGTTCTCACACTGTGTGTCTTGGCTAGATCTACTCTAAGGAAAATAAATCTTGTTTCCATCCTTTTACTTTATAATTAGCCATTTTTAGCTAGTTTACCAAAGTGTTCAAGTTTTATAGTGCAGAGAATTACAGCACATCCAATATCACCTCCCTCAAAGCCAACATCTTACATAACCTAGTACAAGGTTCATGGTTAGGACGCTGATGCCAGTGTGGTATTGTCAGCTGTGCAGACCTAATGTACATGTGTTCCCAAGTGTCCAATCTAGGACCTCTCCCTGTACTCAGCATCTCCCTTTGGTGATCTTGGCAGGGGATGTGCTCCAGGATTGGTGGTTATCACTGAGCACCAGGATGCGGTGTTGTCATCTTGTCTATTGTCTCTTGTTGAACTGGAGCTTGTGAAGTGGTGGCCAGGCCTCTCCACAGAGCAGTCTTTTCTTGAGGGAGACTTGGTGATTAAGCGACAGGCCACTACTTATCTTATTTCTCAGCACTTAATGTCCTTTGATGACTCTGGCCCAAACATTATTATGCTGTTTGATGAATGGCTGGCCTTTTTTTTTTTTTTTTTTGGGTTGACTCTGTCCTTTCGGCATATCTTTTTGGAGTCCTGCCTTATTTGTGGGAAACAGGTATTCTAGTGGCACCACAATGCTCCTGTCTAGAAAAAGCTGTCAAAAAGACTTGGGCCATGGGAGTACTTAGGGGCACTGTGTCAGATTTTGTAGGAGATAGTATGAGACATGTGCTGTGGTGCCAATACCTCTGATGTAGCTCTGCGCTACGTGTCTGTGTGCCATTTATGTTCAATTCCACAGCACAGCCTGCTGCCTTCTCTCCATCCTGATCATTTTCCTCCTTCACAGCTGGTCTTTCCAGAGCAATACTTTCTGTCCACATGACAGCTTCTGGCTATACTAGGCCTCAGCACAGACAAGAGGACATGTTTCATGCTAGAGCATTGTCCTGGTGTGTGTGTGTGTTGCATGATTTTGCATGTTCTGGGTAAGTGTTCTACCCCTGAGTTATATCTACAGCCCCTCCTTGTTTTGAGCCAGGGTCTAACTATGTTGCTTAGGCTGACTTATTAAGCACTGAAGTGACAGGGTGTGTCCTCCCCCGAGTCCTTAGCTCTTGATGCATTCTGGGTAAGGGCCCCAAATTCACCTCTTGCAATGGTTCCTGCAAATTATGTCACTTGTTCTGATTACCCATAATATGTTTGTTTGCTTCTCAGATCTGGAGCACACACAGTGATTTCACAATTGCTATGTCTCGTCTCTGTAGACCTGCTTCACAAACGAGGGAATGAGGGCAGTTATATCTCCTCCTGCCTCCCATCTACTGTCAGTACTCTACTTCCACAAGTGTTCGCAGAGAAGTTCACTGACTCCTCAGAGCCACCTTGGAGCTGGTTAATATTAACCATGCTTCTTATGAGGGTCTGCTGTATTTATGTGTTCCTCTAAAAGGAATACCAATTTCCTTGCAGCAACCAGCACATGCTCCTTCAAGCAGGAGCCTGTTTTGTTCTCTCCTGATGATCTCACCCTTACAAGGGCGGTCATACATTTGGAAGGAGGAGACAGATGGCTGCAGAGAAGGGAGGGTTCCTATAGATCCTGGTGCAGGGTGCCCAGTGCCTGGCCATGCACAGGCAAGGTAAGTAGTTCTTGGGTACTGATGTGAGGGACAGTCTGGCTGGGGGTGCCTAGGTGAGGCAAAGCATGTAGGCACTAGGTTTTCAAATGCTACTTTATTTGGGTTTATATCTCCATTCTACCCCCCTAACTCTAGATAAGGAAAAAAGAAGTCTTTAAGGGTAAGGGGATATAGCCCTTTTTACTTCCTCCTGCTGGGTAGGGTCATAGGATTATTTTGGGGGCAATACCAATATCCATTGTCAGGAAATCCAGAAGTCCAGCAAACCACCAAGCCAGCAAACCAGCAATTGCAGCAAGCAGTCCTCCTCCATCTCTTCCAAGCCACTGTACCTTCTTCCTCTGGGCTATCATATTTATACCCCTCAAAATCCTCAGACTTCAACTAATTCCAGGTGGCAAATAGCACGCCCCACAGGAGATAATTAATAGGTGTGGACAAACTAAAGTTCCCCCACCTGGGATTATAACAAAAACATGTTTACATAGCATAAACCAAAGATGTCCACAACAAAACAGGGGCTCAGGATGGGTAGAGTCCAGGGACTCATGAGGGTACCAAACTCTGTCTGCGCCTGGGGAAGAAGAGGTGCAGATGCTGACATCCACCTTAAACCTCACAGGCAGAGGCTCAGGTGAGTTCTGAGGAGACCTTGGTGGAGTAAGACAGTATCAAGCACCCGTGGAAGGGCCACCCTTTCCACACCAACATCAAAGAATTCTGAAGCCTCAGGAGAAGCCGGCTGAGGCCAAAGTGCAAGTGCTAGCCCTCCAGGTGAGGCCAGTGCAGAGAGTCCTTCCCTACCTTGCCTGGCACACCTGGACCCCAGACCAGGAAATGCCACCTTTTCATTAGCGGGATCCATAAATAGCCACTCTCCCTAGGTTAGCTGACTCACCTTTTACACCTACACTCAAGGGTAGATACAAAGTGACCAGACACAAAGGCTGATTGCCATGTCTGGGTGGTGATGTCCTCTCTGATCATATATACATATATGCACATATCCACACATACAACACATATATACACATACATATGCACATACACACATATATATGGACCTCAATACGATGATATTAAGAGGCACAGCAGTGGGCATGGTGGTGCACACATGTCGTCAAACGTGGCCGAAGCAGGATTACATCAGTTCTCAAATCTGAGACTAGCCTGAAAAAAAGAGCAAGATTTTGTCCCAGTAAAGGGGATGTGGGTACAGCTCAATGGTAGAACCTTTGTATAGCACATGTGAGGCCCCTTCAGCACTACAGAAAACAAAAAGTAAGAGGGGCTATAGGAGCTGAAGTTGCTGTGGGGTCCTTGGTGAATGAGCAAGGAGGCAGTTTGTATTCCTCCATACCTCCCTCCCTCCACGCACATCAAGTCTGAAAGTACCCAGGCTCCTGCCTGCTGAGTGATGAGCAGCAAAACCAGCCTCCACAGTCTGTGACACCTCCTGTTTTCACTGTGACAGTGGAACTTAGGCATATTCCACCTTCCTTTTGGGGACAAAACTCAGGTTCCAGGAATTCATGGGGAAGACATGGGCTAACATTTTGCCACTGTGAGAAGGGGGGCATCAAGACAGAGGTCCTCTGAGTGGCCGAGCCCAGAAATGTAGGAGCATTGGCTCTCCAGCTCGGGATCCTGAGCCCTGGAAAGTGCGTTTTGGTGTCCAGCATGGCTGATCCTCAGCTGGCCACAAGGTCCTGATCCTGCTGGGAAGCATGGGGATGAACGCTGGGCATTTCTGGAGCCCTTCGAGGGCCTGTTTCCCACTGAGCCTCAACCACAGCTCTCTGCTGCTACTTCTGTTCTTTCTGTGGACCTTACTATCAAGCTCTGGCTGAGCAGCCACACGGACCCCCACCTCCAGATCCTGCTTTTCTCCAGACTTTACAAGAAAAGCAGTGCTTTTTCTTTGTATGTTTCACTCCCTGGTCAGTTTGTGATTTTTCACCCATGTGCGGGGGCCAGAAAACAGGATACAGGTGAGTGTTTCAGGCTTCTTCAGTACTTTATCAGAGCACATACACAGATGTAAACACATGTGGATTCAGCCATTCCTATATGCAAGCACACACACATTCATTCCACATTCTCACACATATACACTTAGGTACACGTATGCCTTGCATACACATCTTACGAACTTGCTGGCTGGGGCAGTAGTGCCGCTGGTTCTGGGATGTCTCTCTGCTCTGCACTGTAGGGTGCTGTTCAACAGCCATGGCCTCTGCACCCCACAGAGTAAGCGCTCACCTCAGCTGAGCTTACCTTGACCATGTTCTGTGGATTGAAGAGGGTTGTAATGCAGGCACAATAGAAAGAAGTATGAGCTCGGGTAGGAGTGCCTGACCACTCTGCCTGCACCTTGGAGGCAGATTATGACAGTAAATGTGACAGGTGTATTAATATACTTTCCTGTTGCTGTGACCAAATAGCCAACAAGAAACAACCTAGAAAAAAGGATTTGTTTTGGGTCGTGGTGTGAGAGTACCCATAGTGATGGAGAAAGCATGGTGGTTGAAGTGGCTCATGCCTGTGGCAGCAGAAGCAGGAGGCTGCTTTCTCATCCTGGGAGACCAAGAAATGGAGGGAGAGAGACTGCAGCCAGAACCAGGGCACAGATTGCCCTCCTGTGATCTGCTTCCTCCAGCTAGGCCTCTGCCTCCTAAAGGTTTCACATCCTCCCCAAACAGTACTGTCACCTGGGGACTGATTGCTCCTTTATAGGAGCATATTGTGGACATTTTGCATTCAAAGAATAACAACAGAGGTATAAACCCCATCCAGGTATAGAACCCAAGTATTCCTAAGCTTCCTGGCAGCCAAGTTGAAAGGGGCTGGCTGGCTGAGAACACACACACACACACACACACACACACACACACACACACACAAAAGCATGCAGTAAGGGTCACAGAGAGGCTAGGCAGATAATCCCCTCCCAAGGCTTGCTGCTGGATCTGGTCTGCTCTGTGGACATGCCTGAGTCCAGGGCTGGCTCTAGGTGGCAAATGGTCAGGCTGACTTCCCTAGTGTCACTTCTGCCTTTCTCCTGGGGCTGTGCTGATCTCCCCTCAACAACCTTAGAGAGCACAGACACTGAAGAAGCGGCTCCTGGCAGCCTCGTGTGTCTTGGCAGAG